>NC_092099.1:28410623-28743539 GCF_045679555.1 Salvelinus alpinus
TTACTATGAGCCGTCCTCCCCTCAGCAGCCTCCACTGGTAGGTACTCACCAAAGTAACCCCGTCGTTGTTGCGTTGGTTGAGACTGACCCCGCTGGAGACCAGCTGTCGAACATCAGACAACATGGTGCTGGGCCTCTGGGTACGCATAGTGTGCATGGACAACACATCTATACCTGGAACAACAGAACAAAACACACACGTTAGTACAGCACACACACACACACGACATTAATGATGTCTCCGTAGTCTGTACCAATCACAATTATCATGGGAGCCATGTTGGTTCTGTGTGTAATGTCTCCTTGAGAATCCTTAGTCTCCTTTTCAAAGTCAACAGACTGTCTTGGAGACTGACAGACAGACAGAGGTCTAAGAGAGGACAAAGGTCTAGCAGTGCAGTCTATCCCTGGCTAAAAGGGATCGATGGTCTGCTCTGATCTCCTCCACCCTCAAATACTCACAGGGGACCATTGTTTTGGTTGCCGAAATGATACAGTAGCTATATATTATAGATCGTCTGTGTTTCTCTCTAACTATCACTGTAATATAGAATATTTTTGTCCCTTGGGCTTTGATTACTATAGGCAGTTGAATCTTATACGGTATGCTCAATTCTAATTAGTGGAGTGCATATAGGAATGGACAGGGAGAGTCCATAGGGTATGTGCCCTGTACGAGAGACTGTAAGAGAGACTTGAGGAGGGTAACATAGCCATGTTACTAAGGCAACATAGACTTCTAGTGTGACATGGAAGTGTGCCACAGCAGGAAGAGGATAGAGAGGCTGGATGTGAGCATGAGGGGATAGAGACCACCTATAAGGGATTTGGGATGAGGGGAGGGGCTGTGATGCCATGTGGGAGCAAGGGACTATGCTGCGTATTTGAGTATTTTCAAATAGACAGCCAAAAACAAGTACTTTTATTTTAGTATTTGAACGGTTATTTGTAAAAAAAATTATAATAATAATAATAATCGACCAAATTGTTTTTGAAATAATTTTCAAATACTTATTTCAAATGCTATTTTCAAATATCTGGGTGCATGGGAGTGTCACGTCCTGACCATAGAAAGACTTTATTTTCTATGGTAGAGTAGGTCAGGGCGTGACTAGGGGGGTTAGTCTAGTTTATATTTTCTATGTGGGGTTCTAAGTTGTTTTTTCTATGTTGGGGTTTTGGTATGATTCCCAATTAGAGGCAGCTGGCTATCGTTGTCTCTAATTGGGGATCATACTTAAGTAGCATTTTTTCCACCTGTGGGTTATGGGATATTGTTTATGTTTGGAGTTAGTGTTTAAAAAACCGACGCGTTTCGGCTGCATGGCCTTCGTCAGGGAGTACAGAAAAAAAAGGAATACAATGTCCTCTTTTAAACAGCTTTTCCAATTAGCCCTAATTGGAAGAGGGAGTGGTTACAGAATTGATTGGGCACACCTAGTAAGCAATACTATACACAATAAAAGGTGATCAATTCTGTAACCACTCCCTCTTCCAATTAGGGCTAATTGGAAAAGCTGTTTAAAAGAGGACATTGTATTCCTTTTTTTTCTGTACTCCCTGACGAAGGCCATGCAGCCGAAACGCGTCGGTTTTTTAAAACTTTGTTTCTATTGAACATGCCATACTAATAAAGGCATTTTAATTAATTATATGAAGAGTGCCTTGGTCTTCCTTTCTTTTTGATTCATTAACCTTTATTTGAAGACAAAAAAGTTATCTGAAAACTTTAAAAAAAGGTATTGAAAAGTAATTGAAATATCTGAAATAGTATTTGAACCAATGTCTGCTCCCAACACAGGTCACAGGCAGGTGGGGCTGAGGTGTGTGTTTATGTGTGTGTTTATGGTGAGGTGTAGAGTAATATCTGTTTGGACTTCTGAGGTCCCATCCATCATGTGATCTCCTGCGCATAAAGATGGGTTGGCTAGGGAGATATTTCTGGCATTCCTTATCATTCTCTGTCACTCTCACGCTCTCGCTCCCTCCTCTTTTTCTGCATTTAAGTCTGTACCATCTTTTTTTCCTCTGACATTTTTTTGTCTCATCTCTTGTTCTCTCTCCCCATCTCTGTTGACCTTCTCTAATCCCTGCTGGAGTGAGGTTCTCCACTATCAGTCAGTCTGAGGGGGCAACTCACCTTCACACACCCACATGCATGTGCAAACACACACCCACACATAAACACATACACACACAAAACGCCTCACAGGAGGAGTCATGACCGAAGCTCTATGGAACATGACAAGTGGGTCAGAATCACAAAACAGGGGAAATTACATGAATATCAGAGTATACTGTAAGCTAAAGTCAAGTTTACACAGAAGTATTTGCTAAATAAAGTTATAATTTTCGTCACAAGATGATGAGCGCTGAAAAGCATCTGGATAACTGTAAAAACGGATGACAACCTAACTGTTCTTTTTATTCAGTTGCACATTGTCAGACATGAGGATGTGTGTGTGTGTGTATCTATGTACGTGTATGGGCTTGTGCTTATGTGACAACAAAACATACATTGAGTATACCAAACATTAGGGTCACCTTCCTAATATGAGTTGCACCCCCCCCGTTTTGCGCTCAGAACAGCCTCAATTCGTCAGGGCATGGACTCTACAAGGTGTCGAACGAGTTCCACAGTGATTCTGCCCAATGTTGATTTCAATGCTTCGCACTGTTGTGTCAAGTTGGCTGAATGTCCTTTGGGTGGTGGACCATTCTTGATAGAGACGGGAAACTATTGAGCGTGAAAAACCCAACAGTATTACAGTTCTTGACGCAAACCTGTGCGCCTGCCACCTACTACATTTACATTTAACATTTTACATTTAAGTCATTTAGCAGACGCTCTTATCCAGAGCGACTTACAAATTGGAACATTCATACATATTCATCCTGGTCCCCCCGTGGGGAATGAACCCACAACCCTGGCGTTGCAAGCGCCATGCTCTACCAACTGAGCCACACGGGACCAAGGTACTACCATACCCTGTTCAAAGGAACTTAAATATTCTGTTTTACCCATTCACCCTCTGAATGGCAGACATACACAATCCATGTCAATTGTCTCAAGGCTTAAAAATCATTCAAAACCTGTCTCCTCCCCTTCACCTACACTGATTGAAGTGGATTTAACAGGTGGCATCAATAAGGGATAATAGCTTTCACCTAGATTCCCCTGGTCAGTCTATGACGTGGAAAGAGCAGGTGTTCTTAATGTTTTGTACACTCAGTGTATATCTCTGTGTGTGTGTGTATGTGTGTGTGTGTGTGTGTGTGTGTGTGTGTGTGTGTGTGTGTGTGTGTGTGTGTGTGTGTGTGTGTGTGTGTGTGTGTGTGTGTGTGTGTGTGTGTGTGTGTGTGTGTGTGTGTGTGTGTGTGTGTGTGCGTATGTTTGACTTCCTCTGTCTTAGCCCATGTACAGTACCAGTCAAAAGTTTTAGAACACCTACTCATTCAAGGGTATTTCTTTATTTTTACTATTTTATACATTGTAGAATAATAGTGAAGACATCAACACATATGGAATAATGTAGAAACCAAAATAGTGTTGAACACAATTTTTTTGTTGTTGAGATTCTTCAAAGTAGCCATTCTTAATTGTTAATGCATTCCAGAGAGGACACAGTGTAGTAGTAGCAGTAGTAGTAGTACTGGTTGGGACAGAGAGGACACAGTGTAGTGGTAGTAGTAGTGGTTGGGACAGAGAGGACACAGTGTAGTAGTAGTAGTAGTGGTTGGGACAGAGAGGACACAGTGTAGTAGTGGTTGGGACAGAGAGGACACAGTGTAGTAGTAGTAGTAGTAGTGGTTGGGACAGTGAGGACACAGTGTTGTAGTAGTAGTGGTGGTTGGGACAGAGAGGACACAGTGTAGTGGTAGTAGTAGTGGTTGGGACAGAGAGGACACAGTGTAGTAGTAGTAGTACTGGTTGGGACAGAGAGGACACAGTGTAGTGGTAGTAGTAGTGGTTGGGACAGAGAGGACACAGTGTAGTAGTGGTTGGGACAGAGAGGACACAGTGTAGTAGTAGTAGTAGTGGTGGTTTGGACAGAGAAGACACAGTGTAGTAGTCGTAGTGGTTGGGACAGAGAGGACACAGTGTAGTAGTAGTAGTAGTGGTTTGGACAGAGAGTAGACCGTGTATTAGAAGTAGTGGTTGGGACAGAGAGGACACAGTGTAATAGTAGTAGTAGTAGTGGTTGGGACAGGGAGGACACAGTGTAGTAGTAGTAGTAGTAGTGGTTGGGACAGTGAGGACACAGTGTTGTAGTAGTAGTGGTGGTTGGGACAGAGAGGACGCCGTGTAGTAGTAGTAGTAGTAGTGGTTGGGACAGAGAGGACACAGTGTAGTAGTAGTAGTAGTAGTGGTTGGGACAGAGAGGACACAGTGTAGTAGTAGTAGTAGTGGTTGGGACAGAGAGGACACAGTGTAGTAGTAGTAGTAGTAGTGGTTGGGACAGAGAGAACACAGTGTAGTAGTAGTAGTAGTGGTTGGGACAGAGAGGACACAGTGTAGTAGTAGTAGTACTGGTTGGGAAAGAGAGGACACAGTGTAGTAGTAGTAGTACTGTTTGGGACAGAGAGGACACAGTGTTATGTAGTAGTGGTGGTTGGGACAGAGAGGACACAGTGTTATGTAGTAGTGGTGGTTGGGACAGAGAGGACACAGTGTCGTAGTAGTAGTAGTAGTGTTTGAGACAGAGAGGACACCGTGTAGTAGTAGTAGTAGTAGTGGTTGAGACAGAGAGGACACAGTGTTGTAGTAGTAGTAGTAGTGGTTGGGACAGAGAGGACACAGTGTTGTAGTAGTAGTAGCAGTGGTGGGCCGTCAGGGCCTGCAAGGCCTTCTCTGCTGGCCTAAACATCATCAGAATATATATATTTTTTTAAATATATTTTCCCACAAATATGTATTAAATTATTCCCCAGAGTAAGAGTTATACTCTTCATTTCATAGATTTCCTCTTGGTTGCACTGCTTCCAGCCCCAGGTTGAGATTTGGAGGGCTGGTCTTTATGTTAGATCTTTTATCCAATCATATTCAGCCATCATGTGTTGCCAGGGGTCTAAAATCTGCCCTCAGGCCTTCAGAATCAACAGTGCGGGCGCTTGTAGCTTAAAGTGAATGGAAATTAAAATTTTGTGTCAACCAATCAGCTTTAGAGTTGGCTATTATACGCCTGCTGGCTGGCTCCAGTGTTACACAGGAGCCAGCTAGCAGGCGTAGTGCGTCCACGTCTTTTGATTGGATTACCAATATTGAGAGGCAGGTCCTATGGGCAGGTCTATGCAGATCTAGCAAACTGAATTTGATAAACGAATTAATTCGCGTTCTACTAAGCTGTTTTTTCAACCCACAATGGCGGAAGGAGGAGAAGATATCGATTTGGTCTAGGATATAATTATAACGCCATTCTCAAGACGAACTTTTCAAGAAAAGTTAGACATTGTAAGGAGAGGTCGCCCGACGCCACAAAGCCTGTCACAGGCGGGAAAGGTTCGTTCGCTCGCCACTTTCAAAGTTTCAACTACGAGCGCTGTCAATTGCTCACAGGCTCCGAGAAGCACTGCAAACTGTACTGCTGGGAATGCCTATTATTTGCAAGTGATCGATTTGGTGTTTGGAGCCACACTGGCTTTGCAAACTTGAGTTGTCTGTTAAACACTGTTTACCCAAAAATGTCAATTTGTCAATTTCAAGGTGACGCAACGCCTGGTTATACTGCGTTTCTGTCTAAATGTATAGTGTCTAGAGCCATGGCATAATGATGGTAATAAGAGGTGGATTAATTCGGGTGGGACTGTGTAGTACCTCACTGAAGGCCTAGGCCCCAGGCCCACGGCACGCCACTGAGTAGTAGTCACTGTTGGGTCAGAGAGGACAAGGTGTAGTAGTAGTAGTAGTGGTTGGCACAGATAGGACAAAGGGTAGTCGTGGTTGGGACAGAGAGGACACAGTGTAGTAGTAGTAGTAGTAGTGGTTGGGACAGAGAGGACACAGTGTAGTAGTAGTAGTAGTGGTTGGGA
Source organism: Salvelinus alpinus (assembly GCF_045679555.1). NCBI lineage: Eukaryota > Metazoa > Chordata > Actinopteri > Salmoniformes > Salmonidae > Salvelinus > Salvelinus alpinus. Next base: position 28,416,654 of record NC_092099.1, read on the forward strand.
CAGAGAGGACACAGTGTAGTATTAGTAGTACTGGTTGGGACAGAGAGGACACCGTGTAGTAGTAGTAGTACTGGTTGGGACAGAGAGGACACCGTGTAGTAGTAGTGGTAGTGGTTGGGGCAGAGAGGACACAGTGTTGTAGTAGTAGTACTGGTTGGGACAGAGAGGACACCGTGTAGTAGTAGTGGTAGTGGTTGGGGCAGAGTGGACACAGTGTTGTAGTAGTAGTACTGGTTGGGACAGAGAGGACACCGTGTAGTAGTAGTGGTAGTGGTTGGGGCAGAGTGGACACAGTGTTGTAGTAGTAGTAGTAGTAGTGGTTGGGGCAGAGTGGACAAGGTGTAGTAGAAGTAGCAGTGGGAGAGAGAGGACACAGTGTAGTAGTAGTGGTAGTTGTTGGGACAGAGAGGACACAGTGTAGTAGTAGTGGTAGTGGTTGGGGCAGAGTGGACACAGTGTTGTAGTAGTAGTAGTAGTAGTGGTTGGGGCAGAGTGGACAAGGTGTAGTAGAAGTAGCAGTGGGAGAGAGAGGACACAGTGTAGTAGTAGTGGTAGTTGTTGGGAGAGAGAGGACACAGTGTAGTAGTAGTAGTAGTAGTAGTAGTGGTTTGCACAGATAGGACATTGGATAGTAGTTGTTGGGAAAGAGAGGACACAGTGTAGAAGTAGTAGTACTGGTTGGGACAGAGAGAACACAGTGTACTAATAGCACTGGTTGGGACAGAGAGGACAAGGTGTAGTAGAAGTAGTTGTTTGGACAGAGTGGACACTGTGTAGTAGAAGTAGTGGTGGTTGGCACAGTGAGTACACAGTGTAGTGTTAGTAGTAGTGGTTGGGAAAGAGAGGACACAGTGTAGTAGTGTTTGGGACAGAAAGGACAAAATGTGGCAGTAGTCACGGTTGCGACAGAGAGGACACAGTGTAGTAGTAGTGGTTGGGAGAGAGATTACAAAGTTTAGTAGTATTAGTAGTGGTTTGGGCAGAGAGGAAACAGTTCTAGTAGTAGTGGTTCAGGACAGAGAAGACACAGTGTAGTAGTAGTGGTTTGGGCAGAGAGGAAACAGTTTAGTAGTAGTACTGGTTGGTACAGAGAGGACACAGTGTAATAGTAGTAGTACTGGTTGGGACAGAGAGGACACAGTGTAATAGTAGTAGTACTGGTTGGGACAGAGAGGACAAGGTGTAGTAGAAGTAGTTGTTGGGACAGAGTGGACACGGTGTAGTAGAAGTAGTTGTTGGGACAGAGTGGACACGGTGTAGTATAAGTAGTGGTGGTTGGCACAGTGAGTACACAGTGTAGTGGTAGTAGTAGTGGTGGTTGGGAAAGAGAGGACACAGTGTAGTAGTGTTTGGGACAGAAAGGACAAAATGTAGCAGTAGTCACGGTTGGTACAGAGAGGACACAGTGTAGTAGTAGTAGTAGTAGTAGTGGTTGGGAGAGAGATTACAAAGTTTAGTAGTAGTAGTAGTGGTTCGGGACAGAGAAGACACAGTGTAGTAGTAGTGGTTCGGGACAGAGAGGACATAGTGTATTAGTAGTGGTTCTGGACAGAGAGGACACAGTGTTGTAGTAGTAGTCATGGTTGGGACATAGAGGACACAGTGTTGTAGTAGTAGTCATGGTTGGGACAGAGAGGACACAGTGTAGTATTAGTAGTACTGGTTGGGACAGAGAGGACACAGTGTAGTAGTAGTAGTAGTACTGTTTGGGACAGAGAGGACACAGTGTTATGTAGTAGTGGTGGTTGGGACAGAGAGGACACAGTGTTATGTAGTAGTGGTGGTTGGGACAGAGAGGACACAGTGTCGTAGTAGTAGTAGTAGTGTTTGAGACAGAGAGGACACCGTGTAGTAGTAGTAGTAGTAGTGGTTGAGACAGAGAGGACACAGTGTTGTAGTAGTAGTAGTAGTGGTTGGGACAGAGAGGACACAGTGTTGTAGTAGTAGTAGCAGTGGTGGGCCGTCAGGGCCTGCAAGGCCTTCTCTGCTGGCCTAAACATCATCAGAATATATATATTTTTTTAAATATATTTTCCCACAAATATGTATTAAATTATTCCCCAGAGTAAGAGTTATACTCTTCATTTCATAGATTTCCTCTTGGTTGCACTGCTTCCAGCCCCAGGTTGAGATTTGGAGGGCTGGTCTTTATGTTAGATCTTTTATCCAATCATATTCAGCCATCATGTGTTGCCAGGGGTCTAAAATCTGCCCTCAGGCCTTCAGAATCAACAGTGCGGGCGCTTGTAGCTTAAAGTGAATGGAAATTAAAATTTTGTGTCAACCAATCAGCTTTAGAGTTGGCTATTATACGCCTGCTGGCTGGCTCCAGTGTTACACAGGAGCCAGCTAGCAGGCGTAGTGCGTCCACGTCTTTTGATTGGATTACCAATATTGAGAGGCAGGTCCTATGGGCAGGTCTATGCAGATCTAGGAAACTGAATTTGATAAACGAATTAATTCGCGTTCTACTAAGCTGTTTTTTCAACCCACAATGGCGGAAGGAGGAGAAGATATCGATTTGGTCGAGGATATAATTATAACGCCATTCTCAAGACGAACTTTTCAAGAAAAGTTAGACATTGTAAGGAGAGGTCGCCCGACGCCACAAAGCCTGTCACAGGCGGGAAAGGTTCGTTCGCTCGCCACTTTCAAAGTTTCAACTACGAGCGCTGTCAATTGCTCACAGGCTCCGAGAAGCACTGCAAACTGTACTGCTGGGAATGCCTATTATTTGCAAGTGATCGATTTGGTGTTTGGAGCCACACTGGCTTTGCAAACTTGAGTTGTCTGTTAAACACTGTTTACCCAAAAATGTCAATTTGTCAATTTCAAGGTGACGCAACGCCTGGTTATACTGCGTTTCTGTCTAAATGTATAGTGTCTAGAGCCATGGCATAATGATGGTAATAAGAGGTGGATTAATTCGGGTGGGACTGTGTAGTACCTCACTGAAGGCCTAGGCCCCAGGCCCACGGCACGCCACTGAGTAGTAGTCACTGTTGGGTCAGAGAGGACAAGGTGTAGTAGTAGTAGTAGTGGTTGGCACAGATAGGACAAAGGGTAGTCGTGGTTGGGACAGAGAGGACACAGTGTAGTAGTAGTAGTAGTAGTGGTTGGGACAGAGAGGACACAGTGTAGTAGTAGTAGTAGTGGTTGGGACAGAGAGGACACAGTGTAGTATTAGTAGTACTGGTTGGGACAGAGAGGACACCGTGTAGTAGTAGTAGTACTGGTTGGGACAGAGAGGACACCGTGTAGTAGTAGTGGTAGTGGTTGGGGCAGAGAGGACACAGTGTAGTAGTAGTAGTACTGGTTGGGACAGAGAGGACACCGTGTAGTAGTAGTGGTAGTGGTTGGGGCAGAGTGGACACAGTGTTGTAGTAGTAGTAGTAGTAGTGGTTGGGGCAGAGTGGACAAGGTGTAGTAGAAGTAGCAGTGGGAGAGAGAGGACACAGTGTAGTAGTAGTGGTAGTTGTTGGGAGAGAGAGGACACAGTGTAGTAGTAGTAGTAGTAGTAGTAGTGGTTTGCACAGATAGGACATTGGATAGTAGTTGTTGGGAAAGAGAGGACACAGTGTAGAAGTAGTAGTACTGGTTGGGACAGAGAGAACACAGTGTACTAATAGCACTGGTTGGGACAGAGAGGACAAGGTGTAGTAGAAGTAGTTGTTTGGACAGAGTGGACACTGTGTAGTAGAAGTAGTGGTGGTTGGCACAGTGAGTACACAGTGTAGTGTTAGTAGTAGTGGTTGGGAAAGAGAGGACACAGTGTAGTAGTGTTTGGGACAGAAAGGACAAAATGTGGCAGTAGTCACGGTTGCGACAGAGAGGACACAGTGTAGTAGTAGTGGTTGGGAGAGAGATTACAAAGTTTAGTAGTATTAGTAGTGGTTTGGGCAGAGAGGAAACAGTTCTAGTAGTAGTGGTTCAGGACAGAGAAGACACAGTGTAGTAGTAGTGGTTTGGGCAGAGAGGAAACAGTTTAGTAGTAGTACTGGTTGGTACAGAGAGGACACAGTGTAATAGTAGTAGTACTGGTTGGGACAGAGAGGACACAGTGTAATAGTAGTAGTACTGGTTGGGACAGAGAGGACAAGGTGTAGTAGAAGTAGTTGTTGGGACAGAGTGGACACGGTGTAGTAGAAGTAGTTGTTGGGACAGAGTGGACACGGTGTAGTAGAAGTAGTGGTGGTTGGCACAGTGAGTACACAGTGTAGTGGTAGTAGTAGTGGTGGTTGGGAAAGAGAGGACACAGTGTAGTAGTGTTTGGGACAGAAAGGACAAAATGTAGCAGTAGTCACGGTTGGTACAGAGAGGACACAGTGTAGTAGTAGTAGTAGTAGTAGTGGTTGGGAGAGAGATTACAAAGTTTAGTAGTAGTAGTAGTGGTTCGGGACAGAGAAGACACAGTGTAGTAGTAGTGGTTCGGGACAGAGAGGACATAGTGTATTAGTAGTGGTTCTGGACAGAGAGGACACAGTGTTGTAGTAGTAGTCATGGTTGGGACATAGAGGACACAGTGTTGTAGTAGTAGTCATGGTTGGGACAGAGAGGACACAGTGTAGTATTAGTAGTACTGGTTGGGACAGAGAGGACACAGTGTTGTAGTAGTAGTCATGGTTGGGACAGAGAGGACACAGTGTAGTATTAGTAGTACTGGTTGGGACAGAGAGGACACAGTGTAATAGTAGTGGTTCGGGACAGAGAGGACACAGTGTTATGTAGTAGTGGTGGTTGGGACAGAGAGGACACAGTGTCGTAGTAGTAGTAGTAGTGTTTGAGACAGAGAGGACACCGTGTAGTAGTAGTAGTACTGGTTGGGACAGAGAGGACACCGTGTAGTAGTAGTGGTAGTGGTTGGGGCAGAGAGGACACAGTGTAGTAGTAGTAGTACTGGTTGGGACAGAGAGGACACCGTGTAGTAGTAGTGGTAGTGGTTGGGACAGAGAGGACACAGTGTCGTAGTAGTAGTAGTAGTGGTTGGGACAGAGAGGACACAGTGTTGTAGTAGTAGTGGTTGGGACAGAGAGGACACAGTGTTGTAGTAGTAGTAGTGGTTGGGACAGAGAGGACACAGTGTAGTAGTAGTAGTAGTGGTTGGCACAGATAGGACAAAGGGTAGTCGTGGTTGGGACAGAGAGGACACAGTGTAGTAGTAGTAGTGGTTGGGACAGAGAGGACACAGTGTAGTAGTAGTAGTAGTGGTTGGGACAGAGAGGACACAGTGTAGTATTAGTAGTACTGGTTGGGACAGAGAGGACACCGTGTAGTAGTAGTAGTACTGGTTGGGACAGAGAGGACACCGTGTAGTAGTAGTAGTACTGGTTGGGACAGAGAGGACACCGTGTAGTAGTAGTGGTAGTGGTTGGGGCAGAGTGGACACAGTGTTGTAGTAGTAGTAGTAGTAGTGGTTGGGGCAGAGTGGACAAGGTGTAGTAGAAGTAGCAGTGGGAGAGAGAGGACACAGTGTAGTAGTAGTGGTAGTTGTTGGGACAGAGAGGACACAGTGTAGTAGTAGTGGTAGTAGTAGTAGTGGTTTGCACAGATAGGACATTGGATAGTAGTTGTTGGGAAAGAGAGGACACAGTGTAGAAGTAGTAGTACTGGTTGGGACAGAGAGAACACAGTGTACTAATAGCACTGGTTGGGACAGAGAGGACAAGGTGTAGTAGAAGTAGTTGTTTGGACAGAGTGGACACTGTGTAGTAGAAGTAGTGGTGGTTGGCACAGTGAGTACACAGTGTAGTGTTAGTAGTAGTGGTTGGGAAAGAGAGGACACAGTGTAGTAGTGTTTGGGACAGAAAGGACAAAATGTGGCAGTAGTCACGGTTGCGACAGAGAGGACACAGTGTAGTAGTAGTGGTTGGGAGAGAGATTACAAAGTTTAGTAGTATTAGTAGTGGTTTGGGCAGAGAGGAAACAGTTCTAGTAGTAGTGGTTCAGGACAGAGAAGACACAGTGTAGTAGTAGTGGTTTGGGCAGAGAGGAAACAGTTTAGTAGTAGTACTGGTTGGTACAGAGAGGACACAGTGTAATAGTAGTAGTACTGGTTGGGACAGAGAGGACACAGTGTAATAGTAGTAGTACTGGTTGGGACAGAGAGGACAAGGTGTAGTAGAAGTAGTTGTTGGGACAGAGTGGACACGGTGTAGTAGAAGTAGTTGTTGGGACAGAGTGGACACGGTGTAGTAGAAGTAGTGGTGGTTGGCACAGTGAGTACACAGTGTAGTGGTAGTAGTAGTGGTGTTTGGGAAAGAGAGGACACAGTGTAGTAGTGTTTGGGACAGAAAGGACAAAATGTAGCAGTAGTCACGGTTGGTACAGAGAGGACACAGTGTAGTAGTAGTAGTAGTAGTAGTGGTTGGGAGAGAGATTACAAAGTTTAGTAGTAGTAGTAGTGGTTCGGGACAGAGAAGACACAGTGTAGTAGTAGTGGTTCGGGACAGAGAGGACATAGTGTATTAGTAGTGGTTCTGGACAGAGAGGACACAGTGTTGTAGTAGTAGTCATGGTTGGGACATAGAGGACACAGTGTTGTAGTAGTAGTCATGGTTGGGACAGAGAGGACACAGTGTAGTATTAGTAGTACTGGTTGGGACAGAGAGGACACAGTGTTGTAGTAGTAGTCATGGTTGGGACAGAGAGGACACAGTGTAGTATTAGTAGTACTGGTTGGGACAGAGAGGACACAGTGTAATAGTAGTGGTTCGGGACAGAGAGGACACAGTGTAGTAGTAGTTGTACTTGTTGGGACAGAGATGACACAATGTAATAGTAGTACTACTGGTTGGGACAGAGAGAACAAAGTTTTGTAGTAGTAGTAGTACTGTTTGGGACAGAGAGGACACGGTGTAGTAGTAGTAGTACTGGTTGGGACAAAGAGGACACGGTGTAGTAGTAGTAGTACTGGTTGGGACAAAGAGGACACGGTGTTGTAGTAGTAGTACTGGTTGGGACAGAGAGGACACGGTGTAGTAGTAGTAGTACTGGTTGGGACAGAGAGGACACGGTGTAGTAGTAGTAGTACTGGTTGGGACAAAGAGAACACAGTGTACGAATAGCACTGGTTGGGACAGAGAGGACAAGGTGTAGTAGAAGTAGTTGTTGGGACAGAGTGGACACTGTGTAGTAGAAGTAGTGGTGGTTGGCACAGTGAGTACACAGTGTAGTGGTAGTAGTAGTGGTTGGGAAAGAGAGGACACAGTGTAGTAGTGTTTGGGACAGAAAGGACAAAATGTGGCAGTAGTCACGGTTGGGACAGAGAGGACACAGTGTAGTAGTAGTGGTTGGGAGAGAGATTACAAAGTTTAGTAGTATTAGTAGTGGTTTGGGCAGAGAGGAAACAGTTCTAGTAGTAGTGGTTCAGGACAGAGAAGACACAGTGTAGTAGTAGTGGTTTGGGCAGAGAGGAAACAGTTTAGTAGTAGTACTGGTTGGTACAGAGAGGACACAGTGTAATAGTAGTAGTACTGGTTGGGACAGAGAGGACAAGGTGTAGTAGAAGTAGTTGTTGGGACAGAGTGGACACGGTGTAGTAGAAGTAGTTGTTGGGACAGAGTGGACACGGTGTAGTAGAAGTAGTGGTGGTTGGCACAGTGAGTACACAGTGTAGTGGTAGTAGTAGTGGTTGGGAAAGAGAGGACACAGTGTAGTAGTGTTTGGGACAGAAAGGACAAAATGTAGCAGTAGTCACGGTTGGTACAGAGAGGACACAGTGTAGTAGTAGTAGTAGTAGTGGTTGGGAGAGAGATTACAAAGTTTAGTAGTAGTAGTAGTGGTTCGGGACAGAGAAGACACAGTGTAGTAGTAGTGGTTCGGGACAGAGAGGACATAGTGTATTAGTAGTGGTTCTGGACAGAGAGGACACAGTGTTGTAGTAGTAGTCATGGTTGGGACAGAGAGGACACAGTGTAGTATTAGTAGTACTGGTTGGGACAGAGAGGACACAGTGTAGTAGTAGTAGTCATGGTTGGAACAGAGAGGACACAGTGTAGTATTAGTAGTACTGGTTGGGACATAGAGGACACAGTGTTGTAGTAGTAGTCATGGTTGGGACAGAGAGGACACAGTGTAGTATTAGTAGTACTGGTTGGGACAGAGAGGACACAGTGTAGTATTAGTAGTACTGGTTGGGACATAGAGGACACAGTGTTGTAGTAGTAGTCATGGTTGGGACAGAGAGGACACAGTGTAGTATTAGTAGTACTGGTTGGGACAGAGAGGACACAGTGTAGTAGTAGTAGTACTGGTTGGGACAAAGAGGACACGGTGTAGTAGTAGTGGTAGTACTGTTTGGGCAGAGAGGAAACAGTGTAGTAGTAGTAGTACTGGTTGGGACAAAGAGGACACGGTGTAGTAGTAGTAGTGGTTGGGACAGAGAGGACACAGTGTTGTAGTAGTGGTAGTACTGTTTGGGCAGAGAGGAAACAGTGTAGTAGTAGTAGTACTGGTTGGGACAAAGAGGACACGGTGTAGTAGTAGTAGTACTGGTTGGGACAGAGAGAACACGGTGTAGTAGTATTTCTGGTTGGGACAGATATTACACAGTGGAGTGGTAGTAGTAGTTGTTGGGACAGAGAGGACACAGTGTGGAAGTAGTAGTAGTGGTTGGGACAGAGAGGACACAGTGTAGTAGTAGTAGTAGTAGTATTTAGGACACAGTGGACACAGTGTAGTAGAAATATTAGTGGTTGGGACAGAGAGGACACAGTGTGGAAGTAGTAGTAGTGGTTGGGACAGAGAGGACACAGTGTAGTAGTAGTAGTAGTAGTATTTAGGACACAGTGGACACAGTGTAGTAGAAATATTAGTGGTTGGGACAGAGAGGACACAGAGTAGAAGTAGTAGTAGTGGTTGGGACAGAGAGGACACCATGTAGTAATAGTAGTACTGGTAGGGACAGAGAGGACACAGTGTAGTAGTGGATGGGACAGAGAGGACACAGTGTAGTAGTAGTAGTAGTGTTTGGGACAGAGAGGACACAGTGTAGTAGTAGTTGTACTGGTAGGGACAGAGAGAACACAGTGTAGTAGTAGTAGTAGTATTGTTTGGGACAGAGAGGACACAGTGTAGTAGTAGTCGTGGTTGGGACAGAGAGGACACAGTGTTGTAGTAGTCGTGGTTGGGACAGAGAGGACACAGTGTAGTAGTAGTAGTAGTGGTTGGGACAGAGAGGTCACTGTGTAGTAGTAGTAGTGGTTGGGACAGAGAGGACACAGTGTAGTAGTAGTAGTAGTGGTTGGGACAGAGAGTTGGGACAAAGAGGACACGGTGTAGTAGTAGTAGTGGTTGGGACAGAGAGGACACAGTGTTGTAGTAGTGGTAGTACTGTTTGGGCAGAGAGGAAACAGTGTAGTAGTAGTAGTAGTGGTTGGGACAGAGAGGACACAGTGTAGTAGTAGTCGTGGTTGGGACAGAGAGGACACGGTGTTGTAGCTGTAGTTGTGGTTGGGACAGAGAGGACACAGTGTTGTAGCTGTAGTTGTGGTTGGGACAGAGAGGACACAGTGTTGTAGCTGTAGTTGTGGTTGGGACAGAGAGGACACGGTGTTGTAGCTGTAGTTGTGGTTGGGAAAGAGAAGACACGGTGTTGTAGCTGTAGTTGTGGTTGGGACAGAGTGACCATCGGGTTCTTGGTCGGGGAGGTACTTGGCCAGGCGGCCAGCTCTAGGAAGAGTCTTGGTGGTTCCAAATGTCTTCCATTTATGAATCATCGAATCCACTGTGTTCTTGGGGACCTTCAATGCTGCAGATTTTTTTGGTACCCTTCCCCAGATCTGTGCCTCAACACAATCATATCGCGAAGCTCAATTCCTTCGAACTCTTGGCTTGGTTTTTTGCTCTGACAAACACTTTCAACTGTTGGACCTTATATAGACAGGTGTGTGCCTTTCCAAATCACGTGCACTCATTTGAATTTACCACAAGTCGACTCCAATGAAGTTGTGGAAATCTAAAGGATGATCAATGGAAACAGGATGCACCTGAGCTCATTTTTAGTCTCTTAGCAAAGGGTCTGAATACTTATCTAAGTAAGGTATTTCTGTTTTTGATCTTTTTTATACATTTGCAAACATTTCTAAAAACCTTTTTTCACTTTGTCATTATGTTGTATCATGTGTAGATTAATGAGGGAAAAATGTGTTCAATCCATTTTAGAATAAGCCTGTAACTTAACAAAATGTGTTCAATCCATTTTAGAATAAGGCTGTAACTTAACAAAATGTGTTCAATCCATTTTAGAATAAGGCTGTAACGTAACAAAATGTGTTCAATCCATTTTAGAATAAGGCTGTAACGTAACAAAATGTGTTCAATCCATTTTAGAATAAGGCTATAACGTAACAAAATGTGGAAAGAGTGAAGGGGTCTGAATACTTTCTGAAATCACTGTATATACAGTATCAATACCTTTCCCTCAGGCAATATGGCAGCCAACCATCCATGAAACCATTCCTTATAATTAAGTATTTTAGTCTGTTTCCTCACTTCACATTATAATTGTGTGTATTGACATAACTTACGATCCGTTGATTTTCATTTTTTCAAATTAAGCCATTATTTCATGCTTGTAAAATTAAAAATGTTCTTTCATTAATTTCTCATTTTATTTCGTTGTCTATTCAGTCTCCTTTAACTGCTGTGAAAAAATAATGAACATTGAAGCAGGCATTATATTAACACGTTATATGGACTAGAACAAAATGTCGTACTGCCGGGATAATGGACAGGTCTTAAACAAGAGTAATTGTGTGTGGGTAGAAAAGTGGCAAAGATTGGGGAAAAAAATATTCAGAAAATATAAATATTTTTCACAGTGTGAAAGTGTGTAGGTGAACATTTCTAGGGCCGTTTGTTGCACAATAAACACATATAGTCCTACAATATAACACGACATAACACACTACATAAAACAGACATTCAATCATATGAGGAGTATTGTGTTACCGTTTTCCTCCAGGTGTTTTCGGAGGATGTAGCTGGTCTCGGTTCCCTCAGTGGCGTAGTCCAGTGGAATGTTTCCATTTACATCCTGAAGTAGAACATTCACCCCAGTCTTCCAGAAAACACGGAACGTATCAAACCCACCATAGAATGAATAGAGGAGGGGAGGGGGGAGGGAGACACAAACAAATTGAGTGGTTTCTCAGGCCAGAGAGGAATCGATGATAAAGTAGGCCCAATTATCAGGCCCTCCCAGCAGTGTGAACCTGAGGAGAGCCACAGGGACATTAACACTCAATGAAGTGAATTAAACAACTCATTACATATGGGATTGTGGGGACCCCAGGGCAGGGACACGTGTGTGTGTGTGTGTGTTGTGTGTCTGTGTGTTGATGGGACCTTGGGATCATCGAGGAGGGGGGGGGGGGGGGGGGGGGGATGTGTGTGACAAGTGGTAGAGAGTGTGAGTGTGTGTGTGTGACAAGATGAATGTGTGTTTACACAGTAAAGAGTCCTACCAGTGCTGCCTTCTCTTGGGGTGTGAGATAACAACATACCCCCAGGCAGACTACACTTGGACTGTGTAATGACTGCTGTTTGTCTAAACATACACAAGTAAAACATGGTTGGGATTCAACATTCCTCCCACCACTACCCTCGGGAACTACTCTGTGATTTGTCAACTCTGTTGTAACATCACTCCTTTCTTCCTTGCCTCACTTCCTCTCTTTACCTTTTTTCTCCCCCTCTCTTTTATTTCTCTCTCACTTTCCCTCTCGCTGTATCTCCTCCCCTCTATAACATACTTAAACTAACACATTTCCTTTCACGTCGCCATTGTCAGTCTCTCCCCATAAATCGCTGCTTGTCATTTGCCTAAACAATAAAAGAGTTTGCAGTGTAATGATCGTGGCTGGGCTGCGGCTGATAAGAGGGACAGGGCCTTTAAGTGAGGTTCCTTATTGAATATTTACAGCTAATAGAATTCTAACAACCATGTTAGGATGCAGCCCAAGATTAATGGGCTAGTCTTCAAGCAGACAGAGAAAAGTGTGTGTGTGTGCATAGGGGGGGGGGGGGGGGTCATGTGTCTTTGTGTGTGTGTGTGTGTGTGTGTGTGGGAGGGGGAAGGGCTTTACAGATGATAGAGAACGGAGGAAGAGGAATACCAAGCAGATGGATATAGGCTAGAGAGCGACCTGCAAGTGCTGAACACCAATCCCCAAAATTGAAAGTCCAAACCCTTATATCTCAGAGCCCTGGACCCTAAAATTCAAACCTCAAAAACCAAGAACAAAAAATTCTGCAATCTCTAAACACGAGGGAAACATCAGAGATGATGAATCTACCCCTGTCATTAATGTCAAGCAAATAAAAATGCAATTAATTTAGTTCAACTGGTGTTATTGTTATGTTATTAAAATAGTGGAGAGGTCTGCGTTTGGAGTTTGCCCCTTTGTTTCATTGGGTAAAGTGCCTACCAATCTGTATGGTCTGGTCTAGCAGGAGCTGTTGTCACTCATTAGCAGGGTTAGTTAGGGGTTAATGAATATATTACTTAACATTCAACATCAGCTGGTGCTTTGTATCTATTCATGAGGAAGGGCTCATCGATGTAAGAAGGAGAGCATAGAGAGAGAGAGAGGAATAGAGAGAGAGGAATAGAGAGAGAGGAATAGAGAGAGAGGAATAGAGAGAGAGGAATAGAGAGAGAGGAATAGAGAGAGAGAGAGAGAGAGAGAGAGAGAGAGAGAGAGAGAGAGAGAGAGAGAGAGAGAGAGAGAGAGATAGAGAGAGAGAGAGAGAGAGAGAGAGAGTACCTACTGCCTGTCTATTTTCATACTTTTTTTCATCCAGTCCAGATATGCCAATCATATAGTCTTTCTGCAGGTTTCAGAAAACCAGAGAGTGGGGAGGGACAGTTATTGACTTATCCACAGACTGTCACACACACACACACTCTGGACAATGAGTGTATGTGTGCATGCGTGTGTGTAGAGTAGATAGGGGAGAGGTGGTGTCCCTGACCTATCATTCTGAGCTCCTGGGTCAATAGGGGACTGTCCTAATGGAGAAATCACTTGACACAGCCTGGTCTGGCGCTACAGTCAGACTACAGTAGGCTACACACTGTTATACCCACTGAACTGGTTCTCCTGAGGAAAACAACTGGGACCTCTGGAGGATGGCTTCTGATGTATGCATTGTGTTATTTATTCATTGTAGTTTATACTTAGCTGACTCCTACCATTATGTCAAACTTTGCAGTCAATACATAGCGGCAGACAAATGTAATGGTATATAATAATACAAGGAGCAATATGAGTTTGACCACCTCATTAATCCTAATGTAATCCTAGATGGAAATAGTAATAATGTTAGACTTGACTTGATATGACTGCTATATCCTGGGGCATCCCATCGATCAAGACAGAGCATCATCCGTCTGTTTACAGATATTAACCACTGACACGTAGAAACGAGCGGCGTCCAGTTGTCTCCCGGGCACCACACGTGCAGCAGGGGTTAACAAGCTGACCGCAACACGCTCAGCTCTCACCGCCGCATTATGATGGATCAGCGTTTGTCGCCCTAACAACAGGACGCCATAACGTGCCCCTGGTGGGATCAATACCAACCACAACTAAGATGTAGGACTGTCCCCTGGGAGGGCTGTAGGGACAGCAGCCCACTGGAGAAGAGCTAAACACACCATGATCCTAAAGCTAGATAAATGAGCTTAGAATGGACTAGCTATACAGTCAATGTGGACTAGTCCCCTACGCTAAGACAAATTACATCACAGTTTTCAGATTTATGGAAGGAGTCAGGATCAAGACAGAAAATAATATTAAGTTCCACTATTTTACAAGAGTTTAGACATGGCCATGTCGTTAGGATTTGAAAGACAAAAGAAGCTGATCATTTTTAAATGCCAAAAGTGGGTCAGTCTTCTACTGTAGTTTCAGAGGGACTTATACGACTCAGGCTAAACCTATCTAAAAGGAAGTTTCATAACAACAGAAGATCTCAGGAGAACCACTTAATCACAATCTCCCATCTTAAGCCATGCGGAGTTTAATGAAGCCAGTAATATTAAGATGATTGCTGTAAGCCGTACCATCAACACCCAGCAACAGACAGTCAGGAGTTACACAATAGTAAGCAGAAACTTCAGGGTTTACTCATAACTTTCAGACGTGTTTAGACAAAGTGTGTTTGAGAGGTCGGTTAAAGACTCATCAGAGGACCACTAAGTGACACATCAGAGGACCACTCCAGACAGACGAGGCAGAGAAACCTCCAACGATCCTCTAATATAACAGGATTACAGTAACATGAGAGAACTGATATCATGGTAGTACTCACAGTGATGGGGAGTAGTTAACGACATGTAGTTGAAGTAGTAATTGAACTACATTTTGCTGTAGCTTGGTGGTAGTTCAACTAAATTCAATTCTAGGTTGTGTTTTCAGTAGTTAACTACTTTTTTTGCCATGTAGAGGTGTAGCTAACTTCTGGAACTACACACCATTTTTTTGCAAAAATAAAATAAAATATGGGTAGAGTAGGCAATCATTTCCTTCCTGTTTGACTGTGTTTCTTAAGGGCAGCTTGAGTGTAGCTGAACTTCTTCCAGTGTGAAGTACTTGGTAGCTTGGTAAACGACCAAGTCCCGAGGCTCCCGAATGGCGCAGCGTTCTAAGGCACTGCATCTCAGTGCTTGAGGCGTCACTACAGACACCATGGTTTGAATCCAGGCTGTATCACAGCCATCTATGATTGGGAGTCCCATAGAGCGGCGCGCAATTGGCCCAGCGCCGCCTGTGTTTGGCCGGTGTAGGCCGTCACTGTAAATAAGAGTTTGTTCATAACTGACGTGCCTAGTTAAATAAAAAATGAAAAAACAATATTTTCAGAGTAGCTTCCCCAACACTGAGTATTCATTAGGGCATGCAACGGTAAACCTCAAACAAGTGTTTCTTATTGGACGAGTTAAATTAATACCTTCATGTTTTGTCACATTTTTCCTTATTTGGACCAATCACTTCCTCTGGGAGATGTTAGAACAGAATAAGGACAACCTGCCAATTCGCTCCTAATCGCGAATCACTTATCTAATTGCTGCCTGCATGGCCCTCGATAGCCATGCAAATCAGGAGACCCTAATTGGTACTGTGAAATTAAATCAGATATGATAACGGACCGATGCCATGATGGGTTCAAGGCTTTGATTAGGGAGCTATGGTGATGCCACATGAACAGAGATTGCTACTCAACTAGACTAGACTATAGAAACAATTATGTCATCTCTTCATAATTGTTTTTGTGCATGGGGGGTGTTTGATCGTAGAGGATAAGTATCCTCATACGGGGAACCAACATGGATGAGCTGTAAATTAATGATGAATACCTCACTATGGCTGCATTTAGACAGGCAGCCCAATTCTGATATTTTTTCCCCACTAATTGGTATTTTGACAAATCAGATCAGCTCTGAAAA
The DNA here is from genome assembly GCF_045679555.1 of Salvelinus alpinus. Classification (NCBI taxonomy): domain Eukaryota; kingdom Metazoa; phylum Chordata; class Actinopteri; order Salmoniformes; family Salmonidae; genus Salvelinus; species Salvelinus alpinus. The sequence goes on from NC_092099.1 coordinate 28,432,105, forward strand.
ATATATGATGTGAAAAGATCTGATGAGATTGGTCAAAAGACCAATTAGTTAAAAAATTATCAGAATTGGCCTGTCTGTCTACACACAGTCTTTAACTCAAATTTAACCGAACACACACTTAATATAAGGCCAGGCTAGCTTTAGCATGAAGGAGCACTACTCTGTTGTTGCCTATTGGCTCCTGTCATAGTTTTATAACCAAACTGAACATTTCCATGACAAAAATCCCCTCCACTCCTCTCGCAGTCACACAGACAGGCTAAATTCTGACAGAAAGATGTTGGGAGACGGAGCAGTACCCGGAGCTGGGAATAGGGGTTTAGAATGGGGTTGGGAACAGGGTTGGAAATGGGTATTGGGAGTGCATGGAAAATTGGGAAGCTTCCTCCCACACCAGCTGTTTGCAATGTGGTGATAAGATAATTAGCATTAGCACTAGCAAACAGAGAGAGAGAGGGTGAGAGACAATAATGTTACCCCCTCCATCCCAGCAAATACAGCCACTGTGTCATCTCTGTCAGCACAAACACTGTCCTCTATTTAGGATGCAGGAATGGAAACCCAAGGACATGGATGGAGAGGAGGAGGAGATGAAAGGAATGACACAATGGATAACTGCATGAATGAGCTGGACATTTTTGTTTGCATATCTTCACATGTCAATCAAAGGTAAATCTGTCAATCATTCTGATATGGTGAATCACTCTGAAAATACTAAATTTCCCTACATTAGACCCAGCACATTGTTTGGGAAATTCCCTGAAATACTTCCTAATATGAATATTGTATATGTACAGTGTATTCAGAAACTATTCAGACCCCTTCACTTTTTCCACATTTTATTATATTACAGCCTTATTCTAAAATTGCTTAAATAGTTGTTTTCTTCATCAATCTACACACAATATGTCATGCCCTGACCTGAGATATCTCTGTTTTCTTTATATTTTGGTTAGGTCAGGGGGTGACTAGGGTGGGTACATTCATTTTTGTATTGTCTATGGTTTTTTGTATGTCTAGAGTTTTTGTAGGTCTAGGTGATTTGTATGTCTATGGTGGCCTGATATGGTTCCCAATCAGAGGCAGCTGTTTATTGTTGTCTCTGATTTGGGATCATATTTAGGTAGCAATTTTCCCTTTGGTGTTCGTGGGTTCTTGTCTATGTGTAGTTGCCTGTCAGCACTCGTTTTGTATAGCTTCACGTGTCGTTTTGTTATTTTGGTTAGTTTGTTCAGTGTTCATTCTTATTATAATAAAGAATGTACGCATACCACGCTGTGCCTTGGTCCGATTCATACGACGAACGTGACACAATACCCCATAATGACAAAGCAAAAACAGGTTTTTAGAAAAAATTTGCAAATCTATATGAAAAAGAAAACTACGGCAATATCACATTTAAATAAATATTCAGACTCAACTCAGTACTTTGTTGAAGCACCTTTGGCTGCAATTACAGCCTTGAGTCTTCTTGGGTATGACGCTACACATTTGGCACACATGTATTTGGGGAGTTTCTCCCATTCTTCTCTGTAGATTCTCTCAAACTCTGTCAGGTTGGATAGGGAGCAATGCTGCAGAGCTATTTTCAGGTCCTTCCAGAGATGTTCGATGATGTTCAAGTCTGAGCTCTGGCTACGCCACTCAAGGACATTCAGAGACTTATCCCCGAAACCACTCCTGCGTTGTCTTGGCTGTGTGCCTAAGGTTGTTGTCCTGCTGGAAGGTGAACCTTCGCCCCGGTCTGAGGTTGTGAGCGCTCTGGAGCAGGTTTTCATCAAGAATCTCTCTGTACTTTGCTCTGTTCGTCTTTCCCTTGATCCTGATTAGTCTCCCAGTCCCTGCCGCTGAAAAACATTCCCACAGCATGATGCTGCCCCCACCATGGTGAACCGCAGAGATGGTATTGGCCAGGTGATGAGAGGTGCCTGGTTTCCTCCAGACTTGACGCATGGCATTCATGCCAAAATGTTCAATCTTGGTTTCATCAGAACAGAGAATCTTGTTTCTCATGGTCTGAGAGTCCTTTAGGTGCCTTTTGGCAAACTCCAAGCGTGCTGTCATGTGCATTTTACTGAGGAGTGGCTTCCGTCTGGCCACTCTACCATAAAGGCCTGATTGGTGGAGTGCTGCAGAGATGGTTGTCCTTCTGGGAGGTTCTCCCATATCCACAGAGGAACTCTGGAGCTCTGTCAGAGTGATCATCAGGTTCTTGGTCACCTCCCTGACCAAAGCCCTTCTCCCCTGATTGCTCAGTTTGGCCGGGCAGCCAGGCTTGGTGATTCCAAACTTCTTTCATTTAAGAATGATGGAGGCCACTGTGTTCTTGGGGACCTTCAATGCTGCAGACATGTTTTGGGACCCTTCCCCAGATCTGTGCCTCGACACAATGAGCTCTACGGACAATTCGTTCTACCTCATGGCTTGGGTTTTGCTCTGACATGCACTGTCAACTGTGGGACCTTATATAGACAAGTGTGTGCCTTTCCAAATCATGTCCAATCAATTTAATTTACCACAGGTGGACTCCAATGAAGTTTTAGAAACATCTCAAGGATGATCAATGTAACCAGGATGCACCTGAGCTCAATTTTGATTGTCATAGCAAAGGGTCTAAATACTAACACAAATAAGGTATTTAAAGAATATATATATATATATATATATATATATATACATTTGCCAACATTTCTCAAAACCTGTTTTTACTTTGCCATTATTGGGTATTGTGTGTAGATTGATGAGGGGGGAAAACTATTCAATCCATTTTAGAATAAGGCTGTGATGTAACTAAAAAGGTTAGAAAGTGAAGGGGTCTGAATACTTTCTGAATGCACTGTATTTCAAGAGCATCTATAACAATTGTATAATGCCTTAGAATGCACAACATAACACTAATAGTATAAACACTCACTACAAAACACTGATTGTGTAAATCAGTTTTATGTTTATCATGTTTATCAGCAGTTACATAGGAACGATCAACAAAAAATGCCCTGATTGCGGTCTTATTTGGGATCAGAGCAGAGTGACTGTGCATTGGCAGGCTCAGTGCTGGAGAAGACATGTGGTGTCAGGAAGGCAGAAAGAGAAAGCGAAACAGAGGCTGTAACAGCTTCAAAAAATAGCTATTTTTACTCAGTCACTGCCTCAGCTCTCCTTTCAGCTGTCCTCCTGTACCCTTCTGATAATTCTGTAATATATGTTATCTTACTCTGAGGAACACACATACATTTACACATGCACGCACACAAACACACAGAGAGAGAGAGAGACAGAGAGAGAGAGAGAGGGACACACACACAGAGAAAGATACACACACGCACAGCCATTCATTTTTGGGGGGAATCTCAGTCATTCTTTCATTGAGCTTGCTCACACAAACACACACAAGGCCGCACAGACACTTACACACATCCCTCATAATTTACCAGAGGGAAGCTGAAGAGGCATGTAATCATTTTGTTTACAGTAGCTTGAAAATCTTTCATCTTACCCTTCTCTCACCCTAACATTCCATACCTCTCTCTCCTGACTGACAGTAAAGCTGAATCTTGTGTGAGTACTGTAGATGTGACCTCATTAGCTAGAAAGTGGGTCTCAGTTGAAAGTGAATGGAAGACATTTAGAGTCTCTCTCACTCTCTCACTCTCTCACTCAAGTGGTCCCCTTGGCAGGAGTAGTGTTTGGCATATTTATATCACACACAGACCCACTGATGCAGCTCTCCTCTTGCAGCACTGCTTTAGGGAAATCAAACACTGCTCTGATAGAAAGAGGAAGAGGGGAGGTGAATACACAGACACACATACTCTCTCCCTCTCGCTCTTTCTGGCAACTCTTCAAACACAGCCACATCTCCCCTGAGTGTATCTCAAGCCCACCCCACCATACAGAGTCTGCTGCCACACTACCACACCAGACCCAATCAACATAACCAGAATAGGACCTAACACCAAACCAAACACAGCCCAACCTCCATGCCTCCACCTCTGCCTGCTCCTGTCCCCTCCTTTAAAGCTGTTCCTGTCTCACTCTGGACTTAATCAGCAGAACCCCAGACCTGACCCAAACCCCTATGATAGTCTAATACTGCAGATACCAGACCTGATCCAAACCCCTCTGATAGTCTAATACTGCAGACACCAGACCTGATTCAAACCCCTCTGATAGTCTAATACTGCAGACACCAGACCTGATCCAAAATCATCTGATAGTCTAATACTGCAGACACCAGACCTGATCCAAACCCCTCTGATAGTCTAATACTGCAGACACCAGACCAGACCTGACCCAAACCCTTATGATACTGCAAGGATCTACTCTTCATAGGACCAGCTCTTTTTTATCCATACGTACTACGTGTGTGTATATGTGTGTATATAAATATAAATATATATATATATATATACAGTATATATATATACTGTATATATATACAGTTGAAGTCAGAAGTTTACATACACTTAGGTTGGAGTCATTAAAACTCGTTTTTCAACCACTCCACAAATTTCTTGTTAACGAACTATAGTTTTGGCAAGTCGGTTAGGTCATCTACTTTGTGCATGGCACAAGTAATTTTTCCAACAATTGTTTACAGACAAATTATTTCAAATATAATTCACTGTATCACAATTCCAGTGGGTCAGAAGTTTAAATACACTAAGGTGACTGTGCCTTTAAACAGCTTGGAAAATCCCAGAAAATTATGTCATGGCTTTAGAAGCGTCTGATAGGCTAATTGACATGATTTGAGTCAATTGGAGGTGTACCTGTGGATGTATTTCAAGGCCTACCTTCAAAGTCAATGCCTCTTTGCTTGACATCATGTGAAAATCAAAATAAATCAACCAAGACCTCAGCAAAAAAATTGTAGACCTCCACAAGTCTGGTTCATCCTTGGGAGCAATTTCCAAACGCCTACACGTACCATGTTCATCTGTACAAACAATAGTACGCAAGTATAAACACCATGGGACCACGCAGCCATCATACTGCTCAGGAAGGAGACGCAAACAACAGCAAAGGACGTTGTGAAGATGCTGGAGGAAACAGGTACAAAAGTATCTATATCCACAGTCAAACAAGTCCTATATCGATATAACCTGAAAGGCTGCTCAGCAAGGAAGAAGCCACTGCTCCAAATCCACCATAGAAAAGCCAGACTACGGTTTGCAAATGCACATGGGGACAAAGGTTGTACTTTTTGGAGAAATGTCCTCTGGTCTGATGAAACAAAAATAAAACTGTTTGGCCATAATGGCTATCGTTATGTTTGAAGGGAAAAATGGAAGGCTTGCAAGACAAAGAACACCATCCTAACCATGAAGCACGGGGTGGCAGCATCATGTGTGGGGGTGTTTTGCTGCAGGAGGGACTGGTGCACTTCACAAAATAGATGGCATCGTGAGGATGGAAAATTCTGTGAATATATTGAAGCAACATCTCAAGATATCAGCCAGGAAGTTAAAGCTTGGTCGCAAATGGGTCTTCCAAACGGACAATGACCCCAAGCATACTTCCAAAGTTGTGGCAAAACGGCTTAAGGACAACAAAGTCAAGGTATTGGAGTGGCCATCACAAAGCCCTGACCTCAATCCCATAGAACATTTGTGGGCAGAACTGAAAAAGCGTGTGCGAGCAAGGAGGCCTATAAAACTGACTCAGTTTCACTTCCGACTTCAACTGTATATATAAATGTGTGTGTGTGTGTGTGTGTGTGTGTGTGTGTGTGTGTGTGTGTGTGTGTGTGTGTGTGTGTGTGTGTGTGTGTGTGTGTGTGTGTGTGTGTGTGTGTGTGTGTGTGTGTGTGTGTTTCTCACCAGCAGTAGTAGCAGCACCATGTCGGCGTGGTCACACACACACGCTATGTGCAGGGCTGTCCAGAGGTCCTCATCCTGCAAGTTGACGTTTAACCCTCGCTCGATCAGAACTTCAGCCGCAAACACATTGTCATGACGAGCACACTATGGGATGAAGAGAGAGAGAGAAAAAGAGAAAGAGAGAAAAAGAGAGCGAAAGAGAGAGAAAGAGATAGAGAGAGCGAGGAAGAGAAAGGCGTGGTCGGATAATGGTGAGCCAATTGAAAAACAGCAGGTGGATGTGGTCGTGTGAGTGCATGTGTGTGTGCATGTGTATTTTTACCAGGTGTAGAAGAGATCCTCCAGAGGAGATAGGAGTGTTGGGGTCAGCTCTCTCCTTCAGTAGACGCAGCACTGCAACATAGAACAGAGAGAGAGAAATACAAACGTGTAGCTTGGTGTGTGAACACATGTGGATGTAGTAACAGAGATAGGCAGGACATCAGGAGAAAATATACCAGATAAACAACGTAGGTAGACAACGGTTTATTATGAAAAACCCAGTGCATTTTTCCAATAAAAGTGCAAGCGCAAATGTACACACAACACGCAGCACACACACGCGCACACACACGACAGCTTCCTACTCTCCAGTAAAATCCCCCTGTGTGTGACTTGTTCTCTGTGTGCCCTTCAGGAGTCACTCAGTCAGTCAGTCAGTGTGTATTATAGCAGTCTTTCAGTACCCCCAATAGCACCCATTTTTGTTGTAGCCCCAGACAAACTCACTTGATTTAACTCATTGAGGGCTTGATGATTAGTTGACAAGTTGAATCAAATGTGCTTGTCCGGGGCTACAACATAAATGTGTGCTGTTGGGGGTACTGGAGGACTGGAGTTGGGAAACACTGTAGTTGGTCTGAGAGGTGGAGCGCCTGCCTGGAAACACACGGCTCACTCACATCACATCAGCTCTACTGAGCCACAGTGGACTGCACTAATACACTGCACTACAAACACAGTATCCACAACACTGACATACTGACACAGATTACCTGGTAATTCTCTACAAACCATTCCACCGTGCTCACACACAGACATAGATCTGCTTTACATCGATCAGTACTCACCCACCAACATCTATTATTCACATGGAACACAGAACTGCTGAGCCTTTACTCACTGACTCACCCAGATCTGCCCTAACCACTACCCTCAATAATGCTTCTACACAAAAGCGATAAAAGGAGAAGGAAATTACTGAGGGAGAGTATTATACACAGAGAGAATGAATAAAAAACTGAGATGGACAGATTTGAGGGCAGAGAAAGAGAGAGAGAGGAGCGAGGGGGGAGGTTTTTAGACATATTTTCCATCAACAACAGTGATAAGCCAAAATGGATGCTGGATAAACACTGGGAGACCTTACCTCAGCAGAACACTGAACTAGTCTGTCACGCAAGCCTCTGACAGACTGGCATGCACTGTCATACACACACACCTATAAAGCGTCTGTGCACACACTAACTCACTGACTCTCTCAAACACTCACTTAACCAGAGCCATTAGCAGTGAGCGTAACAACCACTGTAATTACCAAGGTGAACCATAGTGAGGAGCCCCACAGGGTTGTTTAACCTAAGTCCAGGGTACTCAAATACTATTTGAGAAGGTCCGGTCAAACACATTTCCTATGAGGCAAAGGTCCGGATAGATATTTGTATTTATTAGTGTAGTAACAAACCCCTCCTCGCGACCCATGCATCACCAAACTGTTCACACTCCTCCTGTTGGCGGAGATAAGATTTTGCAGTATTAAGTGTGCCTTGAATTCTAAATAAGTGTGCTTGACTGTCACCAGTCAAGCACCCCCACACCATCACATCTCCTCCTCCATGCTTCACTGTGGGAACCACACATGCGGAGATCATCCGTTCACATACTCTGTGTAACACAAAGACATAGCGGTTGGAACCAAAAATCTCAAATTTGGACTCATCAGGACTAAAGGACAAATTTCCACCGGTCTAATATCCATTGATAGTGTTTCTTGGCCCAAGTAAGTCTATTCTTCTTATTGGTGTCCTTTGGTTTCTTTGCAGATATTCGACCATGAATATTTGTTTCACACAGTCTCCTCTGAACAGTTGATGTTGAGATGTGTCTGTTACTTGAACTCTGTGAAGTATTTTTTTGTCCTGCAATCTGATGTGCAATTAACTCTAATGAGTTTATCGTCTGCAGCAGCGGTAACACTTGGTCTTCCTTTCCTGTTGCAATCCTCCAAGCCAGTTTCATCATGTACTTGAAGAAACTTTCAAAGTTCTTGAAATGCTCTGTATTGACTGACCTTCATGTCTTAAAGTAATGATGGACTGTCGTTTCTGCGTCTTTTGAGCTTCTAGTCATGAAATCTATGCAGCCTACTCAATCCCTTTATATAGCTACTGTTTACAGGCCTACTGGGCCATATACAGCATTCCTCACTGAGTTCCCTGAATTCCTATCGGACCTTGTAGTCATAGCAGATAATATTCTAATTTTTGGTGATTTTAATATTCACATGGAAAAGTCCACAGACCCACTCCAAAAGGCTTTCGGAGCCATCATCGATGGCCAACGTGTCTGTGGACCTACTCACTGCCACAGTCATACTCTGGACCTAGTTTTGTCCCATGGAATAAATGTTGTAGATCTTAATGTTTTTCCTCATAATCCTGGACTATCGGACCACCATTTTATTATGTTTGTAATCTCAACAAATAATCTGCTCAGACCCCAACCAAGGATCATCAAAAGTTGTGCTATAAATTCTCAGACAACACAAAGATTCCTTGATGCCCTTCCAGACCCCTTCTGCCTACCCAAGGACGTCAGAGGACAAAAATCAGTTAACCACCTAACTGAGGAACTCAATTTAACCTTGCGCAATACCCTAGATGCAGTTGCACCCCTAAAAACTAAAAACATTTGTCATAAGAAACTAGCTGCCTGGTATACAGAAAATACCCGAGCTCTGAAGCAAGCTTCCAGAAAATTGGAACGGAAATGGCGCCACACCAAACTGGAAGTCTTCCGACTAGCTTGGAAAGACAGTACCGTGCAGTATCGAAGAGCCCTCACTGCTGCTCGATCATCCTATTTTTCCAACTTAATTGAGGAAAATAAGAACAATCCAAAATGTATTTTTATTACTGTCGCAAAGCTAACTAAAAAGCAGCATTCCCCAAGTGAGGATGGCTTTCACTTCAGCAGTAATAAATTCATGAACTTCTTTGAGGAAAAGATCATGATCATTAGAAAGCAAATTACGGACTCCTCTTTAAGTCTGCGTATTCCTCCAAAGCTCAGCTGTTCTGAGTCTGCACAACTCTGCCAGGACCTAGGATCAAGTGAGACACTTAAGTGTTTTAGTACTATATCTCTTGACACAATGATGAAAATAATCATGGCCTCTAAACCTTCAAGCTGCATACTGGACCCTATTCCAACTAAACTACTTAAAGAGCTGCTTCATGTGCTTGGCCCTCCTATGTTGAACATAATAAACGGCTCTCTATCCACCGGATGTGTACCAAATTCACTAAAAGTAGCAGTAATAAAGCCTCTCTTGAAAAAGCCAAACCTTGACCCAGAAAATATAAAAAACTATCGGCCTATATCGAATCTTCCATTCTTCTCAACATTTTTGGAAAAAGCTGTTGCGCAGCAACTCACTGCCTTCCTGAAGACAAACAATGTATACGAAATGCTTCAGTCTGGTTTTAGACCCCATCATAGCACTGAGACTGCACTTGTGAAGGTGGTAAATTACCTTTTAATGTGTGAAAGTTAAATATTTCTAAAGAATATTTTTGAATTTCGCGCGCTGCCTTTTCAGCGGAATGTTGTGGGTGTTCCGCTAGCGGAACCCCTGGGCGAGAAAGGTTAATGGCGTCAGACCGAGGCTCTGCATCTGTCCTCGTGCTACTAGACCTTAGTGTTGCCTTTGATACCATCGATCACCACATTCTTTTTGAGAGATTGGAAACCCAAATTAGTCTACACGGACAAGTTCTGGCCTGGTTTAGATCTTATCTGTCGGAAAGATATCAGTTTGTCTCTGTGAATGGTTTGTCCTCTGACAAATCAACTGTACATTTTGGTGTTCCTCAAGGTTTGGTTTTAGGACCACTATTGTTTTCACTATATATTTTACCTCTTGGGGATGTCATTCAAAAACATAATGTTAACTTTCACTGCTATGCGGATGACACACAGCTGTACATTTCAATGAAACATGGTGAAGCCCCAAAATTGCCCTCGCTAGAAGCCTGTGTTTCAGACATAAGGATGTCATGTTTTGTCTTTGATCATGTCTTGTCCCTGTGCTTCCCTCTGCTGGTCTTATTAGGTTCTTTCCCTCTTTCTCTCTCTCTCTCTCCTCCTGCCTCTCTCCCTCTCCCGCTCTCTCTCTCTATCGTTCCGTTCCTGCTCCCAGCTGTTTCTCATTCTCCTAACGACCTCATTTACTCTTTCACACCTGTCCCCTATTTTGCCCTCTGATTAGAGTCCCTATTTCTCCCTCTGTTTTCCGCTTCTGCCTGGTCGGATTCTTGTTTGATGTTTGCTGTTCCTGTGTCCTTGTTCCGCCCTGTCGTGTTCTTTGCCTTCTTCAGATGCTGCGTGTGAGCAGGTGTCTATGTCAGCTACGGCCAGTGCCTTCCTGAAGCGACCTGCAGTCTGTGGTCGCGTCTCCAGTCGTTCCTCTCTATTGACGAGAGGATTTCAGTTTCCTGTTTTGGATTGACCATTGATAATTCCAGGAGAATCATTATTTGTTTAATACTGGAATAAAGACTCTGTTACTATTACGTCGCTTTTGGGTCCTCATTCACCAGCATAACAGAAGAATCCGACCAAAAATGGACCCAGCGACTACGGATTCTCGCAACACTGCCGTCGAGATCCAGGGAGCAATGCTCGGCAGACACGAGCAGGAATTGTCTGCTGCTCGTCATGCCGTTGAGACCCTGGCCGCTCATGTCTCCGATCTCTCAGGACAGTTTCAGAGTCTTCGTCTCGTGCCACCAGCTACTTCCTGGTCTTCCGAGTCTCCGGAGCCTAGGGTTAATAACCCACCATGTTACTCTGGGCAGCCCACTGAGTGTCGCTCCTTTCTCACCCAGTGTGATATTGTGTTCTCTCTCCAGCCCAACACATACTCAGGAGAGAGAGCTCGGATCGCTTACGTCATATCACTCCTTACTGGTCGGGCTCGGGAGTGGGGCACAGCTATCTGGGAGGCAAGGGCTGAGAGTTCTAACGTTTATCAGAACTTTAAGGAGGAGATGATACGGGTTTTTGATCGTTCAGTTTTTGGGAAGGAGGCTTCCAGGGCCCTGGCTTCCCTATGTCAAGGTGATCGATCCATAACGGATTACTCTATAGAGTTTCGCACTCTTGCTGCATCCAGTGACTGGAACGAGCCGGCGTTGCTCGCTCGTTTTCTGGAGGGACTCCACGCTGAGGTTAAGGATGAGATTCTCTCCCGGGAGGTTCCTTCCAGCGTGGACTCTTTGATTGCACTCGCCATCCGCATAGAACGACGGGTAGATCTTCGTCACCGAGCTCGTGGAGGAGAGCTCGCGTTAACGGTGTTTCCCCTCTCCGCATCTCAACCATCTCCTCCCATCGGCTCAGAGACTGAGCCCATGCAGCTGGGAGGTATTCGCATCTCGACTAAGGAGAGGGAACGGAGAATCACCAACCGCCTTTGCCTCTATTGCGGTTCTGCTGGACATTTTGTCATGTCATGTCCAGTAAAGGGCCAGAGCTCATCAGTAAGCGGAGGGCTACTGGTGAGCGCTACTACTCAGGTCTCTCCATCAAGATCCTGTACTACCTTGTCGGTCCATCTACGCTGGACCGGTTCGGCTGCTTCCTGCAGTGCCTTGATAGACTCTGGGGCTGAGGGTTGTTTTATGGACGAAGCATGGGCTCGGAAACATGACATTCCTCTCAGACAGTTAGGGAAGCCCACGCCCATGTTCGCCTTAGATGGTAGTCCTCTCCCCAGTATCAGATGTGAGACACTACCTTTAACCCTCACAGTATCTGGTAACCACAGTGAGACCATTTCCTTTTTGATTTTTCGTTCACCTTTTACACCTGTTGTTTTGGGTCATCCCTGGCTAGTATGTCATAATCCTTCTATTAATTGGTCTAGTAATTCTATCCTATCCTGGAACGTTTCTTGTCATGTGAAGTGTTTAATGTCTGCTATCCCTCCTGTTTCTTCTGTCCCCTCTACTCAGGAGGAACCTGGTGATTTGACAGGAGTGCCGGAGGAATATCATGATCTACGCACGGTCTTCAGTCGGTCCAGAGCCAACTCTCTTCCTCCTCACCGGTCGTATGATTGTTGTATTGATCTCCTTCCGGGGACCACTCCCCCTCGGGGTAGACTATACTCTCTGTCGGCTCCCGAACGTAAGGCTCTCGAGGATTATCTGTCTGTTTCTCTCGACGCCGGTACCGTGGTGCCTTCTTCCTCTCCCGCCGGAGCGGGGTTTTTCTTTGTTAAGAAGAAGGACGGTACTCTGCGCCCCTGCGTGGATTATCGAGGGCTGAATGACATAACGGTTAAGAATCGTTATCCGCTTCCCCTTATGTCGTCAGCCTTCGAGATTCTGCAGGGAGCCAGGTTCTTTACTAAGTTGGACCTTCGTAACGCTTACCATCTCGTACGCATCAGAGAGGGGGACGAGTGGAAAACGGCGTTTAACACTCCGTTAGGGCATTTTGAATACCGGGTTCTGCCGTTCGGTCTCGCTAATGCTCCAGCTGTCTTTCAGGCATTAGTTAATGATGTACTGAGAGACATGCTGAACATCTTTGTTTTCGTTTACCTTGACGATATCCTGATTTTTTCACCGTCACTCGAGATTCATGTTCAGCACGTTCGACGTGTACTCCAGCGCCTTTTGGAGAATTGTCTCTACGTGAAGGCTGAGAAGTGCGCCTTTCATGTCTCCTCTGTCACATTTCTCGGTTCTGTTATTTCCGCTGAAGGCATTCAGATGGATCCCGCTAAGGTCCAGGCTGTCAGCGATTGGCCCGTTCCTAAGTCACGTGTCGAGTTACAGCGCTTTCTCGGTTTCGCTAATTTCTATCGGCGTTTCATTCGTAATTTCGGTCAAGTGGCTGCTCCTCTCACAGCTCTGACTTCTGTCAAGACTTGCTTTAAGTGGTCCGGTTCCGCCCAGGGAGCTTTTGATCTCCTCAAGAAGCGTTTTACATCCGCCCCTATCCTTGTTACTCCTGACGTCACTAAACAATTCATTGTCGAGGTTGACGCTTCAGAGGTGGGCGTGGGAGCCATTCTGTCCCAGCGCTTCCAGTCTGACGATAAGGTCCATCCTTGCGCTTACTTTTCTCATCGCCTGTCGCCATCGGAACGCAACTATGATGTGGGTAACCGCGAACTGCTCGCCATCCGCTTAGCCATAGGCGAATGGCGACAGTGGTTGGAGGGGGCGACCGTCCCTTTTGTCGTTTGGACTGACCATAAGAACCTTGAGTACATCCGTTCTGCCAAACGACTTAATGCACGTCAAGCTCGTTGGGCGTTGTTTTTCGCTCGTTTCGAGTTCGTGATTTCCTATCGCCCGGGAAATAAGAACACCAAGCCTGATGCCTTATCCCGTCTCTTTAGTTCTCCTGTGGCTTCTACCGACCCCGAGGGGATTCTCCCTGAAGGGCGTGTTGTCGGGTTGACTGTCTGGGGAATTGAGAGACAGGTAAAGCAAGCACTCACTCACACTGCGTCGCCGCGCGCTTGTCCTAGTAACCTTCTGTTCGTTCCTGTCTCTACTCGTCTGGCTGTTCTTCAGTGGGCTCATTCTGCCAAGTTAGCTGGCCACCCCGGCGTTCGGGGTACGCTTGCTTCTATTCGCCAGCGGTTTTGGTGGCCTACTCAGGAGCGGGACACGCGCCGTTTCGTGGCTGCTTGTTCGGACTGCGCGCAGACTAAGTCAGGTAACTCTCCTCCTGCCGGTCGTCTCAGACCGCTTCCCATTCCTTCTCGACCATGGTCTCACATCGCCTTAGACTTTATTACCGGTCTGCCTTCGTCTGCGGGGAAGACTGTGATTCTTACGGTTATCGATAGGTTCTCTAAGGCGGCACATTTCATTCCCCTCGCTAAGCTTCCTTCCGCTAAGGAGACGGCACAAATCATCATTGAGAATGTGTTCAGAATTCATGGCCTCCCGTTAGACGCCGTTTCAGACAGAGGTCCGCAATTCACGTCACAGTTTTGGAGGGAGTTCTGTCGTTTGATTGGTGCTTCCGTCAGTCTCTCTTCCGGGTTTCATCCCCAGTCTAACGGTCAAGCAGAAAGGGCCAATCAGTCGATTGGTCGCATATTACGCAGCCTTTCGTTTCGAAACCCTGCGTCTTGGGCAGAACAGCTCCCCTGGGCTGAGTACGCTCACAACTCGCTTCCTTCGTCTGCTACCGGGCTATCTCCGTTTCAGAGTAGTCTTGGTTACCAGCCTCCTCTGTTCTCGTCCCAGCTCGCCGAGTCCAGCGTTCCCTCCGCTCAGGCTTTTGTCCAACGTTGTGAGCGCACCTGGAGGAGGGTCAGGTCTGCACTTTGCCGTTACAGGGCGCAGACTGTGAGAGCCGCCAATAAACGTAGGATTAAGAGTCCTAGGTATTGTCGCGGTCAGAGAGTGTGGCTTTCCACTCGTAACCTTCCCCTTACGACAGCTTCTCGCAAGTTGACTCCGCGGTTCATTGGTCCGTTCCGTGTCTCTCAGGTCGTCAATCCTGTCGCTGTGCGACTGCTTCTTCCGCGACATCTTCGTCGCGTCCACCCTGTCTTCCATGTCTCTTGTGTCAAGCCTTTTCTTCGCGCCCCCGTTCGTCTTCCCTCCCCCCCCCCCGTCCTTGTCGAGGGCGCTCCTATTTACAAGGTACGAAGGATCATGGACATGCGTTCTCGGGGACGTGGTCACCAGTACTTAGTGGATTGGGAGGGTTACGGTCCTGAGGAGAGGAGTTGGGTTCCATCTCGGGACGTGCTGGACCGTTCGTTGATTGATGATTTCCTTCGTTGCCGCCAGGGTTCCTCCTCGAGTGCGCCAGGAGGCGCTCGGTGAGTGGGGGGGTACTGTCATGTTTTGTCTTTGATCATGTCTTGTCCCTGTGCTTCCCTCTGCTGGTCTTATTAGGTTCTTTCCCTCTTTCTCTCTCTCTCTCTCCTCCTGCCTCTCTCCCTCTCCCGCTCTCTCTCTCTATCGTTCCGTTCCTGCTCCCAGCTGTTTCTCATTCTCCTAACGACCTCATTTACTCTTTCACACCTGTCCCCTATTTTGCCCTCTGATTAGAGTCCCTATTTCTCCCTCTGTTTTCCGCTTCTGCCTGGTCGGATTCTTGTTTGATGTTTGCTGTTCCTGTGTCCTTGTTCCGCCCTGTCGTGTTCTTTGCCTTCTTCAGATGCTGCGTGTGAGCAGGTGTCTATGTCAGCTACGGCCAGTGCCTTCCTGAAGCGACCTGCAGTCTGTGGTCGCGTCTCCAGTCGTTCCTCTCTATTGACGAGAGGATTTCAGTTTCCTGTTTTGGATTGACCATTGATAATTCCAGGAGAATCATTATTTGTTTAATACTGGAATAAAGACTCTGTTACTATTACGTCGCTTTTGGGTCCTCATTCACCAGCATAACAAAGGAAGTGGATGGCTGAAAACTTTCTACTTTTAAACTCGGACAAAACAGAGATGCTTGTTCTAGGTCCCAAGAAACAAAGAGATCTTCTGTTAAATCTGACAATTAATCTTGATGGTTGTAAAGTCGTCTCAAATAAAGCTCTGAAGGACCTCAGCGTTACTCTGGACCCTGATCTCTCTTTTGACGAACATATCAAGACTGTTTCAAGGACAGCTTTTTTCCATCTACGTACATTGCAAAAATCAGACATTCTCTGTCCAAAAATGATGCAGAAAAATTAATCCATGCTTTTGTTACTTCTAGGTTAGACTACTGCAATGCTCTACTTTCCGGCTACCCGGATAAAGCACTAAATAAACTTCAGTTAGCGCTAAATACAGCTGCTAGAATCCTGACTAGAACCAAAATATTTGATCATATTACTCCAGTGCTAGCCTCCCTACACTGGCTTCCTGTTAAGGCAAGGGTTGATTTCAAGGTTTAACTGTTAACCTACAAAGCGTTACATGGGCTTGCTCCTACCTATCTTTCCGAGTTGGTTTACTGGTGCTCTTTCATGCCATCCCTAGGAGGGGTGCGTCCCTTGAGTGGGTTGAGTCACTGACGTGATCTTCCTGTCTGGGTTGGCGCCCCCCCTTGGGTTGTGCTGTGGCGGAGATCTTTGTGGGCTATACTCGGCCTTGTCTCAGGATGGTAAGTTGGTGGTTGAAGATATGCCTCTAGTGGTGTGGGGGCTGTGCCTTGGCAAAGTGGGTGGGGTTATATCCTTCCTGTTTGGCCCTGTCCGGGGGTATCATCAGATGGGGCCACAGTGTCTCCTGACCCCTCCTGTCTCAGCCTCCAGTATTTATGCTGCATTAGTTTGTGTCGGGGGGCTAGGGTCAGTTTGTTAAATCTGGAGTACTTCTGTCTTATCCGGTGTCCTGTGTGAATTTAAGTATGCTCTCTCTAATTCTCTTTCTCTCTTTCTTTCTCTCTCTCGGAGGACCTGTGCCCTAGGACCATGCCTCAGGACGACCTGACATGATGACTCCTTGCTGTCCCCAGTCCACCTGGCCGTGCTGCTGCTCCAGTTTCAACTGTTCTGCCTGCGGTTATGGAACCCGGACCTGTTCACCGGACGTGCTACCTGTCCCAGACCTGCTGTTTTCAACTTTCTAGAGACCGCAGGAGCGGTAGAGATACTCTTAATGATCGGCTATGAAAAGCCAACTGACATTTACTCCTGAGGTGCTGGCTTGCTGCACCCTCGACAACTACTGTGATTATTATTATTTGACCATGCTGGTCATTTATGAACATTTGAACATCTTGGCCATGTTCTGTTATAATCTCCACCCGGCACAGCCAGAAGAGGACTGGCTACCCCTCATAGCCTGGTTCCTCTCTAGGTTTCTTCCTATGTTTTGGCCTTTCTAGGGAGTTTTTCCTAGCCACCGTGCTTCTACACCTGCATTGCTTGGTGTTTGGGGTTTTAGGCTGGGTTTCTGTACAGCACTTTGAGATATCAGCTGATGTACGAAGGGCTATATAAATACATTTGATTTGATTTGATATTTGAGCTGTACTTGCCATAATGGACTTGGTCTTTTACCAAATAGAGCTATTTTCTGTATACCAGCCCTACTTTGTCACAACACAACTGATTGGCTTCAGAAGGAAAGACAATCCACAAATGAACTTTTAACAAAGCATACCTGTTAATTGAAATGCATTCCAGGTGACTACATCATGAACCTGGTTGAGAGAATGCCAAGAGTGTGCAAAGCTGTCATCAAGGCAAAGGGTGGCGACTTTGAAGAATCTCAAATATAAATATATTTTGATTTGTTTAACAGTTTTTTGGTTACTACATGATTCTATATATGTTATTTCATAGTTTTGATGTCTTCACTATTATTCTACAATGTAGAAAATAGTAAAAATAAAGACAAACCCTTGACTGGTAGTATGTATATATATAAATATTTTTTTATATATGTTTCATTGTCACATACACTGGATAGATGCAGTGAAATGTGTTGTTTTACAGACAGTATGGCGCCCTTGTAGCAAATTAGGGTTAAGTTTCATGCGCAAATAACAGCAAAAAGTTGAAAGCCCAACTTGATTCCATGAAATGTTTTTCTTTAATTCTGGGTCCGGATCCGGACCGTTGTCTGCCTATGTCACGGCCGTCGTAGGGAGGAGACCAAGGCGCAGCGTGGTATGCGTACATTCTCTTTATTATATTAAGAATGAACACTGAACAAAACTAACAAAACAACAAAACGAACCGTGAAGCTATACAAAGATTGCTGAACAGGCAACTACACATAGACAAGAACCCACAAAACCAAAAGGGTAAATGGCAACCTAAATATGATCCCCAATCAGAGACAACTATAAACAGCTGCCTCTGATTGGGAACCAATTCAGGCCACCATAGACCTACATATGCCTAGACTAACAAACACCCCATGACATACAAAAACCCTAGACAATACAAAACAAGCATACCCACCCTCGTCACACCCTGACCTAACCAAAATAATAAAGAAAACATAGATAACTAAGGTCAGGGCGTGACAGCCTATTGAGGATGGCTGACCTCAGCGGTCGTTATCTACACAGACGTGTGTATAGTGACAACTCACACACACAGCTGGTTAGGGCGTATACATTTCAAGCTGAGCTAGGACATGGCACCACTGTAACAATGATGTAACAGTTTCACTGCGGTATAGTTTGACCATGCAGTGTGTGTTTCAGTCCAGCCAGTGGCATCACTTGTTAGTGATTATTTTTCTGATCCTCAGGTAGTGCAGGCCGCTCCATTCATTTCCCTCTAGGTCATATACCGTAGGGACCCCACCTATCAACCAACCAATCTTTGCTTAGTCTTGATAATGGAGGATCCTAGTCGTTTATGGATGGATGTATTATGAACACACAAGTATACAGTCACCGAAACACACACACACACATTTACATGCACACCCACACAGTCTTCTAATGGTTCTTGGTGCTTAATGGAGCTTAAATGGTTGATGAGGAAGAACACAGCCTTCCAAAAGTCAATGAACACAATTATCTCTCTCTCTTACACACACACACATGCACACACACACACACACACACACACACACACACACACACACACACACAAACACACGCACGCACATGCTATGCACATGCACGCACACACACACCTTTCTGTCGCCCACCTAAAAGCTCAGGAATATAACCCCACCTAGATTAGTAATTAAGGATAATGGTGGTTGGCTCACCTACAGTGCTTTAGTAGAATGGTGGATATCCCTCGATAACATTGTCTGCTAAATGACTAATGCACACGTGTAACGGATGTGAAATGGCTAGCTAGTTAGCGGTGGTGCGTGCTAATAGCCTTTCAATCAGTGACGTCACTTGCTCTGAGACCTTGAAGTAGTGGTTCCCCTTGCTCTGCGAGGGCCGTGGCTTTTGTGGAGCGATGGGTAAAGATGCTTCGTGGGTGACTGTTGTTGATGTGGTCCCTGGTTAGCGCCCGGGTCGGGGTGAGGGGACGGACGTAAAGTTAAACTATTACACACGCACACATTTATATGCGCACGCACACAGTCTTCTGGTGCTTAATGGATCTTAAATGGTTGATGAGGAAGAACATAGCCTTCCTAAAGTCATAGACTAATACAGTCAGGCATAATAGACTAATACAGTCAGGCATCAGTCTGGACGGCATCAGGTCTGTTTGACCTTCCACACACTGGAAGGACCCGTCTATGTGTTTTTATAGGGCATTGTTGAGCATGACTGAACAGAGGTCAGAAGTCAAGAGCTATGTGTGTATTGACCCTCAGGGCAATCAAACAGAAGTGCTGTATGCTGGACCATATGGCTGATGTTCTGTTTCTGTTCTATTGGATCATGACAACACTTTCCGGTGTTGTGGTTCTCTATTAGTCCATACAATTACACTGCCCACTGTTCTGCTGTTCTATTGGTCCATAGGTCAACACTGTCCTCTGTCCTGCTCTACTATTGGTTCATTATGCCAACGCTAACAACTGTCCTGTTCTATTGAAATGATTGACAGGTACTATCCAGTATTGCTGTGGACCATTACATCTCTACACACTCTAAGACCATGTCTTTTCCTTCCCCTATACACAATACAACCACCTAGCTCATATACTACTCATGGAAAACCAATGGATACCCTGTCTTCATGATTAGCATTATTATTACCACTGTGCATACTACCTTCTTACTTACTTTTTATTTGATTAGGATTTGTATTGATGTTGTACTGTACTGTTGAGGGAGCTCGCAAGTAAACATTTCACTGCACCTTTTATACCTAATGAAAACTGTGTACGCACCGAATATTTTCATCAGTGCTAACTCAGGCAGTGAGCATTTTGGCAGCAGTGTAAATTAATGCAAATCAGGTTGTTGCTCTTTTGCCTGGTGTTAATGTGTTTGTCTGTGTGCTCTATTTCATCAGGCTGTTTGACCGTGAAGAGAGAGACGGAGAGTGTGTGAGAAAGAGAGGGAAAACAACCAGCTGTCATTTTGGGGAAAACTGAAAAACAGCTGTGGGAGACATATGTGGAGTTTCCATAGTAACCAGATGGGAGCCGTTGTGGAGAGAGGGAAAGAGAGATGGAGGGAGAGAGCGCGAGCTGGAGAGAAGAGGCGGGAGGAATAATGACAGAGGAAAGGAGAAAGAGAGAGAGGACTGATGTTCTCTGTTCGTCCCAGACCTCCCCTACAGACTCAAGTCTTTCATCCACCCTTCTTTCCAATAAAAGATGACCCTATCCTCCCCATCGGCATATTCCGCTCTTCAGCCATCCAAAAGATGACCACAAACTGCTTATCATACAGTCCCTGCAGCCAAACTCTAACCAGATGCAACCAGAACGCAAACACTGAATGGAACGCACTATGAGTCCAATGCCAACCTTGAATAGATTCCTGATGACTCAACAGAGTCTCCCTATCAGTTATAGAAGTGGAGTTGGATCAGACATATTTCTGTAGATGCTAAGTCAGACACATTCCAGTAAGGGAAACATGTTTCCACTCTGACCTTGTACTATTGTCAGACCTGGCAGAGGCACTCCAGTCTCTCTTGCATAACATATATAAATTGCATTATGTACATGATTAGCGAGTCGCTGGTGTACAGTTAGAGTATGCTCCACTACAGCCCTGAGAGCTATGTCTGCTGAGTTAATGATATACAATGGAAGCAAGTGATGTCTACATGATATCATTGATAAACGTCAATCTGGCATGATTCTGCAAAAATACAGGCATCAAGGAACCTGATGTGAATACATTGCATACACTATGGACGCCTAGAGAAAAGCATCACGGACATGCATTGCATTTAGGCAGGGAGACGTATGCAATGGATGCAGCGGGAGAAAAAAAAGAGAAGTATACAATTATACTGTAGCTTTACCTCTAGGGAGAGAGGGGGAGGGGAAGAAGGAGTATTAAATAGTCGGTGAGTGGAGGGTATGTCTAGGCTACTTCATAAGGGGATGGATTCCAAATGCACTTGTTCAAATCCCACTCGATCTCTCTTTCTCTCAATGTTTCTCTCTGTTCTATTCATCCCAGAACTCCATCCTTGTGAATGTATCTTCAAATGCCCCTTCAACAACATGACATACGTTACCTATCACCTCTTTTTCGCATTCCTTACCAGTCCACCATCCATATTGTTAGTCCCTATGTGTGTTCCGCTATACCTCATCCCAACCCTCCAATATGAAACCTACTGTAAATTCTCATCCCTGTAAATTATTCCGTCTCAGTGCTTCTTATCAGACATTCATAGTCACCACAATCCCTCGTCTTGCATGGCTGCTCTATGTTTTCCAAAAGAGCTTTGGAGTCTTCTCTCCGTTTCCATCCTTCAGGAAAAACAATATACACTGTTCTCAGACAAGACACAATCCTAAGAGCAGAAAATAGACACAATCCTAAAATGCAGAAAAAAGTTATCTAGAGAGGTTTGGGATTTGTAATTCTACCGCATCATTTGGGGAATACTTTCTGTGAATCTCTGTGAGTAATGCTTTATGAATTATGTTAGAGTGATTAAGCTATGCATTCATATAGCCTGTTATACATTTCTTTGAAGGATTGTAGCAAGTATTAAATGCAATATTATGTGTGCATAGACAGATGGATCATAAAAAGTGTTAACCAAGTTTATTCTCTCCCGAACAATCTTGAAGCATTGAAGGACATTCAGTTAGTAGTAGTCTGTTGGAACACGCTTCCCTAGGGTTTGACATCTTAATTAAAAAATGCTACAAGATATTCTCCAGCAGATGTAAGAATGGAATCTAAATTACATTTGTACTGAGCCAAGCTCAGTAGCAACAAATGAGTTCACAAGTATGTGCTTTCCTTATTAAAGTTTCTCTTTAGCTCCTCTTGTTTCTCAAGTAATATCTCTGGCTTAATTCTCACATTGGGTTAGATACCCCTATTACTATTCTGTTCAACCTCTCTTTCGTATCGTCTGAGATTCCTAAAGATTGGAAAGCGGCCGCAGTCATCCCAATCTTCAAAGGGGGAGACACACTAGACCCAAACTGTTACAGACCTATATCCATCCTGCCCTGCTGTTCTAAAGTCTTCGAAAGCCAAGTGAACAAACAGATCACTGACCATTTTGAATCCCACCGTACCTTCTCACCTACGCAATCTGGTTTCCGAGCTGGTCACGGGTGCACATCAGCCTCGCTCAATGTCCTAAACGATATCATAACCGCCATCGATAAAAGACAGTACTGTGCAGCTGTATTCATTGACCTGGCCAAGGCTTTCGACTCTGTCAATCACCGTATTCTTATCAGCAGACTCAACAGCCTTGGTTTCTCTAATGACTGCCTCGCCTGGTTCACTAACTACATCTCAGATAGAGTTCAGTGTGTCAAATCGGAGGGCCTGTTGTCCGGACCTCTGGCAGTCTCTATGGGGGTGCCACAGGGTTCAATTCTCAGGCCGACTCTTTCCTCTGTATATATCAATGATGTCGCTCTTGCTGCGGGTGATTCTTTGATCTACCTCTACGCAGACGATACCATTCTGTATACATCTGGCCATTCCTTGGACACTGTGTTAACAAACCTCCAAACGAGCTTCAACGCCATACAACACTCCTTCCGTGACCTCCAGCTGATCTTAAATGTAAGTAAAACGAAATGCATGCTCTTCAACCAATCGCTGCTCACACCCACCCGCCCAACTAGCATCACAGCTCTGGACGGTTCTGACTTAGAATATGTGGACAATTATAAATACCTACGTAGGTGTCTGGCTAGACTGTAAACTCTCCTTCCAGACTCACATTAAGCATCTCCAATCCAAAATTAAACCTAGAATCGGCTTCCTATTTCGCAACAAAGCCTCCTTCACTCATGTTGCCAAACATACCCTTGTAAAACTGACTATCCTATGGATACTTGACTTCGGTGATGTAATTTACAAAATAGCCTCCAACACTCTCCTCAGCAAATTGGATGCAGTCTATCACAGTGCCATCCGTTTTGTCACCAAAGCCTCATATACTTCCCACCACTGCGACCTGTATGCTCTCCTTGGCTGGTCTTCGCTACATATTTGTCACCAAACCAACTGGCTCCAGGTCATCTATAAGTCTTTGCTAGGTAAAGCTCCGCCTTATCTCAGCTCACTGGTCACGATAGCAACACCCACCCGTAGCACGCGCTCCAGCAGGTATATCTCACTGGTCATCCCTAAAGCCAACACCTCGTTTGGCCGCCTTTCCTTCCAGTTCTCTGCTGCCTATGACTGGAACGAATTGCAAAAATCCCTGAAGTTGGAGACTTATATCTCCCTCACTAACTTTAAGCATCAGCTGTGAGAGCAGCTTACCGATCGCTGCAGCTGTACACAGCCCATCTGTAAATATCCCATCCAACCAACTACCTACCTCATCCCCATATTTGTTTTTGTTTTTCTGCTCTTTTGCACACCAGTATTTCTACTAGCACATCCTCATCTGCACATATATCACTCCAGTGTAAATTGCTAAATTGTAATTACCTCGCCACTATTGGTCTATTTATTTCCTTACCTCCTTACTTCATTTGCACACACTGTATACAGATTTTTCTATTGTGTTATTGACTGTACATTTGTTTATCCCATGTGTAACTCTGTGTTGTTGTTTTTGTCGCACTGCTTTGCTTTATCTTAGCCAGGTCACAGTTGTAAATGAGAACTTGTTCTCAACTGGCCTACCTGGTTAAATAAAGGTGAAATAAAGTAATAAAATGTAAAACATTGATCTGTTCCCCTATTTGGTGGACAAAGGCCACAATAATCATAAAGAGTCACTTATTGTGTCCAGATTGCTGGTTTCTCTCTCTTTCTCACTCCTTCGTTCAATCAACAGAGAGGATTTGGCATGGTGTCACAGCATGACATCTACCTTCCACTGCAAAGGCCCCTGGGAAAGGGATTGATGTGTGGCGCAGACAATGAGCTTCTAGCTCTGACAGATAGATAACTGTACCAGAGCTGTATGGGAGTGAGGACGATCTTCAACACGGACACCATCAAGCTTGCTATACTGAACCTGATCAGATAGGATCAGTGATCACGCTTTGGGTATAGGCATGCAATTAGCTTGACTGTGTATGTAGACGTCTTGACAAAGGTGTGTGTGTGTGTGTGTGTGTGTGTGTGTGTGTGTGTGTGTGTGTGTGTGTGTGTGTGTGTGTGTGTGTGTGTGTGTGTGTGTGTGTGTGTGTGTGTGTGTGTGTGTGTGTGTGTGTGTGTGTGTGTGTGTGTGTGTGTGCATATGTGTGCATATGTGTGAGCTTGGTGCTAAACGCTGAGGTGAGGAAGACATGAAATAATGACAGCAGAGGCCATTAGTGCTTCTACTTCCTTAACTCAGAGAGAGCTGATTACAGACAGACAGACATACAGACAGGGTGTTACTGGTGCTAGGCTATTCACTGTCTGTCTGTCTGATCTATATCTGCTGATCAATAGAGGACAGACTCAAGAGGAGGAAGCGAGTAGGGAGAGAGGAGGAGGAGAAAGGGTGATTTTCCGACATTGAATTACACTTGTCTTAAGTGACAGGAGGTCTCAGTTGATTGTGTAATGTATGCACGACAGGGCACCCACCCACACACTGATACTGATGCTACTCAACAGTATTTTAGTATGTTTCATAGTCAAAGAGAATCTCAACCGTTATTATTCTCTGATTTGATATATTATGAAATCTGAATCACAACACAAGTCACATGATCATATCATGATGTATAGTAATCTGATTTTAAAACACCCACTACTTTGGTTAGATGCGGAGTAATAATGGACAGATGCTAATATTAAACAGGTTTCCTAGGCATTGAGACACAGAACTATATTATGATGATCAGGTTATCAAACAGCTGTGAACTGCAACCGGACAGAGAGCCACTCTGTCACACTCAAGTCATCTCTCTGCCAGACCCCTAACCTCATATAAGAGAATAAAATCATTCATATACAGTAGACTCAATCTCATCAAACATAGGATTTTGCTGGGAACGTAACATCTAATATCACCTCAATAACACAGCTACTGTATATACCAATCATTCCCCAGTGTGGAACATTCCATATCATCATTCTGGAATGGTATTGTGAATTGATTTTGGATTCCACGCCTCTTGAAGGGAACAGATGCTCCGGTCACAGCCGTGCCTCCCACTGATGAAGTTAAGACATTACTTTAGAAAGGCAATTTCACCAAATGTCACTACCAATGCAAGTCCCAGTTTACATATGGCAGGGAGGAATCGAGCTGAAAAAGGCTCAGGTCTCTCTCGTCTCTCATTCTCTCTTTTTTCCCCATTCACCATATCCCTCCCTGCCTGTTCTTTTTCTTTGATTCTCACTTTCTACTTTTTTTAATGACATAGCCCTCTATCCTCTCCTTTCAATCTCTTTACCCATCTCCACATCTCCGTCACTCTCTATTTTCCTCTCTGCTTCCATCTGATTTCCTGCCAGTGATTTCTGATAAGTGTTTGTGTGTACATCTCTTATTACCAGCCTGCCTCGTCAGAAAAGTGTGTTTCTAGTTTATCTGTGAATCTGTGTCCAAAGCCAACTCCATACTGACAAAGTTGAATTAGGATAGACACACAGACGGAGAGAGAAAGAGAGAGATAGAGAGAGAGATGCCAAACATTCTTTAAATGACAATGAGTCATGATGGTACAAGGTGATGTTTCCTCATCTTGAAAGATTCATAGCCATTATTGTATCAATCAAAGAACAAATTAAATGAAACCATATAAATTATTACATAGGGAGGTTGGGTGCTATGATAAAAACCTTACACAACTAATACAGAAGACGTTCATACCACAGACATTCCACAGTGTTCCAGAATAATATCCCCATGCCTCGCTATAGCTAGATAAACGTTTGGACACAGTCTATTACTCTCATTTCATAGCTTTTCACTTCAATGAGAGATTCACCACCAGATAAGGCCTCCACAAGATAAAGCAAAGCAAAAAAAACTATCTGCTACATAAATCTTTGAGGGTGGTATTTCCTCCATTATCTCCAGAACAAAGGAGCTGATCTCATCACTAATAACAACGGGCTGAGATGAGATCCTTGTGGAATACTAAGCATTGATTTTCCTTCCACACATCCTCATGATCTCTGCTGACTCCGGTTTTCCAGGGTTTGGGGAGCTTGGTACAGGCAGAACCAACCCCAATTCCCACCCCATCCCCCTAAATTACCCCCCTTTCACCCCAGATGGACCCCTAGGTCTCTCGACATGGGGTGTATTTACACATTTCCTCCTCTCAGAAATGATTAAGGATTTTGCTGTGAATACAATTCCAGAAATGTTCCCACATATCTCCTGGGATAAAGGAGGCCTGAGGCGACCATGTTTCCTACATGGATTTGGAATGGAGTGGGATTGAGACAGAAACATGCTGTGGAGCATTACTGTGTTTTCCCACACAGTAATTGGCACAGACGTATACATACACAGAGACACAGAAACTGACATTGCCTAAAAGTAACATTACACACACAGAAACATAGAAACAGTCAACAGGCCAAAGATCAGGGTTGGGGAGTAACTGATTACATATAATCTGATTACAAAAAACCTATAAATGTAATCGCTTACATTACCAGCAAAAATATTGTATCAGATTACAGATACTTTTTAAAAACGATATGATTACTTCTTGGATTACTCTTAAATTCAGAAAGGATGTTAGTGAAAAAAATACATTGAGACCTTTCTGCTTTCTCAATTACATTCAATTCAGCATTTAAAATGTTAACGATTTTTCCACCTGAGTGAGCCTGAGACCACTATGTGGTCTTAATGTGTATAAAGAATTATTTTTGTCTTCTTCTGCATCTTAAGGGAAAATTAATTAGAAAGTAACTGAAAGTAATCAGATTACAGTAATCCAAAAGACACATTACTGACTACAATTTTAGATAGTTAACCATGGGATCATCAAAGCAACAAATCAGTAATAGCAGGAATAACAAGAAGGGAATTCAGTCCGATGGTGTGAAATGAGACATCATCATGTCTCCATCTACACGGTATCATGCCTATGGAACATCAAATCTGCAGGACAGCATCTTGTCCAACAACATCCTATCCAACAACATCTTGTACAACAACATCTTATCCAACAACATCTCGTCCAACAACATCTTGTCCAACAACATCTTATCCAACAACATCCTGTCCAACAACATCTTGTCCAACAACATCTTTTCCAACAACATCTTATCCAACAACATCTTGTCCAACAACATCTTGTCCAACAACATCTTATCCAACAACATCGTGTCCAAAAACATCTTATCCAACAACATCCTGTCCAACAACATCCTATCCAACAACATCTTGTCCAAAAACATCTTATCCAACAACATCCTATCCAACAACATCTTGTCCAAAAACATCTTATCCAACAACATCCTATCCAACAACATCTTATCCAACAACATCCTGTCCAACAACATCCTATCCAACAACATCTTGTCCAAAAACATCTTATCCAACAACATCTTATCCAACAACATCCTGTCCAACAACATCCTGTCCAACAACATCTTGTCCAACAACATCTTGTCCAAAAACATCTTATCCAACAACATCTTGTTCAGCATAGCCTTGACAGTTCCAAGTCTAGTTAATCAGACCAATGGTTGGCAGCTGATTTGACCCACCATACCAAAAGCCAGTGGCAGTAACAGTCTTGTGCCAGTCCTGTACCATGCTGTTGCATGGGTGGTGATTAGGATTTCTACTCAGGAGTAAACAGTGGCGATTCATGCCCGGCCAAAGGACCAGGTTTTAGTCAGGCAGTTGCATGGGTACACCAGCTGCTCTCAAGTACCCCAGCTGAAGATCATTGGCAGCCCAAAGGGGGGAGATTAGCATAGTGACCTGCAATGGCTGCTGGGTGGTCTGACAGATACACACAGACAGCTGGGCAAACGGCTGGCAAACAAGAGCATGGGTGGCGAGAAAGATAAGGAAGGGATGGAGAGAGAAAGAGAGAGAGAGAGAGAGGAAGAGGGAGAAAGACAGACAGAGAAGTTAAAAGGGAAGGGAGGTAGAGTGAGAATAGGGAGAAAGAGGGAGAGAAGAGGCCATAGTGAGATAAATAAATGTATATTGTAAAAGCACTCATAGAGTATAGAGTATCCACTAATAGTGATACTTTATAAAGACATAAAGTGTGTTTGACTGCAGCTCTGTGTGTATGGGACTGTGGCATTAAGGGTAGAGTCCCTCAGATCCCTGCCTGGGGCAACAGATGATTTAGAGTCAGGCTCACAAGAGCTCTCTCTCTCTCTCCTCTGAGGTCTAGGCAGAATCCCTAATGAGGAATCTCTCAGTTGATAGAATAGGGAGGTACACACACACACACACACACAAACACACACACACACACACACACACACACACACACACACACACACACACACACACACACACACACACACACACACACACACACACACACACACACACACACACACACACACACACACACACACACACACACACACACACACACACACACACACACACACACACACACACACACACACACAGCCAATCTGGTCAGCTGTCCTGGGGATAGTCAGAATAGCTGACTTTGGTTTACTTAATATCATCCGCTCCATCGCACATAATGGGAGAAATCTCTGAGCTCTGTAATCGTTGTGCTGTCCTGCACAACCCCTTCTGCTTGTCTCCCAAGAGCTGCATTTCACTCTAAATATTAGCTAGGTGTGTTTTTATGAATAAGTGTGTGTGGGTGACAGAGTGAGAGAGTTTGTGTCCTGACTAGCCAGTAATCAGTTTGAAGAATGAGCTAATACTGCAAAGCTAATGGCCACTCCTCACCCTTGCCACATCCATTTGTCTTTTCCCAACTGCTGCACTAACAAACACACACATACACGCACACGCACAAGCACACGCACACACACACACACACTAAGCAGAATACTGATTAGCAGCTGAAACTCTGGAGAGGGAATGAAGAGTGAATATTGAAGGAGGAACAGAATACAAAGAGAGGAAGGGAGAAAAATAAGGAATAGAGAGAGAGAGATAGAGAGAGGCTTTTTTTACCGCTCCGTGGGAGGCACTGACTTAATGTCTTCTGTTCACTATCAACTGAGACCCACTTTGGGATGCTGATAATGTTTTGAGGTCTGTTGCATTACTGTAGGTCTGTAGGGATGGGTGTGGAGATGGTAAACCCAAAACATGTGGACTAGGTCTGTTGCATTACTGTAGGTCTGTAGGGATGGGTGTGGAGATGGTAAACCCAAAACATGTGGACTAGGTCTGTTGCATTACTGTAGGTCTGTAGGGATGGGTGTGGAGATGGTAAACCCAAAACATGTGGACTAGGTCTGTTGCATTACTGTAGGTCTGTAGGGATGGGTGTGGAGACGGTAAACCCAAAACATGTGTAAGTGATTTGAAAGGGACTCAGATGGTCCCCAGCCATGCAGAGAATGATGTAAGTGCTGTAAGAGTAGGGCTCATATATGCCACTCAGTACACACTGAACACTTCCCACTACCTATTCTGATTGAACTGACTCAAAGCTCATAAATCTGTCAGAAGTCAATAGCTCAAATTAAGTGCTACTGAACTCAGATATGATGCCATCAGTTTAATCTAAGACAGTTTTACAGATATATAGCCATTACACTCTGGAAATACTAGCATCAACATACTCACACTCTTTATCTCTATAGCTACCCCCCATACACACAGGCAGGCAGGCAGACAGACAGACAGACAGGCACACAGGCAGGCGGGCAGGCAGACAGGCAGACAGACAGGCAGGCAGGCAGGCAGGCAGGCAGGCAGGCAGGCAGACATAGGTAAACACAAACCTTCTTTGTCGTCGTGGCGTACGATGGCGTCCTGTATGATGTCACCGAGGCTGAAGCGAATGCGGTGTCTCTTCATGTGGCTGGTGGGCGGGGCTTTTACCTTGACTCCTCCTCCCGGTTTCTGCAGGGTCTTCTCCCGCTCATAGTACTCCCTTATTTGGTCACAGCGCATCCTCCTGACCAGCCGCTGGCGCTGGCCAAACGGGAGAGACTCCAGCAGACACTGGTCGATCTCCATGTTCTGACGAAACACGTTACATAGCTGAAAACAACCTGCAGAGAGAGGGAGGGAGGGAGGTGGAGAAGGGAAAAGGAGAGAGAAAAACATTAGCATATCATGTTTTGTGATGAAAATCTGTCTCAACAGTTTATACAAGTTGAAAATAGAGTGATGTTTAACATAGTAAAACAGCTAGTGTGTGTGTGTGTGGTGTGTGTGTGTGTGTGTGTGTGTGTGTGTGTGTGTTTGTGTGTGGTGTGTGTGTGGTGTGTGTGTGTGTGTGTGTGTGTGTGTGTGTGTGTGTGTGTGTGTGTGTGTGTGTGTGTGTGTGTGTGTGTGTGTGTGTGTGTATGTGTGTGTGTGTGTGTGTGTGTGTGTGTGTGTGTGTGTGTGTGTGTGTGTGTGTGTGTGTGTGTGTGTGTGTGTGTGTGTGTGTGTGTGTGTGTGTGTGTGTGTGTGTGTGTAAGACACTGCTGTTAGATACAGTAAATAACTCAAACCACTCCATGTTTATTTAAATATAGTCTGACACTGAGTGAATAGGACAACACTTAGATGATAAAGTACACCAGTGCTGTCTGTTTCACCTACAAGCAAGTGTGTGTGTGTGTGTGTGTGTGTGTGTGTGTGTGTGTGTGTGTGTGTGTGTGTGTGTGTGTGTGTGTGTGTGTGTGTGTGTGTGTGTGTGTGTGTGTGTGTATATGTGTGTTTGTGTGTGTTTATAATGGACTACACTTGCACTGCCTTTATCCTCTGGGTGTTTTGAAAAAACAACACACTGTTTAGTGCCTTCTCTCCTGCATCCCAACGGCTGTAGTGAATATCATGACTTAGCATGTTGTCTGTCCCAGTGGAAGAGAGCCAGGAGTTCTGCTCACTACCCAGTCTCTGAACCTATTACTTCTGCTTATGGCTGCTGCAGAAGAGCTAAGCCTCAGCGACTGCAGTGGAATGAATCACGACACATCAGGACCAAACCATGCTTATTTAAGAAGATAGTTGCAGACTTATAAAACGGTAAATATGCATAGCATTGTTCAGTGATGAAGGCTGAAAATCAGACCAACCAGAAGAAAAGTTGCAATTCATAGGCAATCAGAGACCATGATGCTTCCAAGTGCATAAAAAAGTAATCAGAAGGAATTGAATTCCAGACAATCTTGTTACCCAAAGTCTGCCCCCGGATGCAATACAGAAAGTTTTCAATGATGTGGTGATTGCAACGTTTGCAATGACATGGTGTGTGTGTGTGTGTGTGTGTGTGTGTGTGTGTGTGTGTGTGTGTGTGTGTGTGTGTGTGTGTGTGTGTGTGTGTGTGTGTGTGTGTGTGTGTGTGTGTGTGTGTGTGTGTGTGTGTGTGTGTGTGTGTGTGTGTGTGTGTGTGTTGTAAAGACAGAGACAAAGACAGCAGTGATTAGTGCAGTAATTCAGGTCACTGCTAAACCACAGGGGAGGGAAACAGAACGGAAAGGCTGCCTTTGCAGATAAATTACAGACAGT
This sequence comes from Salvelinus alpinus, assembly GCF_045679555.1. Lineage (NCBI taxonomy): Eukaryota > Metazoa > Chordata > Actinopteri > Salmoniformes > Salmonidae > Salvelinus > Salvelinus alpinus. The sequence goes on from NC_092099.1 coordinate 28,463,806, forward strand.
TCTATTTATCTCACTTACTACTCTTCTATTCATGTCTGCTTGCCTAACTGTCTACTTGCCTAACCGTCTGCTAGTCTAACTGTCAGCTTGCCTAACTGTCTGCTTGTCTAACTGTTTGCTTGTCTAACTGTCTGTTTGCCTACCTGTCTGCTTGTCTAACTGTCTGCTTGTCTAACTGTCTGCTTGTCTAACTGTCTGATTGCCTAACTGTCTGCTTGCCTAACTGTCTGCTTGTCTAACTGTCTGCTTGTCTAACTGTCTGCTTGTCTAACTTTCTGCTTGTCTAACTGTCTACTTGCCTAACTGTCTGCTACTCTAACTGTCTGCTTGTCTAACTGTCTGCTTGTCTAACTGTCTGCTTGCCTAACTGTCTGCTAGTCTAACTGTCTGCTTGTCAAACGGTCTGCTAGTCTAACTGTCTGCTTGTCTAAATGTCTGCTTGCCTATCTGTCTGCTTGCCTAACTGTCTGCTTGTCTAACTGTTTGCTTGTCTAACTGTCTGTTTGCCTAACTGTCTGCTTGTCTAACTGTCTGCTTGTCTAACTGTCTGCTTGTCAAACTGTCTGCTTGTCTAACTGTTTGCTTGTCTAACTGTCTGTTTGCCTAACTGTCGGCTAGTCTAACTGTCTGCTTGTCTAAATGTCTGCTTGCCTACCTGTCTGCTTGTCTAACTGTCTGCTTGTCTAACTGTCTGCTAGTCTAACTGTCTGCTTGTCTAACTTTCTGCTTGTCTAACTGTCTGCTTGCCTAACTGTCTGCTTGCCTACCTGTCTGCTTGTCGAACGTTCTGCTTGACTATCTGTCTGCTTGCCTAACTGTCTGCTTGTCTATCTGTCTGCTTGTCTATCTGTCTGCTTGCCTATCTGTCTGCTTGCCTAACTGTCTGCTTGTCTAACTGACTGTGTGTATATCTGTCAGCTTGCCTAACTGTCTGCTTGTCTAACTGTCTGCTTGTCTAACTGTCTGTTTGCCTAACTGTCTGCTTGTCTAACTGTCTGTTTGCCTAACTGTCTGCTTGTCTAACTGTCTGCTTGTCTAACTGTCTGCTTGTCAAACTGTCTGCTTGTCTAACTGTCTGCTTGTCTAACTGTCTGTTTGCCTAACTGTCGGCTTGTCTATCTGTCTGCTTGTCTATCTGTCTGCTTGTCTAACTGTCTGCCTGTCTAACGGTCTGCTAGTCTAACTGTCTGCTTGTCTAAATGTCTGCTTGCCTACCTGTCTGCTTGTCTAACTGTCTGCTTGTCTAACTGTCTGCTTGTCTAACTGTCTGATTGCCTAACTGTCTGCTTGCCTAACTGTCTGCTTGTCTAACTGTGCTAGTCTAACTGTCTGCTTGTCTAACTTTTTGCTTGTCTAACTGTCTGCTTGCCTAACTGTCTGCTTGTCTACCTGTCTGCTTGTCGAACGTTCTGCTTGCCTATCTGTCTGCTTGCCTAAATGTCTGCTTGTCTATCTGTCTGCTTGCCTATCTGTCTGCTTGCCTAACTGTCTGCTTGTCTAACGGACTGTGTGTATATCTGTCAGCTTGCCTAACTGTCTGCTTGTCTAACTGTCTGCTTGTCTAACTGTCTGTTTGCCTAACTGTCTGCTTGTCTAACTGTCTGCTTGTCAAACTGTCTGCTTGTCAAACTGTCTGCTTGTCAAACTGTCTGCGTGTCTAACTGTCTGCTTGTCTAACTGTCTGCTTGTCTAACTGTCTGCTTGTCAAACTGTCTGCTTGTCTAACTGTTTGCTTGTCTAACTGTCTGTTTGCCTAACTGTCGGCTTGTCTAACTGTCTGCTTGTCTAACTGTCTGCTTGTCAAACTGTCTGCTTGTCTAACTGTCTGCTTGTCTAACGGTCTGCTAGTCTAACTGTCTGCTTGTCTAAATGTCTGCTTGCCTACCTGTCTGCTTGTCTAACTGTCTGCTTGTCTAACTGTCTGCTAGTCTAACTGTCTGCTTGTCTAACTTTCTGCTTGTCTAACTGTCTGCTTGCCTAACTGTCTGCTTGCCTACCTGTCTGCTTGTCGAACGTTCTGCTTGACTATCTGTCTGCTTGCCTAACTGTCTGCTTGTCTATCTGTCTGCTTGTCTATCTGTCTGCTTGCCTATCTGTCTGCTTGCCTAACTGTCTGCTTGTCTAACTGTCTGCTTGTCTAACTGTCTGTTTGCCTAACTGTCTGCTTGTCTAACTGTCTGCTTGTCTAACTGTCTGTTTGCCTAACTGTCTGCTTGTCTAACTGTCTGCTTGTCTAACTGTCTGCTTGTCAAACTGTCTGCTTGTCTAACTGTCTGCTTGTCTAACTGTCTGATTGCCTAACTGTCTGCTTGCCTAACTGTCTGCTTGCCTAACTGTCAGCTTGCCTAACTGTCTACTTGTCTAACTGTCTGCTTGTCTAACTGTCTGTTTGCCTAACTGTCTGCTTGTCTAACTGTCAGCTTGCCTAACTGTCTGCTTGTCTAACTGTTTGCTTGTCTAACTGTCTGTTTGCCTAACTGTCTGCTTGTCTAACTGTCTGCTTGTCTAACTGTCTGCTTGTCTAACTGTCTGTTTGCCTAACTGTCGGCTTGTCTATCTGTCTGCTTGTCTATCTGTCTGCTTGTCTAACTGTCTGCCTGTCTAACGGTCTGCTAGTCTAACTGTCTGCTTGTCTAAATGTCTGCTTGCCTACCTGTCTGCTTGTCTAACTGTCTGCTTGTCTAACTGTCTGCTAGTCTAACTGCCTGCTTGTCTAAATGTCTGCTTGCCTATCTGTCTGCTTGCCTAACTATCTGCTTGTCTAACTGTTTGCTTGTCTAACTGTCTGTTTGCCTAACTGTCTGCTTGTCTAACTGTCTGCTTGTCTAACTGTCTGCTTGTCAAACTGTCTGCTTGTCTAACTGTTTGCTTGTCTAACTGTCTGTTTGCCTAACTGTCGGCTTGTCTAACTGTCTGCTTGTCTAACTGTCTGCTTGTCAAACTGTCTGCTTGTCTAACTGTCTGTTTGTCTAACGGTCTGCTAGTCTAACTGTCTGCTTGTCTAAATGTCTGCTTGCCTACCTGTCTGCTTGTCTAACTGTCTGCTTGTCTAACTGTCTGCTAGTCTATCTGTCTGCTTGTCTAACTTTCTGCTTGTCTAACTGTCTGCTTGCCTAACAGTCTGCTTGCCTACCTGTCTGCTTGTCGAACGTTCTGCTTGGCTATCTGTCTGCTTGCCTAACTGTCTGCTTGTCTATCTGTCTGCTTGTCTATCTGTCTGCTTGCCTATCTGTCTGCTTGCCTAACTGTCTGCTTGTCTAACTGACTGTGTGTATATCTGTCAGCTTGCCTAACTGTCTGCTTGTCTAACTGTCTGCTTGTCTAACTGTCTGCTTGTCTAAATGTCTGCTTGCCTACCTGTCTGCTTGTCTAACTGTCTGCTTGTCTAACTGTCTGCTAGTCTAACTGTCTGCTTGTCTAACTTTCTGCTTGTCTAACTGTCTGCTTGCCTAACTGTCTGCTTGCCTACCTGTCTGCTTGTCGAACGTTCTGCTTGACTATCTGTCTGCTTGCCTAACTGTCTGCTTGTCTATCTGTCTGCTTGTCTATCTGTCTGCTTGCCTATCTGTCTGCTTGCCTAACTGTCTGCTTGTCTAACGGACTGTGTGTAGATCTGTCAGCTTGCCTAACTGTCTGCTTGTCTAACTGTCTGTTTGCCTAACTGTCTGCTTGTCTAACTGTCTGCTTGTCTAACTGTCTGCTTGTCAAACTGTCTGCTTGTCTAACTGTCTGCTTGTCTAACTGTCTGATTGCCTAACTGTCTGCTTGCCTAACTGTCTGCTTGCCTAACTGTCAGCTTGCCTAACTGTCTACTTGTCTAACTGTCTGCTTGTCTAACTGTCTGTTTGCCTAACTGTCTGCTTGTCTAACTGTCAGCTTGCCTAACTGTCTGCTTGTCTAACTGTTTGCTTGTCTAACTGTCTGTTTGCCTAACTGTCTGCTTGTCTAACTGTCTGCTTGTCTAACTGTCTGCTTGTCAAACTGTCTGCTTGTCTAACTGTCTGCTTGTCTAACTGTCTGTTTGCCTAACTGTCGGCTTGTCTATCTGTCTGCTTGTCTATCTGTCTGCTTGTCTAACTTTCTGCTTGTCTAACTGTCTGCTTGCCTAACAGTCTGCTTGCCTACCTGTCTGCTTGTCGAACGTTCTGCTTGGCTATCTGTCTGCTTGCCTAACTGTCTGCTTGTCTATCTGTCTGCTTGTCTATCTGTCTGCTTGCCTATCTGTCTGCTTGCCTAACTGTCTGCTTGTCTAACTGACTGTGTGTATATCTGTCAGCTTGCCTAACTGTCTGCTTGTCTAACTGTCTGCTTGTCTAACTGTCTGCTTGTCTAAATGTCTGCTTGCCTACCTGTCTGCTTGTCTAACTGTCTGCTTGTCTAACTGTCTGCTAGTCTAACTGTCTGCTTGTCTAACTTTCTGCTTGTCTAACTGTCTGCTTGCCTAACTGTCTGCTTGCCTACCTGTCTGCTTGTCGAACGTTCTGCTTGACTATCTGTCTGCTTGCCTAACTGTCTGCTTGTCTATCTGTCTGCTTGTCTATCTGTCTGCTTGCCTATCTGTCTGCTTGCCTAACTGTCTGCTTGTCTAACGGACTGTGTGTAGATCTGTCAGCTTGCCTAACTGTCTGCTTGTCTAACTGTCTGCTTGTCTAACTGTCTGTTTGCCTAACTGTCTGCTTGTCTAACTGTCTGCTTGTCTAACTGTCTGCTTGTCAAACTGTCTGCTTGTCTAACTGTCTGCTTGTCTAACTGTCTGATTGCCTAACTGTCTGCTTGCCTAACTGTCTGCTTGCCTAACTGTCAGCTTGCCTAACTGTCTACTTGTCTAACTGTCTGCTTGTCTAACTGCCTGTTTGCCTAACTGTCTGCTTGTCTAACTGTCAGCTTGCCTAACTGTCTGCTTGTCTAACTGTTTGCTTGTCTAACTGTCTGTTTGCCTAACTGTCTGCTTGTCTAACTGTCTGCTTGTCTAACTGTCTGCTTGTCAAACTGTCTGCTTGTCTAACTGTCTGCTTGTCTAACTGTCTGTTTGCCTAACTGTCGGCTTGTCTATCTGTCTGCTTGTCTATCTGTCTGCTTGTCTAACTGTCTGCCTGTCTAACGGTCTGCTAGTCTAACTGTCTGCTTGTCTAAATGTCTGCTTGCCTACCTGTCTACTTGTCTAACTGTCTGCTTGTCTAACTGTCTGCTAGTCTAACTGTCTGCTTGTCTAAATGTCTGCTTGCCTATCTGTCTGCTTGCCTAACTGTCTGCTTGTCTAACTGTTTGCTTGTCTAACTGTCTGTTTGCCTAACTGTCTGCTTGTCTAACTGTCTGCTTGTCTAACTGTCTGCTTGTCAAACTGTCTGCTTGTCTAACTGTTTGCTTGTCTAACTGTCTGTTTGCCTAACTGTCGGCTTGTCTAACTGTCTGCTTGTCTAACTGTCTGCTTGTCAAACTGTCTGCTTGTCTAACTGTCTGTTTGTCTAACGGTCTGCTAGTCTAACTGTCTGCTTGTCTAAATGTCTGCTTGCCTACCTGTCTGCTTGTCTAACTGTCTGCTTGTCTAACTGTCTGCTAGTCTATCTGTCTGCTTGTCTAACTTTCTGCTTGTCTAACTGTCTGCTTGCCTAACTGTCTGCTTGCCTACCTGTCTGCTTGTCGAACGTTCTGCTTGGCTATCTGTCTGCTTGCCTAACTGTCTGCTTGTCTATCTGTCTGCTTGTCTATCTGTCTGCTTGCCTATCTGTCTGCTTGCCTAACTGTCTGCTTGTCTAACTGACTGTGTGTATATCTGTCAGCTTGCCTAACTGTCTGCTTGTCTAACTGTCTGCTTGTCTAACTGTCTGTTTGCCTAACTGTCTGCTTGTCTAACTGTCTGCTTGTCTAACTGTCTGCTTGTCTAACTGTCTGCTTGTCTAACTGTCTGATTGCCTAACTGTCTGCTTGCCTAACTGTCTGCTTGCCTAACTGTCAGCTTGCCTAACTGTCTACTTGTCTAACTGTCTGCTTGTCTAACTGTCTGTTTGCCTAACTGTCTGCTTGTCTAACTGTCAGCTTGCCTAACTGTCTGCTTGTCTAACTGTTTGCTTGTCTAACTGTCTGTTTGCCTAACTGTCTGCTTGTCTAACTGTCTGCTTGTCTAACTGTCTGCTTGTCAAACTGTCTGCTTGTCTAACTGTCTGCTTGTCTAACTGTCTGTTTGCCTAACTGTCGGCTTGTCTATCTGTCTGCTTGTCTATCTGTCTGCTTGTCTAACTGTCTGCCTGTCTAACGGTCTGCTAGTCTAACTGTCTGCTTGTCTAAATGTCTGCTTGCCTACCTGTCTGCTTGTCTAACTGTCTGCTTGTCTAACGGTCTGCTTGTCTAACTGTCTGATTGCCTAACTGTCTGCTTGCCTAACTGTCTGCTTGTCTAACTGTGCTAGTCTAACTGTCTGCTTGTCTAACTTTTTGCTTGTCTAACTGTCTGCTTGCCTAACTGTCTGCTTGTCTACCTGTCTGCTTGTCGAACGTTCTGCTTGCCTATCTGTCTGCTTGCCTAAATGTCTGCTTGTCTATCTGTCTGCTTGCCTATCTGTCTGCTTGCCTAACTGTCTGCTTGTCTAACTGACTGTGTGTATATCTGTCAGCTTGCCTAACTGTCTGCTTGTCTAACTGTCTGCTTGTCTAACTGTCTGTTTGCCTAACTGTCTGCTTGTCTAACTGTCTGCTTGTCAAACTGTCTGCTTGTCAAACTGTCTGCTTGTCAAACTGTCTGCGTGTCTAACTGTCTGCTTGTCTAACTGTCTGCTTGTCAAACTGTCTGCTTGTCTAACTGTTTGCTTGTCTAACTGTCTGTTTGCCTAACTGTCGGCTTGTCTAACTGTCTGCTTGTCTAACTGTCTGCTTGTCAAACTGTCTGCTTGTCTAACTGTCTGCTTGCCTAACTGTCTGCTTGTCTAACTGTCTGCTTGTCTAACTGTCTGTTTGCCTAACTGTCTGCTTGTCTAACTGTCTGCTTGTCAAACTGTCTGCTTGTCAAACTGTCTGCTTGTCAAACTGTCTGCGTGTCTAACTGTCTGCTTGTCTAACTGTCTGCTTGTCAAACTGTCTGCTTGTCTAACTGTTTGCTTGTCTAACTGTCTGTTTGCCTAACTGTCGGCTTGTCTAACTGTCTGCTTGTCAAACTGTCTGCTTGTCTAACTGTCTGCTTGTCTAACGGTCTGCTTGTCTAACTGTCTGCTTGTCTAAATGTCTGCTTGCCTACCTGTCTGCTTGTCTAACTGTCTGCTTGTCTAACTGTCTGCTAGTCTAACTGTCTAGTTGTCTAACTTTCTGCTTGTCTAACTGTCTGCTTGCCTAACTGTCTGCTTGCCTACCTGTCTGCTTGTCGAACGTTCTGCTTGACTATCTGTCTGCTTGCCTAACTGTCTGCTTGTCTATCTGTCTGCTTGTCTATCTGTCTGCTTGCCTATCTGTCTGCTTGCCTAACTGTCTGCTTGTCTAACGGACTGTGTGTAGATCTGTCAGCTTGCCTAACTGTCTGCTTGTCTAACTGTCTGCTTGTCTAACTGTCTGTTTGCCTAACTGTCTGCTTGTCTAACTGTCTGCTTGTCTAACTGCCTAACTGTCAGCTTGCCTAACTGTCTACTTGTCTAACTGTCTGCTTGTCTAACTGTCTGTTTGCCTAACTGTCTGCTTGTCTAACTGTCAGCTTGCCTAACTGTCTGCTTGTCTAACTGTTTGCTTGTCTAACTGTCTGTTTGCCTAACTGTCTGCTTGTCTAACTGTCTGCTTGTCTAACTGTCTGCTTGTCAAACTGTCTGCTTGTCTAACTGTCTGCTTGTCTAACTGTCTGTTTGCCTAACTGTCGGCTTGTCTATCTGTCTGCTTGTCTATCTGTCTGCTTGTCTAACTTTCTGCCTGTCTAACGGTCTGCTAGTCTAACTGTCTGCTTGTCTAAATGTCTGCTTGCCTACCTGTCTGCTTGTATAACTGTCTGCTTGTCTAACTGTCTGCTTGTCTAACTGTCTGATTGCCTAACTGTCTGCTTGCCTAACTGTCTGCTTGTCTAACTGTGCTAGTCTAACTGTCTGCTTGTCTAACTTTTTGCTTGTCTAACTGTCTGCTTGCCTAACTGTCTGCTTGTCTACCTGTCTGCTTGTCGAACGTTCTGCTTGCCTATCTGTCTGCTTGCCTAACTGTCTGCTTGTCTATCTGTCTGCTTGCCTATCTGTCTGCTTGCCTAACTGTCTGCTTGTCTAACTGACTGTGTGTATATCTGTCAGCTTGCCTAACTGTCTGCTTGTCTAACTGTCTGCTTGTCTAACTGTCTGTTTGCCTAACTGTCTGCTTGTCTAACTGTCTGCTTGTCAAACTGTCTGCTTGTCAAACTGTCTGCTTGTCAAACTGTCTGCGTGTCTAACTGTCTGCTTGTCTAACTGTCTGCTTGTCTAACTGTCTGCTTGTCAAACTGTCTGCTTGTCTAACTGTTTGCTTGTCTAACTGTCTGTTTGCATAACTGTCTGCTTGTCTAACTGTCTGCTTGTCTAACTGTCTGCTTGTCAAACTGTCTGCTTGTCTAACTGTCTGCTTGTCTAACGGTCTGCTAGTCTAACTGTCTGCTTGTCTAAATGTCTGCTTGCCTACCTGTCTGCTTGTCTAACTGTCTGCTTGTCTAACTGTCTGCTAGTCTAACTGTCTGCTTGTCTAACTTTCTGCTTGTCTAACTGTCTGCTTGCCTAACTGTCTGCTTGCCTACCTGTCTGCTTGTCGAACGTTCTGCTTGACTATCTGTCTGCTTGCCTAACTGTCTGCTTGTCTATCTGTCTGCTTGTCTATCTGTCTGCTTGCCTATCTGTCTGCTTGCCTAACTGTCTGCTTGTCTAACGGACTGTGTGTAGATCTGTCAGCTTGCCTAACTGTCTGCTTGTCTAACTGTCTGCTTGTCTAACTGTCTGTTTGCCTAACTGTCTGCTTGTCTAACTGTCTGCTTGTCTAACTGTCTGCTTGTCAAACTGTCTGCTTGTCTAACTGTCTGCTTGTCTAACTGTCTGATTGCCTAACTGTCTGCTTGCCTAACTGTCTGCTTGCCTAACTGTCAGCTTGCCTAACTGTCTACTTGTCTAACTGTCTGCTTGTCTAACTGTCTGTTTGCCTAACTGTCTGCTTGTCTAACTGTCAGCTTGCCTAACTGTCTGCTTGTCTAACTGTTTGCTTGTCTAACTGTCTGTTTGCCTAACTGTCTGCTTGTCTAACTGTCTGCTTGTCTAACTGTCTGCTTGTCAAACTGTCTGCTTGTCTAACTGTCTGCTTGTCTAACTGTCTGTTTGCCTAACTGTCGGCTTGTCTATCTGTCTGCTTGTCTATCTGTCTGCTTGTCTAACTGTCTGCCTGTCTAACGGTCTGCTAGTCTAACTGTCTGCTTGTCTAAATGTCTGCTTGCCTACCTGTCTGCTTGTCTAACTGTCTGCTTGTCTAACTGTCTGCTTGTCTAACTGTCTGATTGCCTAACTGTCTGCTTGCCTAACTGTCTGCTTGTCTAACTGAGCTAGTCTAACTGTCTGCTTGTCTAACTTTTTGCTTGTCTAACTGTCTGCTTGCCTAACTGTCTGCTTGTCTACCTGTCTGCTTGTCGAACGTTCTGCTTGCCTATCTGTCTGCTTGCCTAACTGTCTGCTTGTCTATCTGTCTGCTTGCCTATCTGTCTGCTTGCCTAACTGTCTGCTTGTCTAACTGACTGTGTGTATATCTGTCAGCTTGCCTAACTGTCTGCTTGTCTAACTGTCTGCTTGTCTAACTGTCTGTTTGCCTAACTGTCTGCTTGTCTAATTGTCGGCTTGTCAAACTGTCTGCTTGTCAAACTGTCTGCTTGTCAAACTGTCTGCGTGTCTAACTGTCTGCTTGTCTAACTGTCTGCTTGTCTAACTGTCTGCTTGTCAAACTGTCTGCTTGTCTAACTGTTTGCTTGTCTAACTGTCTGTTTGCCTAACTGTCGGCTTGTCTAACTGTCTGCTTGTCTAACTGTCTGCTTGTCAAACTGTCTGCTTGTCTAACTGTCTGCTTGTCTAACGGTCTGCTAGTCTAACTGTCTAAATGTCTAAATGTCTGCTTGCCTACCTGTCTGCTTGTCTAACTGTCTGCTAGTCTAACTGTCTGCTTGTCTAACTTTCTGCTTGTCTAACTGTCTGCTTGCCTAACTGTCTGCTTGCCTAACTGTCTGCTTGCCTACCTGTCTGCTTGTCGAACGTTCTGCTTGACTATCTGTCTGCTTCCCTACCTGTCTGCTTGTCTAACTGTCTGCTAGTCTAACTGTCTGCTTGTCTAACTTTCTGCTTGTCTAACTGTCTGCTTGCCTAACTGTCTGCTTGCCTACCTGTCTGCTTGTCGAACGTTCTGCTTGACTATCTGTCTGCTTGCCTAACTGTCTGCTTGTCTATCTGTCTGCTTGTCTATCTGTCTGCTTGCCTATCTGTCTGCTTGCCTAACTGTCTGCTTGTCTAACGGACTGTGTGTAGATCTGTCAGCTTGCCTAACTGTCTGCTTGTCTAACTGTCTGCTTGTCTAACTGTCTGTTTGCCTAACTGTCTGCTTGTCTAACTGTCTGCTTGTCTAACTGTCTGCTTGTCAAACTGTCTGCTTGTCTAACTGTCTGCTTGTCTAACTGTCTGATTGCCTAACTGTCTGCTTGCCTAACTGTCTGCTTGCCTAACTGTCAGCTTGCCTAACTGTCTACTTGTCTAACTGTCTGCTTGTCTAACTGTCTGTTTGCCTAACTGTCTGCTTGTCTAACTGTCAGCTTGCCTAACTGTCTGCTTGTCTAACTGTTTGCTTGTCTAACTGTCTGTTTGCCTAACTGTCTGCTTGTCTAACTGTCTGCTTGTCTAACTGTCTGCTTGTCAAACTGTCTGCTTGTCTAACTGTCTGCTTGTCTAACTGTCTGTTTGCCTAACTGTCGGCTTGTCTATCTGTCTGCTTGTCTATCTGTCTGCTTGTCTAACTGTCTGCCTGTCTAACGGTCTGCTAGTCTAACTGTCTGCTTGTCTAAATGTCTGCTTGCCTACCTGTCTGCTTGTCTAACTGTCTGCTTGTCTAACTGTCTGCTTGTCTAACTGTCTGATTGCCTAACTGTCTGCTTGCCTAACTGTCTGCTTGTCTAACTGAGCTAGTCTAACTGTCTGCTTGTCTAACTTTTTGCTTGTCTAACTGTCTGCTTGCCTAACTGTCTGCTTGTCTACCTGTCTGCTTGTCGAACGTTCTGCTTGCCTATCTGTCTGCTTGCCTAACTGTCTGCTTGTCTATCTGTCTGCTTGCCTATCTGTCTGCTTGCCTAACTGTCTGCTTGTCTAACTGACTGTGTGTATATCTGTCAGCTTGCCTAACTGTCTGCTTGTCTAACTGTCTGCTTGTCTAACTGTCTGTTTGCCTAACTGTCTGCTTGTCTAATTGTCGGCTTGTCAAACTGTCTGCTTGTCAAACTGTCTGCTTGTCAAACTGTCTGCGTGTCTAACTGTCTGCTTGTCTAACTGTCTGCTTGTCAAACTGTCTGCTTGTCTAACTGTTTGCTTGTCTAACTGTCTGTTTGCCTAACTGTCGGCTTGTCTAACTGTCTGCTTGTCTAACTGTCTGCTTGTCAAACTGTCTGCTTGTCTAACTGTCTGCTTGTCTAACGGTCTGCTAGTCTAACTGTCTAAATGTCTAAATGTCTGCTTGCCTACCTGTCTGCTTGTCTAACTGTCTGCTAGTCTAACTGTCTGCTTGTCTAACTTTCTGCTTGTCTAACTGTCTGCTTGCCTAACTGTCTGCTTGCCTAACTGTCTGCTTGCCTACCTGTCTGCTTGTCGAACGTTCTGCTTGACTATCTGTCTGCTTGCCTACCTGTCTGCTTGTCTAACTGTCTGCTAGTCTAACTGTCTGCTTGTCTAACTTTCTGCTTGTCTAACTGTCTGCTTGCCTAACTGTCTGCTTGCCTACCTGTCTGCTTGTCGAACGTTCTGCTTGACTATCTGTCTGCTTGCCTAACTGTCTGCTTGTCTATCTGTCTGCTTGTCTATCTGTCTGCTTGCCTATCTGTCTGCTTGCCTAACTGTCTGCTTGTCTAACTGACTGTGTGTATATCTGTCAGCTTGCCTAACTGTCTGCTTGTCTAACTGTCTGCTTGTCTAACTGTCTGTTTGCCTAACTGTCTGCTTGTCTAACTGTCTGCTTGTCTAACTGTCTGCTTGTCTAACTGTCTGCTTGTCTAACTGTCTGCTTGTCTAACTGTCTGATTGCCTAACTGTCTGCTTGCCTAACTGTCTGCTTGCCTAACTGTCAGCTTGCCTAACTGTCTACTTGTCTAACTGTCTGCTTGTCTAACTGTCTGTTTGCCTAACTGTCTGCTTGTCTAACTGTCAGCTTGCCTAACTGTCTGCTTGTCTAACTGTTTGCTTGTCTAACTGTCTGTTTGCCTAACTGTCTGCTTGTCTAACTGTCTGCTTGTCTAACTGTCTGCTTGTCAAACTGTCTGCTTGTCTAACTGTCTGCTTGTCTAACTGTCTGTTTGCCTAACTGTCGGCTTGTCTATCTGTCTGCTTGTCTATCTGTCTGCTTGTCTAACTGTCTGCCTGTCTAACGGTCTGCTAGTCTAACTGTCTGCTTGTCTAAATGTCTGCTTGCCTACCTGTCTGCTTGTCTAACTGTCTGCTTGTCTAACTGTCTGCTTGTCTAACTGTCTGATTGCCTAACTGTCTGCTTGCCTAACTGTCTGCTTGTCTAACTGTGCTAGTCTAACTGTCTGCTTGTCTAACTTTCTGCTTGTCTAACTGTCTGCTTGCCTAACTGTCTGCTTGTCTACCTGTCTGCTTGTCGAACGTTCTGCTTGCCTATCTGTCTGCTTGTCTAACTGACTGTGTGTATATCTGTCAGCTTGCCTAACTGTCTGCTTGTCTAACTGTCTGCTTGTCTAACTGTCTGTTTGCCTAACTGTCTGCTTGTCTAACTGTCTGCTTGTCAAACTGTCTGCTTGTCAAACTGTCTGCTTGTCAAACTGTCTGCGTGTCTAACTGTCTGCTTGTCTAACTGTCTGTGTTCCTAACTGTCGGCTTGTCTAACTGTCTGCTTGTCTAACTTTTTGCTTGTCTAACTGTCTGCTTGCCTAACTGTCTGCTTGTCTACCTGTCTGCTTGTCGAACGTTCTGCTTGCCTATCTGTCTGCTTGCCTAAATGTCTGCTTGTCTATCTGTCTGCTTGCCTATCTGTCTGCTTGCCTAACTGTCTGCTTGTCTAACTGACTGTGTGTATATCTGTCAGCTTGCCTAACTGTCTGCTTGTCTAACTGTCTGCTTGTCTAACTGTCTGTTTGCCTAACTGTCTGCTTGTCTAACTGTCTGCTTGTCAAACTGTCTGCTTGTCAAACTGTCTGCTTGTCAAACTGTCTGCGTGTCTAACTGTCTGCTTGTCTAACTGTCTGCTTGTCTAACTGTCTGCTTGTCAAACTGTCTGCTTGTCTAACTGTTTGCTTGTCTAACTGTCTGTTTGCCTAACTGTCGGCTTGTCTAACTGTCTGCTTGTCTAACTGTCTGCTTGTCAAACTGTCTGTTTGTCTAACTGTCTGCTTGTCTAACGGTCTGCTAGTCTAACTGTCTGCTTGTCTAAATGTCTGCTTGCCTACCTGTCTGCTTGTCTAACTGTCTGCTTGTCTAACTGTCTGCTAGTCTAACTGTCTGCTTGTCTAACTTTCTGCTTGTCTAACTGTCTGCTTGCCTAACTGTCTGCTTGCCTTCCTGTCTGCTTGTCGAACGTTCTGCTTGACTATCTGTCTGCTTGCCTAACTGTCTGCTTGTCTATCTGTCTGCTTGTCTATATGTCTGCTTGCCTATCTGTCTGCTTGCCTAACTGTCTGCTTGTCTAACTGACTGTGTGTATATCTGTCAGCTTGCCTAACTGTCTGCTTGTCTAACTGTCTGCTTGTCTAACTGTCTGTTTGCCTAACTGTCTGCTTGTCTAACTGTCTGCTTGTCTAACTGTCTGCTTGTCAAACTGTCTGCTTGTCTAACTGTCTGCTTGTCTAACTGTCTGATTGCCTAACTGTCAGCTTGCCTAACTGTCTACTTGTCTAACTGTCTGCTTGTCTAACTGTCTGTTTGCCTAACTGTCTGCTTGTCTAACTGTCAGCTTGCCTAACTGTCTGCTTGTCTAACTGTCTGCTTGTCTAACTGTCTGCTTGTCAAACTGTCTGCTTGTCTAACTGTCTGCTTGTCTAACTGTCTGATTGCCTAACTGTCAGCTTGCCTAACTGTCTACTTGTCTAACTGTCTGCTTGTCTAACTGTCTGTTTGCCTAACTGTCTGCTTGTCTAACTGTCAGCTTGCCTAACTGTCTGCTTGTCTAACTGTTTGCTTGTCTAACTGTCTGTTTGCCTAACTGTCTGCTTGTCTAACTGTCTGCTTGTCTAACTGTCTGTTTGCCTAACTGTCGGCTTGTCTATCTGTCTGCTTGTCTATCTGTCTGCTTGTTTAACTGTCTGCCTGTCTAACGGTCTGCTAGTCTAACTGTCTGCTTGTCTAAATGTCTGCTTGCCTACCTGTCTGCTTGTCTAACTGTCTGCTTGTCTAACTGTCTGCTTGTCTAACTGTCTGATTGCCTAACTGTCTGCTTGCCTAACTGTCTGCTTGTCTAACTGTGCTAGTCTAACTGTCTGCTTGTCTAACTTTTTGCTTGTCTAACTGTCTGCTTGTCTAACTGTCTGCTTGTCTAACTGTCTGTTTGCCTAACTGTCTGCTTGTCTAACTGTCTGCTTGTCTAACTGTCTGCTTGTCAAACTGTCTGCTTGTCTAACTGTCTGCTTGTCTAACTGTCTGATTGCCTAACTGTCAGCTTGCCTAACTGTCTACTTGTCTAACTGTCTGCTTGTCTAACTGTCTGTTTGCCTAACTGTCTGCTTGTCTAACTGTCAGCTTGCCTAACTGTCTGCTTGTCTAACTGTCTGCTTGTCTAACTGTCTGCTTGTCAAACTGTCTGCTTGTCTAACTGTCTGCTTGTCTAACTGTCTGATTGCCTAACTGTCAGCTTGCCTAACTGTCTACTTGTCTAACTGTCTGCTTGTCTAACTGTCTGTTTGCCTAACTGTCTGCTTGTCTAACTGTCAGCTTGCCTAACTGTCTGCTTGTCTAACTGTTTGCTTGTCTAACTGTCTGTTTGCCTAACTGTCTGCTTGTCTAACTGTCTGCTTGTCTAACTGTCTGCTTGTCAAACTGTCTGCTTGTCTAACTGTCTGCTTGTCTAACTGTCTGTTTGCCTAACTGTCGGCTTGTCTATCTGTCTGCTTGTCTATCTGTCTGCTTGTTTAACTGTCTGCCTGTCTAACGGTCTGCTAGTCTAACTGTCTGCTTGTCTAAATGTCTGCTTGCCTACCTGTCTGCTTGTCTAACTGTCTGCTTGTCTAACTGTCTGCTTGTCTAACTGTCTGATTGCCTAACTGTCTGCTTGCCTAACTGTCTGCTTGTCTAACTGTGCTAGTCTAACTGTCTGCTTGTCTAACTTTTTGCTTGTCTAACTGTCTGCTTGCCTAACTGTCTGCTTGTCTACCTGTCTGCTTGTCGAACGTTCTGCTTGCCTATCTGTCTGCTTGCCTAACTGTCTGCTTGTCTATCTGTCTGCTTGCCTATCTGTCTGCTTGCCTAACTGTCTGCTTGTCTAACTGACTGTGTGTATATCTGTCAGCTTGCCTAACTGTCTGCTTGTCTAACTGTCTGCTTGTCTAACTGTCTGTTTGCCTAACTGTCTGCTTGTCTAACTGTCGGCTTGTCAAACTCTCTGCTTGTCAAACTGTCTGCTTGTCAAACTGTCTGCGTGTCTAACTGTCTGCTTGTCTAACTGTCTGCTTGTCTAACTGTCTGCTTGTCAAACTGTCTGCTTGTCTAACTGTTTGCTTGTCTAACTGTCTGTTTGCCTAACTGTCGGCTTGTCTAACTGTCTGCTTGTCAAACTGTCTGCTTGTCTAACTGTCTGCTTGTCTAACGGTCTGCTAGTCTAACTGTCTAAATGTCTAAATGTCTGCTTGCCTACCTGTCTGCTTGTCTAACTGTCTGCTTGTCTAACTGTCTGCTAGTCTAACTGTCTGCTTGTCTAACTTTCTGCTTGTCTAACTGTCTGCTTGCCTAACTGTCTGCTTGCCTACCTGTCTGCTTGTCGAACGTTCTGCTTGACTATCTGTCTGCTTGCCTAACTGTCTGCTTGTCTATCTGTCTGCTTGTCTATCTGTCTGCTTGTCTATCTGTCTGCTTGCCTAACTGTCTGCTTGTCTAACTGACTGTGTGTATATCTGTCAGCTTGCCTAACTGTCTGCTTGTCTAACTGTCTGCTTGTCTAACTGTCTGTTTGCCTAACTGTCTGCTTGTCTAACTGTCTGCTTGTCTAACTGTCTGCTTGTCAAACTGTCTGCTTGTCTAACTGTCTGCTTGTCTAACTGTCTGATTGCCTAACTGTCTGCTTGCCTAACTGTCTGCTTGCCTAACTGTCAGCTTGCCTAACTGTCTACTTGTCTAACTGTCTGCTTGTCTAACTGTCTGTTTGCCTAACTGTCTGCTTGTCTAACTGTCAGCTTGCCTAACTGTCTGCTTGTCTAACTGTTTGCTTGTCTAACTGTCTGTTTGCCTAACTGTCTGCTTGTCTAACTGTCTGCTTGTCTAACTGTCTGCTTGTCAAACTGTCTGCTTGTCTAACTGTCTGCTTGTCTAACTGTCTGTTTGCCTAACTGTCGGCTTGTCTATCTGTCTGCTTGTCTATCTGTCTGCTTGTCTAACTTTCTGCCTGTCTAACGGTCTGCTAGTCTAACTGTCTGCTTGTCTAAATGTCTGCTTGCCTACCTGTCTGCTTGTCTAACTGTCTGCTTGTCTAACTGTCTGCTTGTCTAACTGTCTGATTGCCTAACTGTCTGCTTGCCTAACTGTCTGCTTGCCTAACTGTCTGCTTGTCTACCTGTCTGCTTGTCGAACGTTCTGCTTGCCTATCTGTCTGCTTGCCTAACTGTCGGCTTGTCTATCTGTCTGCTTGCCTATCTGTCTGCTTGCCTAACTGTCTGCTTGTCTAACTGACTGTGTGTATATCTGTCAGCTTGCCTAACTGTCTGCTTGTCTAACTGTCTGCTTGTCTAACTGTCTGTTTGCCTAACTGTCTGCTTGTGTAACTGTCTGCTTGTCAAACTGTCTGCTTGTCAAACTGTCTGCTTGTCAAACTGTCTGCTTGTCTAACTGTCTGTGTTCCTAACTGTCGGCTTGTCTAACTGTCTGCTTGTCTAACTGTCTGCTTGTCTAACTGTCTGCTTGTCTAACGGTCTGCTTGCCTAACTGTCTGCTTGTCTAACTGTCTGCTTGCCTAACTATCTGCTTGCCTAACTGTCTGCTTGTCTAACTGTTTGCTTGTCTAACTGTCTGTTTGCCTAACTGTCTGCTTGTCTAACTGTCTGCTTGTCTAACTGTCTGCTTGTCAAACTGTCTGCTTGTCTAACTGTCTGCTTGTCTAACTGTCTGTTTGCCTAACTGTCGGCTTGTCTAGTTGTCTGCTTGTCTATCTGTCTGCTTGTCTAACTGTCTGCCTGTCTAACGGTCTGCTAGTCTAACTGTCTGCTTGTCTAAATGTCTGCTTGCCTACCTGTCTGCTTGTCTAACTGTCTGCTTGTCTAACTGTCTGCTTGTCGAACGTTCTGCTTGCCTATCTGTCTGCTTGCCTAACTGACGGCTTGTCTATCTGTCTGCTTGCCTATCTGTCTGCTTGCCTAACTGTCTGCTTGTCTAACTGACTGTGTGTATATCTGTCAGCTTGCCTAACTGTCTGCTTGTCTAACTGTCTGCTTGTCTAACTGTCTGTTTGCCTAACTGTCTGCTTGTCTAACTGTCTGCTTGTCAAACTGTCTGCTTGTCAAACTGTCTGCTTGTCAAACTGTCTGCGTGTCTAACTGTCTGCTTGTCTAACTGTCTGTGTTCCTAACTGTCGGCTTGTCTAACGGTCTGCTTGCCTAACTGTCTGCTTGTCTAACTGTCTGCTTGCCTAACTATCTGCTTGTCTATCTGTCTGCTTGCCTAACTATCTGCTTGCCTATCTGTCTGCTTGCCTAACTGTCTGCTTGTCTAACTGTCTATTTGCCTATCTGTCAGCTTGCCTAACTGTCTGCTTCTCTAACTGTCTGCTAGCCTATCTGTCAGCTTGTCTAACGGTTTTCTTGCCTAACTGTCAGCTTGTCTAACTGTCTGCTTGTCTAACTGTCTGTTTGCCTAACTGTCTGCTTGTCTAACTGTCTGCTTGTCTAACTGTCTGCTTGTCAAACTGTCTGCTTGTCTAACTGTCTGCTTGTCTAACTGTCTGATTGCCTAACTGTCAGCTTGCCTAACTGTCTACTTGTCTAACTGTCTGCTTGTCTAACTGTCTGTTTGCCTAACTGTCTGCTTGTCTAACTGTCAGCTTGCCTAACTGTCTGCTTGTCAAACTGTCTGCTTGTCTAACTGTCTGCTTGTCTAACTGTCTGTTTGCCTAACTGTCGGCTTGTCTATCTGTCTGCTTGTCTATCTGTCTGCTTGTTTAACTGTCTGCCTGTCTAACGGTCTGCTAGTCTAACTGTCTGCTTGTCTAAATGTCTGCTTGCCTACCTGTCTGCTTGTCTAACTGTCTGCTTGTCTAACTGTCTGCTTGTCTAACTGTCTGATTGCCTAACTGTCTGCTTGCCTAACTGTCTGCTTGTCTAACTGTGCTAGTCTAACTGTCTGCTTGTCTAACTTTTTGCTTGTCTAACTGTCTGCTTGTCTAACTGTCTGCTTGTCTAACTGTCTGTTTGCCTAACTGTCTGCTTGTCTAACTGTCTGCTTGTCTAACTGTCTGCTTGTCAAACTGTCTGCTTGTCTAACTGTCTGCTTGTCTAACTGTCTGATTGCCTAACTGTCAGCTTGCCTAACTGTCTACTTGTCTAACTGTCTGCTTGTCTAACTGTCTGTTTGCCTAACTGTCTGCTTGTCTAACTGTCAGCTTGCCTAACTGTCTGCTTGTCTAACTGTCTGCTTGTCTAACTGTCTGCTTGTCAAACTGTCTGCTTGTCTAACTGTCTGCTTGTCTAACTGTCTGATTGCCTAACTGTCAGCTTGCCTAACTGTCTACTTGTCTAACTGTCTGCTTGTCTAACTGTCTGTTTGCCTAACTGTCTGCTTGTCTAACTGTCAGCTTGCCTAACTGTCTGCTTGTCTAACTGTTTGCTTGTCTAACTGTCTGTTTGCCTAACTGTCTGCTTGTCTAACTGTCTGCTTGTCTAACTGTCTGCTTGTCAAACTGTCTGCTTGTCTAACTGTCTGCTTGTCTAACTGTCTGTTTGCCTAACTGTCGGCTTGTCTATCTGTCTGCTTGTCTATCTGTCTGCTTGTTTAACTGTCTGCCTGTCTAACGGTCTGCTAGTCTAACTGTCTGCTTGTCTAAATGTCTGCTTGCCTACCTGTCTGCTTGTCTAACTGTCTGCTTGTCTAACTGTCTGCTTGTCTAACTGTCTGATTGCCTAACTGTCTGCTTGCCTAACTGTCTGCTTGTCTAACTGTGCTAGTCTAACTGTCTGCTTGTCTAACTTTTTGCTTGTCTAACTGTCTGCTTGCCTAACTGTCTGCTTGTCTACCTGTCTGCTTGTCGAACGTTCTGCTTGCCTATCTGTCTGCTTGCCTAACTGTCTGCTTGTCTATCTGTCTGCTTGCCTATCTGTCTGCTTGCCTAACTGTCTGCTTGTCTAACTGACTGTGTGTATATCTGTCGGCTTGTCAAACTCTCTGCTTGTCAAACTGTCTGCTTGTCAAACTGTCTGCGTGTCTAACTGTCTGCTTGTCTAACTGTCTGCTTGTCTAACTGTCTGCTTGTCAAACTGTCTGCTTGTCTAACTGTTTGCTTGTCTAACTGTCTGTTTGCCTAACTGTCGGCTTGTCTAACTGTCTGCTTGTCAAACTGTCTGCTTGTCTAACTGTCTGCTTGTCTAACGGTCTGCTAGTCTAACTGTCTAAATGTCTAAATGTCTGCTTGCCTACCTGTCTGCTTGTCTAACTGTCTGCTTGTCTAACTGTCTGCTAGTCTAACTGTCTGCTTGTCTAACTTTCTGCTTGTCTAACTGTCTGCTTGCCTAACTGTCTGCTTGCCTACCTGTCTGCTTGTCGAACGTTCTGCTTGACTATCTGTCTGCTTGCCTAACTGTCTGCTTGTCTATCTGTCTGCTTGTCTATCTGTCTGCTTGTCTATCTGTCTGCTTGCCTAACTGTCTGCTTGTCTAACTGACTGTGTGTATATCTGTCAGCTTGCCTAACTGTCTGCTTGTCTAACTGTCTGCTTGTCTAACTGTCTGTTTGCCTAACTGTCTGCTTGTCTAACTGTCTGCTTGTCTAACTGTCTGCTTGTCAAACTGTCTGCTTGTCTAACTGTCTGCTTGTCTAACTGTCTGATTGCCTAACTGTCTGCTTGCCTAACTGTCTGCTTGCCTAACTGTCAGCTTGCCTAACTGTCTACTTGTCTAACTGTCTGCTTGTCTAACTGTCTGTTTGCCTAACTGTCTGCTTGTCTAACTGTCAGCTTGTCTAACTGTCAGCTTGCCTAACTGTCTGCTTGTCTAACTGTTTGCTTGTCTAACTGTCTGTTTGCCTAACTGTCTGCTTGTCTAACTGTCTGCTTGTCTAACTGTCTGCTTGTCAAACTGTCTGCTTGTCTAACTGTCTGCTTGTCTAACTGTCTGTTTGCCTAACTGTCGGCTTGTCTATCTGTCTGCTTGTCTATCTGTCTGCTTGTCTAACTGTCTGCCTGTCTAACGGTCTGCTAGTCTAACTGTCTGCTTGTCTAAATGTCTGCTTGCCTACCTGTCTGCTTGTCTAACTGTCTGCTTGTCTAACTGTCTGCTTGTCTAACTGTCTGATTGCCTAACTGTCTGCTTGCCTAACTGTCTGCTTGCCTAACTGTCTGCTTGTCTACCTGTCTGCTTGTCGAACGTTCTGCTTGCCTATCTGTCTGCTTGCCTAACTGTCGGCTTGTCTATCTGTCTGCTTGCCTATCTGTCTGCTTGCCTAACTGTCTGCTTGTCTAACTGTCAGCTTGCCTAACTGTCTGCTTGTCTAACTGTTTGCTTGTCTAACTGTCTGTTTGCCTAACTGTCTGCTTGTCTAACTGTCTGCTTGTCTAACTGTCTGCTTGTCAAACTGTCTGCTTGTCTAACTGTCTGCTTGTCTAACTGTCTGTTTGCCTAACTGTCGGCTTGTCTAGTTGTCTGCTTGTCTATCTGTCTGCTTGTCTAACTGTCTGCCTGTCTAACGGTCTGCTAGTCTAACTGTCTGCTTGTCTAAATGTCTGCTTGCCTACCTGTCTGCTTGTCTAACTGTCTGCTTGTCTAACTGTCTGCTTGTCGAACGTTCTGCTTGCCTATCTGTCTGCTTGCCTAACTGACGGCTTGTCTATCTGTCTGCTTGCCTATCTGTCTGCTTGCCTAACTGTCTGCTTGTCTAACTGACTGTGTGTATATCTGTCAGCTTGCCTAACTGTCTGCTTGTCTAACTGTCTGCTTGTCTAACTGTCTGTTTGCCTAACTGTCTGCTTGTCTAACTGTCTGCTTGTCAAACTGTCTGCTTGTCAAACTGTCTGCTTGTCAAACTGTCTGCGTGTCTAACTGTCTGCTTGTCTAACTGTCTGTGTTCCTAACTGTCGGCTTGTCTAACGGTCTGCTTGCCTAACTGTCTGCTTGTCTAACTGTCTGCTTGCCTAACTATCTGCTTGTCTATCTGTCTGCTTGCCTAACTATCTGCTTGCCTATCTGTCTGCTTGCCTAACTGTCTGCTTGTCTAACTGTCTATTTGCCTATCTGTCAGCTTGCCTAACTGTCTGCTTCTCTAACTGTCTGCTAGCCTATCTGTCAGCTTGTCTAACGGTTTTCTTGCCTAACTGTCAGCTTGTCTAACTGTCTGTTTGCCTATCTGTCAGCTTGCCTAACTGTCTGCTTGCCTGTGTGTCTGCTTGCCTAACTGTCTACTTGTCTAACTGTCTGTTTGCCTATCTGTCAGCTTGTCTAACTGTCTGCTTGTCAAACTGTCTGCGTGTCTAACTGTCTGCTTGTCTAACTGTCTGCTTGCCTAACTGTCTGCTTGTCTAACTGTCTGCTTGCCTAACTATCTGCTTGTCTATCTGTCTGCTTGCCTAACTATCTGCTTGCCTATCTGTCTGCTTGCCTAACTGTCTGCTTGTCTAACTGTCTGCTTGTCTAACTGTCTGCTTGTCAAACTGTCTGCTTGTCTAACTGTCTGCTTGTCTAACTGTCTGATTGCCTAACTGTCTGCTTGCCTAACTGTCTGCTTGCCTAACTGTCAGCTTGCCTAACTGTCTACTTGTCTAACTGTCTGCTTGTCTAACTGTCTGTTTGCCTAACTGTCTGCTTGTCTAACTGTCAGCTTGCCTAACTGTCTGCTTGTCTAACTGTTTGCTTGTCTAACTGTCTGTTTGCCTAACTGTCTGCTTGTCTAACTGTCTGCTTGTCTAACTGTCTGCTTGTCAAACTGTCTGCTTGTCTAACTGTCTGCTTGTCTAACTGTCTGTTTGCCTAACTGTCGGCTTGTCTATCTGTCTGCTTGTCTATCTGTCTGCTTGTCTAACTGTCTGCCTGTCTAACGGTCTGCTAGTCTAACTGTCTGCTTGTCTAAATGTCTGCTTGCCTACCTGTCTGCTTGTCTAACTGTCTGCTTGTCTAACTGTCTGCTTGTCTAACTGTCTGATTGCCTAACTGTCTGCTTGCCTAACTGTCTGCTTGTCTAACTGTGCTAGTCTAACTGTCTGCTTGTCTAACATTTTGCTTGTCTAACTGTCTGCTTGCCTAACTGTCTGCTTGTCTACCTGTCTGCTTGTCGAACGTTCTGCTTGCCTATCTGTCTGCTTGCCTAACTGTCTGCTTGTCTATCTGTCTGCTTGCCTATCTGTCTGCTTGCCTAACTGTCTGCTTGTCTAACTGACTGTGTGTATATCTGTCAGCTTGCCTAACTGTCTGCTTGTCTAACTGTCTGTTTGCCTAACTGTCTGCTTGTCTAATTGTCGGCTTGTCAAACTGTCTGCTTGTCAAACTGTCTGCTTGTCAAACTGTCTGCGTGTCTAACTGTCTGCTTGTCTAACTGTCTGCTTGTCTAACTGTCTGCTTGTCAAACTGTCTGCTTGTCTAACTGTTTGCTTGTCTAACTGTCTGTTTGCCTAACTGTCGGCTTGTCTAACTGTCTGCTTGTCTAACTGTCTGCTTGTCAAACTGTCTGCTTGTCTAACTGTCTGCTTGTCTAACGGTCTGCTAGTCTAACTGTCTAAATGTCTAAATGTCTGCTTGCCTACCTGTCTGCTTGTCTAACTGTCTGCTAGTCTAACTGTCTGCTTGTCTAACTTTCTGCTTGTCTAACTGTCTGCTTGCCTAACTGTCTGCTTGCCTACCTGTCTGCTTGTCTAACTGTCTGCTAGTCTAACTGTCTGCTTGTCTAACTTTCTGCTTGTCTAACTGTCTGCTTGCCTAACTGTCTGCTTGCCTATCTGTCTGCTTGCCTAACTGTCTGCTTGTCTAACTGACTGTGTGTATATCTGTCAGCTTGCCTAACTGTCTGCTTGTCTAACTGTCTGCTTGTCTAACTGTCTGTTTGCCTAACTGTCTGCTTGTCTAACTGTCTGCTTGTCTAACTGTCTGCTTGTCTAACTGTCTGCTTGTCTAACTGTCTGCTTGTCTAACTGTCTGATTGCCTAACTGTCTGCTTGCCTAACTGTCTGCTTGCCTAACTGTCAGCTTGCCTAACTGTCTACTTGTCTAACTGTCTGCTTGTCTAACTGTCTGTTTGCCTAACTGTCTGCTTGTCTAACTGTCAGCTTGCCTAACTGTCTGCTTGTCTAACTGTTTGCTTGTCTAACTGTCTGTTTGCCTAACTGTCTGCTTGTCTAACTGTCTGCTTGTCTAACTGTCTGCTTGTCAAACTGTCTGCTTGTCTAACTGTCTGCTTGTCTAACTGTCTGTTTGCCTAACTGTCGGCTTGTCTATCTGTCTGCTTGTCTATCTGTCTGCTTGTCTAACTGTCTGCCTGTCTAACGGTCTGCTAGTCTAACTGTCTGCTTGTCTAAATGTCTGCTTGCCTACCTGTCTGCTTGTCTAACTGTCTGCTTGTCTAACTGTCTGCTTGTCTAACTGTTTGCTTGTCTAACTGTCTGTTTGCCTAACTGTCTGCTTGTCTAACTGTCTGCTTGTCTAACTGTCTGCTTGTCAAACTGTCTGCTTGTCTAACTGTCTGCTTGTCTAACTGTCTGTTTGCCTAACTGTCGGCTTGTCTATCTGTCTGCTTGTCTATCTGTCTGCTTGTCTAACTGTCTGCCTGTCTAACGGTCTGCTAGTCTAACTGTCTGCTTGTCTAAATGTCTGCTTGCCTACCTGTCTGCTTGTCTAACTGTCTGCTTGTCTAACTGTCTGCTTGTCTAACTGTCTGATTGCCTAACTGTCTGCTTGTCAAACTGTCTGCTTGTCTAACTGTCTGCTTGTCTAACTGTCTGTTTGCCTAACTGTCGGCTTGTCTATCTCTCTGCTTGTCTATCTGTCTGCTTGTCTAACTGTCTGCCTGTCTAACGGTCTGCTAGTCTAACTGTCTGCTTGTCTAAATGTCTGCTTGCCTACCTGTCTGCTTGTCTAACTGTCTGCTTGTCTAACTGTCTGCTTGTCTAACTGTCTGATTGCCTAACTGTCTGCTTGCCTAACTGTCTGCTTGTCTAACTGTGCTAGTCTAACTGTCTGCTTGTCTAACTTTTTGCTTGTCTAACTGTCTGCTTGCCTAACTGTCTGCTTGTCTACCTGTCTGCTTGTCGAACGTTCTGCTTGCCTATCTGTCTGCTTGCCTAACTGTCTGCTTGTCTATCTGTCTGCTTGCCTATCTGTCTGCTTGCCTAACTGTCTGCTTGTCTAACTGACTGTGTGTATATCTGTCAGCTTGCCTAACTGTCTGCTTGTCTAACTGTCTGCTTGTCTAACTGTCTGTTTGCCTAACTGTCTGCTTGTCTAATTGTCGGCTTTTCAAACTGTCTGCTTGTCAAACTGTCTGCTTGTCAAACTGTCTGCGTGTCTAACTGTCTGCTTGTCTAACTGTCTGCTTGTCTAACTGTCTGCTTGTCAAACTGTCTGCTTGTCTAACTGTTTGCTTGTCTAACTGTCTGTTTGCCTAACTGTCGGCTTGTCTAACTGTCTGCTTGTCAAACTGTCTGCTTGTCTAACTGTCTGCTTGTCTAACGGTCTGCTAGTCTAACTGTCTAAATGTCTAAATGTCTGCTTGCCTACCTGTCTGCTTGTCTAACTGTCTGCTAGTCTAACTGTCTGCTTGTCTAACTTTCTGCTTGTCTAACTGTCTGCTTGCCTAACTGTCTGCTTGCCTACCTGTCTGCTTGTCTAACTGTCTGCTAGTCTAACTGTCTGCTTGTCTAACTTTCTGCTTGTCTAACTGTCTGCTTGCCTAACTGTCTGCTTGCCTACCTGTCTGCTTGTCGAACGTTCTGCTTGACTATCTGTCTGCTTGCCTAACTGTCTGCTTGTCTATCTGTCTGCTTGTCTATCTGTCTGCTTGCCTATCTGTCTGCTTGCCTAACTGTCTGCTTGTCTAACTGACTGTGTGTATATCTGTCAGCTTGCCTAACTGTCTGCTTGTCTAACTGTCTGCTTGTCTAACTGTCTGTTTGCCTAACTGTCTGCTTGTCTAACTGTCTGCTTGTCTAACTGTCTGCTTGTCTAACTGTCTGCTTGTCTAACTCTCTGCTTGTCTAACTGTCTGATTGCCTAACTGTCTGCTTGCCTAACTGTCTGCTTGCCTAACTGTCAGCTTGCCTAACTGTCTACTTGTCTAACTGTCTGCCTGTCTAACTGTCTGTTTGCCTAACTGTCTGCTTGTCTAACTGTCAGCTTGCCTAACTGTCTGCTTGTCTAACTGTTTGCTTGTCTAACTGTCTGTTTGCCTAACTGTCTGCTTGTCTAACTGTCTGCTTGTCTAACTGTCTGCTTGTCAAACTGTCTGCTTGTCTAACTGTCTGCTTGTCTAACTGTCTGTTTGCCTAACTGTCGGCTTGTCTATCTGTCTGCTTGTCTATCTGTCTGCTTGTCTAACTGTCTGCCTGTCTAACGGTCTGCTAGTCTAACTGTCTGCTTGTCTAAATGTCTGCTTGCCTACCTGTCTGCTTGTCTAACTGTCTGCTTGTCTAACTGTCTGCTTGTCTAACTGTCTGATTGCCTAACTGTCTGCTTGCCTAACTGTCTGCTTGTCTAACTGTGCTAGTCTAACTGTCTGCTTGTCTAACTTTCTGCTTGTCTAACTGTCTGCTTGCCTAACTGTCTGCTTGTCTACCTGTCTGCTTGTCGAACGTTCTGCTTGCCTATCTGTCTGCTTGTCTAACTGACTGTGTGTATATCTGTCAGCTTGCCTAACTGTCTGCTTGTCTAACTGTCTGCTTGTCTAACTGTCTGTTTGCCTAACTGTCTGCTTGTCTAACTGTCTGCTTGTCAAACTGTCTGCTTGTCAAACTGTCTGCTTGTCAAACTGTCTGCGTGTCTAACTGTCTGCTTGTCTAACTGTCTGTGTTCCTAACTGTCGGCTTGTCTAACTGTCTGCTTGTCTAACTTTTTGCTTGTCTAACTGTCTGCTTGCCTAACTGTCTGCTTGTCTACCTGTCTGCTTGTCGAACGTTCTGCTTGCCTATCTGTCTGCTTGCCTAAATGTCTGCTTGTCTATCTGTCTGCTTGCCTATCTGTCTGCTTGCCTAACTGTCCGCTTGTCTAACTGACTGTGTGTATATCTGTCAGCTTGCCTAACTGTCTGCTTGTCTAACTGTCTGCTTGTCTAACTGTCTGTTTGCCTAACTGTCTGCTTGTCTAACTGTCTGCTTGTCAAACTGTCTGCTTGTCAAACTGTCTGCTTGTCAAACTGTCTGCGTGTCTAACTGTCTGCTTGTCTAACTGTCTGCTTGTCTAACTGTCTGCATGTCAAACTGTCTGCTTGTCTAACTGTTTGCTTGTCTAACTGTCTGTTTGCCTAACTGTCGGCTTGTCTAACTGTCTGCTTGTCAAACTGTCTGCTTGTCTAACTGTCTGCTTGTCTAACGGTCTGCTAGTCTAACTGTCTAAATGTCTAAATGTCTGCTTGCCTACCTGTCTGCTTGTCTAACTGTCTGCTAGTCTAACTGTCTGCTTGTCTAACTTTCTGCTTGTCTAACTGTCTGCTTGCCTAACTGTCTGCTTGCCTACCTGTCTGCTTGTCTAACTGTCTGCTAGTCTAACTGTCTGCTTGTCTAACTTTCTGCTTGTCTAACTGTCTGCTTGCCTAACTGTCTGCTTGCCTACCTGTCTGCTTGTCGAACGTTCTGCTTGACTATCTGTCTGCTTGCCTAACTGTCTGCTTGTCTATCTGTCTGCTTGTCTATCTGTCTGCTTGCCTATCTGTCTGCTTGCCTAACTGTCTGCTTGTCTAACTGACTGTGTGTATATCTGTCAGCTTGCCTAACTGTCTGCTTGTCTAACTGTCTGCTTGTCTAACTGTCTGTTTGCCTAACTGTCTGCTTGTCTAACTGTCTGCTTGTCTAACTGTCTGCTTGTCTAACTCTCTGCTTGTCTAACTGTCTGATTGCCTAACTGTCTGCTTGCCTAACTGTCTGCTTGCCTAACTGTCAGCTTGCCTAACTGTCTACTTGTCTAACTGTCTGCTTGTCTAACTGTCTGTTTGCCTAACTGTCTGCTTGTCTAACTGTCAGCTTGCCTAACTGTCTGCTTGTCTAACTGTTTGCTTGTCTAACTGTCTGTTTGCCTAACTGTCTGCTTGTCTAACTGTCTGCTTGTCTAACTGTCTGCTTGTCAAACTGTCTGCTTGTCTAACTGTCTGCCTGTCTAACTGTCTGTTTGCCTAACTGTCGGCTTGTCTATCTGTCTGCTTGTCTATCTGTCTGCTTGTCTAACTGTCTGCCTGTCTAACGGTCTGCTAGTCTAACTGTCTGCTTGTCTAAATGTCTGCTTGCCTACCTGTCTGCTTGTCTAACTGTCTGCTTGTCTAACTGTCTGCTTGTCTAACTGTCTGATTGCCTAACTGTCTGCTTGCCTAACTGTCTGCTTGTCTAACTGTGCTAGTCTAACTGTCTGCTTGTCTAACTTTCTGCTTGTCTAACTGTCTGCTTGCCTAACTGTCTGCTTGTCTACCTGTCTGCTTGTCGAACGTTCTGCTTGCCTATCTGTCTGCTTGTCTAACTGACTGTGTGTATATCTGTCAGCTTGCCTAACTGTCTGCTTGTCTAACTGTCTGCTTGTCTAACTGTCTGTTTGCCTAACTGTCTGCTTGTCTAACTGTCTGCTTGTCAAACTGTCTGCTTGTCAAACTGTCTGCTTGTCAAACTGTCTGCGTGTCTAACTGTCTGCTTGTCTAACTGTCTGTGTTCCTAACTGTCGGCTTGTCTAACTGTCTGCTTGTCTAACTTTTTGCTTGTCTAACTGTCTGCTTGCCTAACTGTCTGCTTGTCTACCTGTCTGCTTGTCGAACGTTCTGCTTGCCTATCTGTCTGCTTGCCTAAATGTCTGCTTGTCTATCTGTCTGCTTGCCTATCTGTCTGCTTGCCTAACTGTCTGCTTGTCTAACTGACTGTGTGTATATCTGTCAGCTTGCCTAACTGTCTGCTTGTCTAACTGTCTGCTTGTCTAACTGTCTGTTTGCCTAACTGTCTGCTTGTCTAACTGTCTGCTTGTCAAACTGTCTGCTTGTCAAACTGTCTGCTTGTCAAACTGTCTGCGTGTCTAACTGTCTGCTTGTCTAACTGTCTGCTTGTCTAACTGTCTGCTTGTCAAACTGTCTGCTTGTCTAACTGTTTGCTTGTCTAACTGTCTGTTTGCCTAACTGTCGGCTTGTCTAACTGTCTGCTTGTCTAACTGTCTGCTTGTCAAACTGTCTGTTTGTCTAACTGTCTGCTTGTCTAACGGTCTGCTAGTCTAACTGTCTGCTTGTCTAAATGTCTGCTTGCCTACCTGTCTGCTTGTCTAACTGTCTGCTTGTCTAACTGTCTGCTAGTCTAACTGTCTGCTTGTCTAACTTTCTGCTTGTCTAACTGTCTGCTTGCCTAACTGTCTGCTTGCCTTCCTGTCTGCTTGTCGAACGTTCTGCTTGACTATCTGTCTGCTTGCCTAACTGTCTGCTTGTCTATCTGTCTGCTTGTCTATATGTCTGCTTGCCTATCTGTCTGCTTGCCTAACTGTCTGCTTGTCTAACTGACTGTGTGTATATCTGTCAGCTTGCCTAACTGTCTGCTTGTCTAACTGTCTGCTTGTCTAACTGTCTGTTTTCCTCAACTGTCTGCTTGTCTAACTGTCTGCTTGTCTAACTGTCTGCTTGTCAAACTGTCTGCTTGTCTAACTGTCTGCTTGTCTAACTGTCTGATTGCCTAACTGTCAGCTTGCCTAACTGTCTACTTGTCTAACTGTCTGCTTGTCTAACTGTCTGTTTGCCTAACTGTCTGCTTGTCTAACTGTCAGCTTGCCTAACTGTCTGCTTGTCTAACTGTCTGCTTGTCTAACTGTCTGCTTGTCAAACTGTCTGCTTGTCTAACTGTCTGCTTGTCTAACTGTCTGATTGCCTAACTGTCAGCTTGCCTAACTGTCTACTTGTCTAACTGTCTGCTTGTCTAACTGTCTGTTTGCCTAACTGTCTGCTTGTCTAACTGTCAGCTTGCCTAACTGTCTGCTTGTCTAACTGTTTGCTTGTCTAACTGTCTGTTTGCCTAACTGTCTGCTTGTCTAACTGTCTGCTTGTCTAACTGTCTGCTTGTCAAACTGTCTGCTTGTCTAACTGTCTGCTTGTCTAACTGTCTGTTTGCCTAACTGTCGGCTTGTCTATCTGTCTGCTTGTCTATCTGTCTGCTTGTTTAACTGTCTGCCTGTCTAACGGTCTGCTAGTCTAACTGTCTGCTTGTCTAAATGTCTGCTTGCCTACCTGTCTGCTTGTCTAACTGTCTGCTTGTCTAACTGTCTGCTTGTCTAACTGTCTGATTGCCTAACTGTCTGCTTGCCTAACTGTCTGCTTGTCTAACTGTGCTAGTCTAACTGTCTGCTTGTCTAACTTTTTGCTTGTCTAACTGTCTGCTTGCCTAACTGTCTGCTTGTCTACCTGTCTGCTTGTCGAACGTTCTGCTTGCCTATCTGTCTGCTTGCCTAACTGTCTGCTTGTCTATCTGTCTGCTTGCCTATCTGTCTGCTTGCCTAACTGTCTGCTTGTCTAACTGACTGTGTGTATATCTGTCAGCTTGCCTAACTGTCTGCTTGTCTAACTGTCTGCTTGTCTAACTGTCTGTTTGCCTAACTGTCTGCTTGTCTAACTGTCGGCTTGTCAAACTGTCTGCTTGTCAAACTGTCTGCTTGTCAAACTGTCTGCGTGTCTAACTGTCTGCTTGTCTAACTGTCTGCTTGTCTAACTGTCTGCTTGTCAAACTGTCTGCTTGTCTAACTGTTTGCTTGTCTAACTGTCTGTTTGCCTAACTGTCGGCTTGTCTAACTGTCTGCTTGTCAAACTGTCTGCTTGTCTAACTGTCTGCTTGTCTAACGGTCTGCTAGTCTAACTGTCTAAACGTCTAAATGTCTGCTTGCCTACCTGTCTGCTTGTCTAACTGTCTGCTTGTCTAACTGTCTGCTAGTCTAGCTGTCTGCTTGTCTAACTTTCTGCTTGTCTAACTGTCTGCTTGCCTAACTGTCTGCTTGCCTACCTGTCTGCTTGTCGAACGTTCTGCTTGACTATCTGTCTGCTTGCCTAACTGTCTGCTTGTCTATCTGTCTGCTTGTCTATCTGTCTGCTTGCCTATCTGTCTGCTTGCCTAACTGTCTGCTTGTCTAACTGACTGTGTGTATATCTGTCAGCTTGCCTAACTGTCTGCTTGTCTAACTGTCTGCTTGTCTAACTGTCTGTTTGCCTAACTGTCTGCTTGTCTAACTGTCTGCTTGTCTAACTGTCTGCTTGTCAAACTGTCTGCTTGTCTAACTGTCTGCTTGTCTAACTGTCTGATTGCCTAACTGTCTGCTTGCCTAACTGTCTGCTTGCCTAACTGTCAGCTTGCCTAACTGTCTACTTGTCTAACTGTCTGCTTGTCTAACTGTCTGTTTGCCTAACTGTCTGCTTGTCTAACTGTCAGCTTGCCTAACTGTCTGCTTGTCTAACTGTTTGCTTGTCTAACTGTCTGTTTGCCTAACTGTCTGCTTGTCTAACTGTCTGCTTGTCTAACTGTCTGCTTGTCAAACTGTCTGCTTGTCTAACTGTCTGCTTGTCTAACTGTCTGTTTGCCTAACTGTCGGCTTGTCTATCTGTCTGCTTGTCTATCTGTCTGCTTGTCTAACTGTCTGCCTGTCTAACGGTCTGCTAGTCTAACTGTCTGCTTGTCTAACTGTCTGCTTGTCTAACTGTCTGCTTGTCAAACTGTCTGCTTGTCTAACTGTTTGCTTGTCTAACTGTCTGTTTGCCTAACTGTCGGCTTGTCTAACTGTCTGCTTGTCTAACTGTCTGCTTGTCAAACTGTCTGTTTGTCTAACTGTCTGCTTGTCTAACGGTCTGCTAGTCTAACTGTCTGCTTGTCTAAATGTCTGCTTGCCTACCTGTCTGCTTGTCTAACTGTCTGCTTGTCTAACTGTCTGCTAGTCTAACTGTCTGCTTGTCTAACTTTCTGCTTGTCTAACTGTCTGCTTGCCTAACTGTCTGCTTGCCTTCCTGTCTGCTTGTCGAACGTTCTGCTTGACTATCTGTCTGCTTGCCTAACTGTCTGCTTGTCTATCTGTCTGCTTGTCTATATGTCTGCTTGCCTATCTGTCTGCTTGCCTAACTGTCTGCTTGTCTAACTGACTGTGTGTATATCTGTCAGCTTGCCTAACTGTCTGCTTGTCTAACTGTCTGCTTGTCTAACTGTCTGTTTTCCTCAACTGTCTGCTTGTCTAACTGTCTGCTTGTCTAACTGTCTGCTTGTCAAACTGTCTGCTTGTCTAACTGTCTGCTTGTCTAACTGTCTGATTGCCTAACTGTCAGCTTGCCTAACTGTCTACTTGTCTAACTGTCTGCTTGTCTAACTGTCTGTTTGCCTAACTGTCTGCTTGTCTAACTGTCAGCTTGCCTAACTGTCTGCTTGTCTAACTGTCTGCTTGTCTAACTGTCTGCTTGTCAAACTGTCTGCTTGTCTAACTGTCTGCTTGTCTAACTGTCTGATTGCCTAACTGTCAGCTTGCCTAACTGTCTACTTGTCTAACTGTCTGCTTGTCTAACTGTCTGTTTGCCTAACTGTCTGCTTGTCTAACTGTCAGCTTGCCTAACTGTCTGCTTGTCTAACTGTTTGCTTGTCTAACTGTCTGTTTGCCTAACTGTCTGCTTGTCTAACTGTCTGCTTGTCTAACTGTCTGCTTGTCAAACTGTCTGCTTGTCTAACTGTCTGCTTGTCTAACTGTCTGTTTGCCTAACTGTCGGCTTGTCTATCTGTCTGCTTGTCTATCTGTCTGCTTGTTTAACTGTCTGCCTGTCTAACGGTCTGCTAGTCTAACTGTCTGCTTGTCTAAATGTCTGCTTGCCTACCTGTCTGCTTGTCTAACTGTCTGCTTGTCTAACTGTCTGCTTGTCTAACTGTCTGATTGCCTAACTGTCTGCTTGCCTAACTGTCTGCTTGTCTAACTGTGCTAGTCTAACTGTCTGCTTGTCTAACTTTTTGCTTGTCTAACTGTCTGCTTGCCTAACTGTCTGCTTGTCTACCTGTCTGCTTGTCGAACGTTCTGCTTGCCTATCTGTCTGCTTGCCTAACTGTCTGCTTGTCTATCTGTCTGCTTGCCTATCTGTCTGCTTGCCTAACTGTCTGCTTGTCTAACTGACTGTGTGTATATCTGTCAGCTTGCCTAACTGTCTGCTTGTCTAACTGTCTGCTTGTCTAACTGTCTGTTTGCCTAACTGTCTGCTTGTCTAACTGTCGGCTTGTCAAACTGTCTGCTTGTCAAACTGTCTGCTTGTCAAACTGTCTGCGTGTCTAACTGTCTGCTTGTCTAACTGTCTGCTTGTCTAACTGTCTGCTTGTCAAACTGTCTGCTTGTCTAACTGTTTGCTTGTCTAACTGTCTGTTTGCCTAACTGTCGGCTTGTCTAACTGTCTGCTTGTCAAACTGTCTGCTTGTCTAACTGTCTGCTTGTCTAACGGTCTGCTAGTCTAACTGTCTAAACGTCTAAATGTCTGCTTGCCTACCTGTCTGCTTGTCTAACTGTCTGCTTGTCTAACTGTCTGCTAGTCTAGCTGTCTGCTTGTCTAACTTTCTGCTTGTCTAACTGTCTGCTTGCCTAACTGTCTGCTTGCCTACCTGTCTGCTTGTCGAACGTTCTGCTTGACTATCTGTCTGCTTGCCTAACTGTCTGCTTGTCTATCTGTCTGCTTGTCTATCTGTCTGCTTGCCTATCTGTCTGCTTGCCTAACTGTCTGCTTGTCTAACTGACTGTGTGTATATCTGTCAGCTTGCCTAACTGTCTGCTTGTCTAACTGTCTGCTTGTCTAACTGTCTGTTTGCCTAACTGTCTGCTTGTCTAACTGTCTGCTTGTCTAACTGTCTGCTTGTCAAACTGTCTGCTTGTCTAACTGTCTGCTTGTCTAACTGTCTGATTGCCTAACTGTCTGCTTGCCTAACTGTCTGCTTGCCTAACTGTCAGCTTGCCTAACTGTCTACTTGTCTAACTGTCTGCTTGTCTAACTGTCTGTTTGCCTAACTGTCTGCTTGTCTAACTGTCAGCTTGCCTAACTGTCTGCTTGTCTAACTGTTTGCTTGTCTAACTGTCTGTTTGCCTAACTGTCTGCTTGTCTAACTGTCTGCTTGTCTAACTGTCTGCTTGTCAAACTGTCTGCTTGTCTAACTGTCTGCTTGTCTAACTGTCTGTTTGCCTAACTGTCGGCTTGTCTATCTGTCTGCTTGTCTATCTGTCTGCTTGTCTAACTGTCTGCCTGTCTAACGGTCTGCTAGTCTAACTGTCTGCTTGTCTAAATGTCTGCTTGCCTACCTGTCTGCTTGTCTAACTGTCTGCTTGTCTAACTGTCTGCTTGTCTAACTGTCTGATTTCCTAACTGTCTGCTTGCCTAACTGTCTGCTTGTCTAACTGTGCTAGTCTAACTGTCTGCTTGTCTAACTTTCTGCTTGTCTAACTGTCTGCTTGCCTAACTGTCTGCTTGTCTACCTGTCTGCTTGTCGAACGTTCTGCTTGCCTATCTGTCTGCTTGCCTAACTGTCTGCTTGTCTATCTGTCTGCTTGCCTATCTGTCTGCTTGCCTAACTGTCTGCTTGTCTAACTGACTGTGTTTATATCTGTCAGCTTGCCTAACTGTCTGCTTGTCTAACTGTCTGCTTGTCTAACTGTCTGTTTGCCTAACTGTCTGCTTGTCTAACTGTCTGCTTGTCAAACTGTCTGCTTGTCAAACTGTCTGCTTGTCAAACTGTCTGCGTGTCTAACTGTCTGCTTGTCTAACTGTCTGTTTGCCTAACTGTCGGCTTGTCTAACTGTCTGCTTGTCTAACTGTCTGCTTGTCTAACTGTCTGCTTGTCTAACGGTCTGCTTGCCTAACTGTCTGCTTGTCTAACTGTCTGCTTGCCTAACTATCTGCTTGTCTATCTGTCTGCTTGCCTAACTATCTGCTTGCCTATCTGTCTGCTTGCCTAACTGTCTGCTTGTCTAACTGTCTATTTGCCTATCTGTCAGCTTGCCTAACTGTCTGCTTCTCTAACTGTCTGCTAGCCTATCTGTCAGCTTGTCAAACTGTCTGCGTGTCTAACTGTCTGCTTGTCTAACTGTCTGCTTGTCTAACTGTCTGCTTGTCAAACTGTCTGCTTGTCTAACTGTTTGCTTGTCTAACTGTCTGTTTGCCTAACTGTCGGCTTGTCTAACTGTCTGCTTGTCTAACTGTCTGCTTGTCAAACTGTCTGCTTGTCTAACTGTCTGCTTGTCTAACGGTCTGCTAGTCTAACTGTCTGCTTGTCTAAATGTCTGCTTGACTACCTGTCTGCTTGTCTAACTGTCTGCTTGTCTAACTGTCTGCTAGTCTAACTGTCTGTTTGTCTAACTTTCTGCTTGTCTAACTGTCTGCTTGCCTAACTGTCTGCTTGCCTACCTGTCTGCTTGTCGAACGTTCTGCTTGACTATCTGTCTGCTTAACTAACTGTCTGCTTGTCTATCTGTCTGCTTGTCTATCTGTCTGCTTGCCTATTTGTCTGCTTGCCTAACTGTCTGCTTGTCTAACTGACTGTGTGTATATCTGTCAGCTTGCCTAACTGTCTGCTTGTCTAACTGTCTGCTTGTCTAACTGTCTGTTTGCCTAACTGTCTGCTTGTCTAACTGTCTGCTTGTCTAACTGTCTGCTTGTCAAACTGTCTGCTTGTCTAACTGTCTGCTTTTCTAACTGTCTGATTGCCTAACTGTCTGCTTGCCTAACTGTCTACTTTCCTAACTGTCAGCTTGCCTAACTGTCTACTTGTCTAACTGTCTGCTTGTCTAACTGTCTTTTTGCCTAACTGTCTGCTTGTCTAACTGTCAGCTTGCCTAACTGTCTGCTTGTCTAACTGTTTGCTTGTCTAACTGTCTGTTTGCCTAACTGTCTGCTTGTCTAACTGTCTGCTTGTCTAACTGTCTGCTTGTCAAACTGTCTGCTTGTCTAACTGTCTGCTTGTCTAACTGTCTGTTTGCCTAACTGTCGGCTTGTCTATCTGTCTGCTTGTCTATCTGTCTGCTTGTCTAACTGTCTGCCTGTCTAACGGTCTGCTAGTCTAACTGTCTGCTTGTCTAAATGTCTGCTTGCCTACCTGTCTGCTTGTCTAACTGTCTGCTTGTCTAACTGTCTGCTTGTCTAACTGTCTGATTGCCTAACTGTCTGCTTGCCTAACTGTCTGCTTGTCTAACTGTGCTAGTCTAACTGTCTGCTTGTCTAACTTTCTGCTTGTCTAACTGTCTGCTTGCCTAACTGTCTGCTTGTCTACCTGTCTGCTTGTCGAACGTTCTGCTTGCCTATCTGTCTGCTTGCCTAACTGTCTGCTTGTCTATCTGTCTGCTTGCCTATCTGTCTGCTTGCCTAACTGTCTGCTTGTCTAACTGACTGTGTTTATATCTGTCAGCTTGCCTAACTGTCTGCTTGTCTAACTGTCTGATTGTCTAACTGTCTGTTTGCCTAACTGTCTGCTTGTCTAACTGTCTGCTTGTCAAACTGTCTGCTTGTCAAACTGTCTGCTTGTCAAACTGTCTGCGTGTCTAACTGTCTGCTTGTCTAACTGTCTGGTTGCCTAACTGTCGGCTTGTCTAACTGTCTGCTTGTCTAACTGTCTGCTTGTCTAACTGTCTGCTTGTCTAACGGTCTGCTTGCCTAACTGTCTGCTTGTCTAACTGTCTGCTTGCCTAACTATCTGCTTGTCTATCTGTCTGCTTGCCTAACTATCTGCTTGCCTATCTGTCTGCTTGCCTAACTGTCTGCTTGTCTAACTGTCTATTTGCCTATCTGTCAGCTTGCCTAACTGTCTGCTTCTCTAACTGTCTGCTAGCCTATCTGTCAGCTTGTCTAACTGTCTGTTTGCCTATCTGTCAGCTTGCCTAACTGTCTGCTTCTCTAACTGTCTGCTTGCCTAACTGTCTGCTTGTCTAACTGTCTATTTGCCTATCTGTCTGCTTGCCTAACTGTCTGCTTGTCTAACTGTCTGTTTGCCTAACTGTCTGCTTGTCTAACTGTCTGTTTGCCTATCTGTCAGCTTGTCTAACTGTCTGTTTGCCTAACTGTCGGCTTGTCTATCTGTCTGCTTGTCTATCTGTCTGCTTGTCTAACTGTCTGCCTGTCTAACGGTCTGCTAGTCTAACTGTCTGCTTGTCTAAATGTCTGCTTGCCTACCTGTCTGCTTGTCTAACTGTCTGCTTGTCTAACTGTCTGCTTGTCTAACTGTCTGATTGCCTAACTGTCTGCTTGCCTAACTGTCTGCTTGTCTAACTGTGCTAGTCTAACTGTCTGCTTGTCTAACTTTCTACTTGTCTAACTGTCTGCTTGCCTAACTGTCTGCTTGTCTACCTGTCTGCTTGTCGAACGTTCTGCTTGCCTATCTGTCTGCTTGCCTAACTGTCTGCTTGTCTATCTGTCTGCTTGCCTATCTGTCTGCTTGCCTAACTGTCTGCTTGTCTAACTGACTGTGTTTATATCTGTCAGCTTGCCTAACTGTCTGCTTGTCTAACTGTCTGCTTGTCTAACTGTCTGTTTGCCTAACTGTCTGCTTGTCTAACTGTCTGCTTGTCAAACTGTCTGCTTGTCAAACTGTCTGCTTGTCAAACTGTCTGCGTGTCTAACTGTCTGCTTGTCTAACTGTCTGGTTGCCTAACTGTCGGCTTGTCTAACTGTCTGCTTGTCTAACTGTCTGCTTGTCTAACTGTCTGCTTGTCTAACGGTCTGCTTGCCTAACTGTCTGCTTGTCTAACTGTCTGCTTGCCTAACTATCTGCTTGTCTATCTGTCTGCTTGCCTAACTATCTGCTTGCCTATCTGTCTGCTTGCCTAACTGTCTGCTTGTCTAACTGTCTATTTGCCTATCTGTCAGCTTGCCTAACTGTCTGCTTCTCTAACTGTCTGCTAGCCTATCTGTCAGCTTGTCTAACTGTCTGTTTGCCTATCTGTCAGCTTGCCTAACTGTCTGCTTCTCTAACTGTCTGCTTGCCTAACTGTCTGCTTGTCTAACTGTCTATTTGCCTATCTGTCTGCTTGCCTAACTGTCTGCTTGTCTAACTGTCTGTTTGCCTAACTGTCTGCTTGTCTAACTGTCTGTTTGCCTATCTGTCAGCTTGTCTAACTGTCTGCTTGTCAAACTGTCTGCTTGCCTAACTGTCGGCTTGTCTAACTGTCTGCTTGTCTAACTGTCTGCTTGTCTAACTGTCTGCTTGTCTAACGGTCTGCTTGCCTAACTGTCTGCTTGTCTAACTGTCTGCTTGCCTAACTATCTGCTTGTCTATCTGTCTGCTTGCCTAACTGTCTGCTTGTCTAACTGTCTATTTGCCTATCTGTCAGCTTGCCTAACTGTCTGCTTCTCTAACTGTCTGCTAGCCTATCTGTCAGCTTGTCTAACTGTCTGTTTGCCTATCTGTCAGCTTGCCTAACTGTCTGCTTCTCTAACTGTCTGCTTGCCTAACTGTCTGCTTGTCTAACTGTCTATTTGCCTATCTGTCTGCTTGCCTAACTGTCTGCTTGTCTAACTGTCTGTTTGCCTAACTGTCTGCTTGTCTAACTGTCTGTTTGCCTATCTGTCAGCTTGTCTAACTGTCTGCTTGTCAAACTGTCTGCTTGCCTAACTATCTGCTTGTCTATCTGTCTGCTTGCCTAACTGTCTGCTTGCCTAACTATCTGCTTGTCTATCTGTCTGCTTGCCTAACTGTCTGCTTGTCTAACGGTCTGCTTGCCTAACTGTCTGTTTGCCTAACTATCTGCTTGCCTATCTGTCTGCTTGCCTAACTGTCTGCTTGTCTAACTGTCTGTTTGCCTATCTGTCAGCGTGCCTAACTGTCTGCTTGTCTAACTGTCTGCTAGCCTACCTGTCAGCTTGTCTAACGGTTTTCTTGCCTAACTGTCTGCTAGTCTAACTGTCTGCTTGTCTAACTGTCTGTTTGCCTATCTGTCTGCTTGTCTAACTGTCTGCTTGTCAAACTGTCTGCTTGTCTAACTGTCTGCTTGTCTAACTGTCTGTTTGCCTAACTGTCGGCTTGTCTAACTGTCTGCTTGTCTAACTGTCTGCTTGTCTAACTGTCTGCTTGTCTAACGGTCTGCTTGCCTAACTGTCTGCTTGTCTAACTGTCTGCTTGCCTAACTATCTGCTTGTCTATCTGTCTGCTTGCCTAACTATCTGCTTGCCTATCTGTCTGCTTGCCTAACTGTCTGCTTGTCTAACTGTCTATTTGCCTATCTGTCAGCTTGCCTAACTGTCTGCTTCTCTAACTGTCTGCTAGCCTATCTGTCAGCTTGTCTAACTGTCTGTTTGCCTATCTGTCAGCTTGCCTAACTGTCTGCTTCTCTAACTGTCTGCTTGCCTAACTGTCTGCTTGTCTAACTGTCTATTTGCCTATCTGTCTGCTTGCCTAACTGTCTGCTTGTCTAACTGTCTGTTTGCCTAACTGTCTGCTTGTCTAACTGTCTGTTTGCCTATCTGTCAGCTTGTCTAACTGTCTGCTTGTCAAACTGTCTGCTTGCCTAACTGTCTGCTTGTCTAACTGTCTGTTTGCCTAACTGTCGGCTTGTCTAACTGTCTGCTTGTCTAACTGTCTGCTTGTCAAACTGTCTGCTTGCCTAACTATCTGCTTGTCTATCTGTCTGCTTGCCTAACTGTCTGCTTGCCTAACTATCTGCTTGTCTATCTGTCTGCTTGCCTAACTGTCTGCTTGTCTAACGGTCTGCTTGCCTAACTGTCTGTTTGCCTAACTATCTGCTTGCCTATCTGTCTGCTTGCCTAACTGTCTGCTTGTCTAACTGTCTGTTTGCCTATCTGTCAGCGTGCCTAACTGTCTGCTTGTCTAACTGTCTGCTAGCCTACCTGTCAGCTTGTCTAACGGTTTTCTTGCCTAACTGTCTGCTAGTCTAACTGTCTGCTTGTCTAACTGTCTGTTTGCCTATCTGTCTGCTTGTCTAACTGTCTGCTTGTCAAACTGTCTGCTTGTCTAACTGTCTGCTTGTCTAACTGTCTGTTTGCCTAACTGTCGGCTTGTCTAACTGTCTGCTTGTCTAACTGTCTGCTTGTCTAACTGTCTGCTTGTCTAACGGTCTGCTTGCCTAACTGTCTGCTTGTCTAACTGTCTGCTTGCCTAACTATCTGCTTGTCTATCTGTCTGCTTGCCTAACTATCTGCTTGCCTATCTGTCTGCTTGCCTAACTGTCTGCTTGTCTAACTGTCTATTTGCCTATCTGTCAGCTTGCCTAACTGTCTGCTTCTCTAACTGTCTGCTAGCCTATCTGTCAGCTTGTCTAACGGTTTTCTTGCCTAACTGTCAGCTTGTCTAACTGTCTGTTTGCCTATCTGTCAGCTTGCCTAACTGTCTGCTTGTCTAACTGTATGCTTGTCAAACTGTCTGCTTGTCTAACTGTCTGCTTGTCTAACTGTCTGTTTGCCTAACTGTCGGCTTGTCTAACTGTCTGCTTGTCTAACTGTCTGCTTGTCAAACTGTCTGCTTGCCTAACTGTCTGTTTGCCTAACTGTCGGCTTGTCTAACTGTCTGCTTGTCTAACTGTCTGCTTGTCAAACTGTCTGCTTGCCTAACTATCTGCTTGTCTATCTGTCTGCTTGCCTAACTGTCTGCTTGTCTAACTGTCTATTTGCCTATCTGTCAGCTTGCCTAACTGTCTGCTTGCCCGTCTGTCTGCTTGCCTAACTGTCTGCTTGTCTAACTGTCTGTTTGCCTATCTGTCAGCTTGCCTAACTGTCTGCTTGTCTAACTGTCTGCTAGCCTATCTGTCAGCTTGTCTAACGGTTTTCTTGCCTAACTGTTAGCTTGTCTAACTGTCTGTTTGCCTATCTGTCAGCTTGCCTAACTGTCTGCTTGCCTGTGTGTCTGCTTGCCTAACTGTCTGCTTGTCTAACTGTCTGTTTGCCTATCTGTCTGCTTGTCTAACTGTCTGCTTGTCAAACTGTCTGCTTGTCTAACTGTCTGCTTGCCTAACTGTCTGCTTGCCTAACTGTCTGCTTGCCTATCTGTCTGCTTGTCTAACTGTCTGCTTGTTTAACTGTCTGTTTGCCTAACTGTCAGCTTGTCTAACTGTCAGCTTGTCTATCTGTCTGCTTGCCAAACTGTCTGCTTGTCTAACTGTCTGCTTGCCTAACTGTCTGCTTGTCTATCTGTCTGCTTGTCTATCTGTCTGCTTGCCTATCTGTCTGCTTGCCTAACTGTCTGCTTGTCTAACTGACTGTGTGTATATCTGTCAGCTTGCCTAACTGTCTGCTTGTCTAACTGTCTGCTTGTCTAACTGTCTGATTGCCTAACTGTCTGCTTGTCTAACTGTCTGCTTGTCAAACTGTCTGCTTGTCTAACTGTCTGCTTGTCTAACTGTCTGTTTGCCTAACTGTCGGCTTGTCTAACTGTCTGCTTGTCTAACTGTCTGCTTGTCTAACTGTCTGCTTGTCAAACTGGCTGCTTGTCTAACTGTCTGCTTGTCTATCTGTCTGCTTGTATATCTGCCTGCTTGCCTATCTGTCTGCTTGCCTAACTGTCTGCTTGTCTAACTGACTGTGTGTATATCTGTCAGCTTGCCTAACTGTCTGCTTGTCTAACTGTCTGATTGCCTAACTGTCTGCTTGTCTACCTGTCTGCTTGTCTAACTGTCTGCTTGTCAAACTGTCTGCTTGTCTAACTGTCTGCTTGTCTAACTGTCTGTTTGCCTAACTGTCGGCTTGTCTAACTGTCTGCTTGTCTAACTGTCTGCTTGTCTAACTGTCTGCTTGTCAAACTGGCTGCTTGTCTAACTGTCGGCTTGTCTAACTGTCTGCTTGTCTAACTGTCTGCTTGTCTAACTGTCTGCTTGTCTAACTGTCTGCTTGTCTAACTGTCTGCTTGCCTAACTATCTGCTTGTCTAACTCTCTGCTTGCCTAACTGTCTGCTTGTCTAACTGTCTGCTTGTCTAACTGTCTGCTTGTCAAACTGGCTGCTTGTCTAACTGTCTGCTTGTCTATCTGTCTGCTTGTCTATCTGCCTGCTTGCCTATCTGTCTGCTTGCCTAACTGTCTGCTTGTCTAACTGACTGTGTGTATATCTGTCAGCTTGCCTAACTGTCTGCTTGTCTAACTGTCTGCTTGTCTAACTGTCTGATTGCCTAACTGTCTGCTTGTCTAACTGTCTGCTTGTCTAACTGTCTGCTTGTCAAACTGTCTGCTTGTCTAACTGTCTGCTTGTCTAACTGTCTGTTTGCCTAACTGTCGGCTTGTCTAACTGTCTGCTTGTCTAACTGTCTGCTTGTCTAACTGTCTGCTTGTCTAACTGTCTGCTTGTCTAACTGTCTGCTTGCCTAACTATCTGCTTGTCTAACTCTCTGCTTGCCTAACTGTCTGCTTGTCTAACGGTCTGCTTGCCTAACTGTCTGCTTGCCTAACTATCTGCTTGCCTAACTGTCTGTTTGCCTATCTGTCAGCTTGCCTAACTGTCTGCTTGTCTAACTGTCAGCTTGCCTAACTGTCTGCTTTTCTAACTGTCTGCTAGCCTATCTGTCAGCTTGTCTAACGGTTTTCTTGCCTAACTGTCTGTTTGCCTATCTGTCAGCTTGCTTAACTGTCTGCTTGCCTGTCTGTCTGCTTGCCTAACTGTCTGCTTGTCTAACTGTCTGTTTGCCTATCTGTCAGCTTGCCTAACTGTCTGCTTGTCTAACTGTCTGCTAGCCTATCTGTCAGCTTGTCTAACGGTTTTCTTGCCTAACTGTCTGCTTGCCTAACTGTCTGCTTGCCTATCTGTCTGCTTGTCTATCTGTCTGCTTGTCTAACTGTCTGCTTGTCTAACTGTCTGTTTGCCTAACTGTCAGCTTGTCTAACTGTCAGCTTGTCTATCTGTCTGCTTGCCAAACTGTCTGCTTGCCTAACTGTCTGCTTGCCTAACTGTCTGCTTGTCGAATTGTCTGCTTGTCTATCTGTCTGCCCGTCTCTCTGTCTGCTTGTCTTCTTTCCCTCTCCTTTTAACACACTCTAATTCTCTTTTTCAGGTTAACCTCCTCCTCATCCCTCTCTCTCCTTTCCTCCTCGCCCTCACTCTGTCACTTTGCCTGTCTGACTGTCTTTCGCCGTCTCTTTACTTTTAAGCCCTCTCCACATCACTCTCACTTGGTCTTTAACCTCCTTTTCTTCCTCCTCTTCTTGTCTGCCCCTTCACTGCCCCATAACTATCTGCCTTTCTGTCTTCCTCTCGCCCCTGTAATCTTACCTCCCTCCCTCCGTGTGTGTGATTCAGTAGACTGATGCAGCAGGCTGCTGGCGAGGTTTAAACCACTGACAGTGGGATGCCTTTGAAGTACTGCAGCCTTTTTTAATGGCCCATCTCTCTCGCTTTCTCTTCTCTCTCCCTTAATTTCTCTTTTCTCTCCTCTCTGCCTGTTACGCTTTTAAAGAGGAACAGGAATCACTGCAGTTCATTTTGTCATGCAGCTATGGAAATAAGAGCTGTGTTGTCTGAGTGTGTCAGCGTGTGTGTTTGTGTCTTTTCTCTGACGCTGTTCACATAATCTCTTCAGAGACCCATAAGCACCTACACAGACCTGAACATACACACATGCCAAAAAGAGACACATTTATAACCATAGCAGACATGGCACGGGAATTGAGAGGTGTGTATCCCCCAGCATGTTTTCTCTACTTGAAACAATGTTTATGTGAATCTGTATGTGCTGTAGATCCTTATCAGGCTGATGAGTGATGTTACTTTGTCTTTAACTGCTTTTGCATTAGATAATCATCTGCACACTCAACCACACACCTGCCTGCCTCCCAGACAGTAGGGCCAAAACGCCCGTATGTTATCTGCCTG
Source organism: Salvelinus alpinus (assembly GCF_045679555.1). Taxonomy (NCBI): domain Eukaryota; kingdom Metazoa; phylum Chordata; class Actinopteri; order Salmoniformes; family Salmonidae; genus Salvelinus; species Salvelinus alpinus. The sequence continues at coordinate 28,507,291 of NC_092099.1, forward strand.
GGCTGACAACATGAAAATTATCTTTGAGACAATGGGGAGGTGATTAGAATATTGTGTCTTTCTCAACATTTTCAGTTAGGGAGACTGCCTCAGGTTTGTACTGGTCTACACACACAGGCTCATACTTTCACACGCATGCATATACACACAAACACGCAAACACGCACATGATTGTGCACACGTTTGAGCACGCTCTACCAGTGTGCTCCCCCTCTGCTCTCGCTCTCTTTTCCACCCCTTTCTCTACTATATGTCCTCCTTCTCCTTTGACTTTCTCTTACCCCCTCTATTTCCTTCCTCTCTTCGTCCTCTTCTCCCTCCTGACCCTGTCTCTAGGCTCTGATAAGCCAGGATGCAGATTAAAGACACTTTAGAATTGCTGCAGTGAAGTAAGCTGCTCCCAGGCGCAGAAACCAATTACCCTATTAAACCCAGACCTGCTCTGTGTGCCCAGCCCTGTGTCAGTACACACACCACCATTCTCACTATACCTCACTATACCATTCACTACTACTTAGCTTGTACAGCCTCTTATTAAGCTGACTAGGCAGTTAGAGAGACAATACACTGTGATAACTATGAAAATAGTGACACTGCCCGCCTTTTCCCCTCCCCCTCACCCATTCCCCAAACACGACTCTCTCCAAAGTCTACTGTCACAACGCCCCTGACAGACCTGGACGAAATTGACAAAAATCCATGTTGCGATAAATAGAACGATCATTTTATAACATTAATGTGCACAACAGTTATTATATTCTCCTTTAAACTACTACTACTGGTTTGATGGTTGTATCTAACAACTGTCCCATTGACAATCACACATATTAGCAAACTTATTTCATTTCTCTAGTTAAGGCTACTTATCGTAATGAATGAAATGAGCAAAATGCCTGTGATAAGTGATCGGTATGGTTGGTGTCGATCATTTGCGGTTTATCGTCCCAGCTCTAGCCCCTGAGTCTTGGAGGATTTTGAAAAGAAGTGCAGCCAACCACTGTCGTGACAAGAGGAGGAGTACATTCTTCTCAGGACACACCCACACAAGTGCTGCAGCTGGCGGAGCACATGTACTGTACATTACACAAGCATATACACTACAGCCCTTCAGTTTAAATTACACATAACCTAATCCAAAGCCAAGCCCCAACCAGAGGAGGCTAGCTCCTACCCTTTACTGACAGGCACAAAGCTCAGCCATATCTGGACTGGATTAGCTAGCTAGTTTTTACAGCTGGCCCAATCTGACAGTAGATTGTCTATAGAGTATAGCTGGGTATATCTGTGTCTATAGCTTGTTATAAAACTGGTTGTTTGCATCCTGGATGCTGATTGACGAGCAGAATTCCAAGCCATGCTGTACCGGCCGTCACAGACACACTATGCCTGCTAATGGTTCCATCTGAAAGGGATCACTGTGCCTCCTATAAGAATAGCATGTTCATGTTCCTAAATCATCTCTTGTACTCAACTAGCACATGATTTCCCCTCGCTTCCAGCCTAGCATTTAGTTTGGTACAGGGGAGGTTAATATAAGCCTCGCTGTCTGCCAATGTTTCACTTTTGAATTTAGATCTGTGTAGTACCATACATAGAGTGAACGGTGCCCAGACGAGACGAGACAACTTTTACTGAGCCGGTCAAATCACGCATCAATGACAATAGAAAAAAATATAAAACAAACAAAAATGCAGCTAGTGTACTGTCAATCCAAAGTTGGCTAGCTAGCTAGCGACAAGAACGTTGCCTGCGTAGAAACCATTTTGTTTAGAACGGATTACCAGTCCTTTTGCATAGCAACTATGCAAAAATAATTAAAGACTGAGTCTTGTCTGTGGCAACATGGCCAAAAGAACTAACAACCAGATTTTTGTCCAGACTATATCTTCTGGTGGAATAATTAAATTGTATGAATTGACTTGTAAAAATAAAGTTTTAATGAAAATATGCAATTCATTGCTGTTTTAATATGTTGGTAACCATTTTATGAAAGCAATGAGGCAGTGCTATCACGTCGGGCCTAACAACGCCATTTACCTGTGACTGTGTTCATGATACAGCACTGCCTCTTGTGCATCATTGCTTAAGTATATATGTGTCTATAGACTATAGATGGGTATATCTGTCCTAGGACTGGCTAGCTGACTCAAAGTGACTTAAACTGAGAGTTCCAGTTTAAGTCACTTTGAGTCAGGAAACAAAGGATAATTACCACTGCTTGATATAGACTGTGGCACTACTGAGAACAATCACACATTGGCCCACTGAGAGACTGCATATTAGAGGGATGAGGGGGGGGCTGTATATGACAGAGAGAGGGGAGGAATAGAAAGGAGGAGAGAGGGAGAAAAAGAGGGAAGGTGGTTCAGACAGTGGAATAAATAGAGAGTAGTAAGAGACAGTGTGAGAGTGGGTCAGTGGAAGTAGAGCAAAGTCACTAGTTTAATGGTTTGTGTGTGTGTGTGTGCGTGCCAACTATAACAAACACAGCATGGGAGGATATGAACCTGGAGTTGAACTCAAAATGCGTCCAGCTAAAAAAAACGACTTCCTCTCCTCATTCCCGTTAGTACCACTCCTTTCTATCACACCCTACCACTCTATCCCTTCCCTCTCTCTCTCTATTTCTCTCTCTCTCTCATTGTTTTGCTTCAAAGGCTGCAGACAGCATCACAGGCCTACTGTAAACTAAAAGGGAAACATCTTAATGAAACAAATAGGTTGCGCCCACCAATTAGGTTCTCTCCTCTGACATAATTGTTGCATCACAAATGGTGTCAAAGCCCAAGGGATTGTTCATTTGAAGACTGATTCTTGACTTCATCAATCCTTTTGAAAACCAACCAGAAAGAGAGAGAGGGGTGGTTCTGAAAGCATCAGACCTAGAGCTCTCTCACCCACACAACTCTCTCTCCCCACACACATCTCTCTCTCTCTCCCCCACTCTCTCTCCCCCACACACCTCTCTCTCTCTCCCCCACTCTCTCTCCCCCACACATCTCTCTCTCTCTCCCCCACTCTCTCTCCCCCACACATCTCTCTCTCTCTCCCCCACTCTCTCTCCCCCACACACCTCTCTCTCTCTCTCCCCCACACACCTCTCTCTCTCTCCCCCACACAAATCTCTCTCTCTCCCCCAAACACCTCTTTCTCCCCCCACACACCTCTCTCTCTCCCCCACACCCATCTCCCTCTCCCCCACACACCTCTCTCTCAAATAAATTCAATGCAATTAAATTTAAGGGCTTTATTGGCATGGGAAACATATGTTAACATTGCCAAAGCAAGTGAAGTAGATAATAAACAAAAGTGAAATAAACAATAAAAATTAACAGTAAACATTACACTTGCAGATGTTCCAAAAGAATAAAGACATTTCAAATGTCATATTACGTCTATCTACAGTGTTGTAACGATGTGCAAATAGTTAAAGTAAAAAAGTGAAAATAAAAAAATATAAATATGAGTTGTATTTACAGTGGTGTTTGTTCTTCACTGAATGCCCTTTTCTTGAGGCAACAGATCAAAAATCTTGATGCTGTGATGGCACACTGTGGTGTTTCACCCAGTAGATATGAGAGTTTATCAAAATTGGGTTTGTTTTCGAATTCTTTGTGGATCTGTGTAATCTGAGGTAAATATGTGTCTCTAATATGGTCAGGGACACAGGACTGATGAGTCCTCCTTCAGGAGTCTTAACTCACAGCGACACACACACACACACACACACACACACACACCTGGCAATCAAACAGGCTAAGTCCCAGTACAGAGACAAAATCGAGTCGCAATTCAACAGCTCAGACACAAGAGGTATGTGGCAGGGTCTACAGTCAATCACGGATTACAAAAAGAAAACCAGCCCCGTCGCGGACCAGGATGTCTTGCTCCCAGACAGGCTAAACAACTTTTTTGCCCGCTTTGAGGACAATACAGTGCCACTGACACGGCCCCCTACCAAAACCTGCGGGCTCTCCTTCACTGCAGCCGAGGTGAGTAAAACATTTAAACGTGTTAACCCTCGCAAGGCTGCAGGCCCAGACGGCATTCCCAGCCGCGTCCTCAGAGCATGCGCAGACCAGCTGGCTGGTGTGTTTACGGACATATTCAATCAATCCTTATCCCAGTCTGCTGTTCCCACATGCTTCAAGAGGGCCACCATTGTTCCTGTTCCCAAGAAAGCTAAGGTAACTGAGCTAAACGACTACCGCCCCGTAGCACTCACTTCCGTCATCATGAAGTGCTTTGAGAGACTAGTCAAGGACCATATCACCTCCACCCTACCGGACACCCTAGACCCACTCCAATTTGCTTACCGACCCAATAGGTCCACAGACGACGCAATCGCAACCACACTGCACACTGCCCTAACCCATCTGGACAAGAGGAATACCCATGTGAGAATGCTGTTCATCGATTACAGCTCAGCATTTAACACCATAGTACCCTCCAAACTCGTCATCAAGCTCGAGACCCTGGGTCTCGACCCCGCCCTGTGCAACTGGGTCCTGGACTTCCTGACGGGCCGCCCCCAGGTGGTGAGGGTAGGTAACAACATCTCCACCCCGCTGATCCTCAACACTGGGGCCCCACAAGGGTGCGTTCTGAGCCCTCTCCTGTACTCCCTGTTCACCCACGACTGCGTGGCCATGCACGCCTCCAACTCAATCATCAAGTTTGCGGATGACACTACAGTGGTAGGCTTGATTACCAACAACGACGAGACGGCCTACAGGGAGGAGGTGAGGGCCCTCGGAGTGTGGTGTCAGGAAAATAACCTCACACTCAACGTCAACAAAACAAAGGAGATGATTGTGGACTTCAGGAAACAGCAGAGGGAGCACCCCCCTATCCACATCGACGGGTCAGTAGTGGAGAAGGTGGAAAGGTTTAAGTTCCTCGGTGTACACATCACGGACAAACTGAATTGGTCCACCCACACAGACAGCGTTGTGAAAAAGGCGCAGCAGCGCCTCTTCAACCTCAGGAGGCTGAAGAAATTCGGCTTGTCACCAAAAGCACTCACAAACTTCTACAGATGCACAATCGAGAGCATCCTGTCGGGCTGTATCACCGCCTGGTACGGCAACTGCTCCGCCCACAACCGTAAGGCTCTCCAGAGGGTAGTGAGGTCTGCAGAACGCATCACCGGGGGCAAACTACCTGCCCTCCAGGACACCTACACCACCCGATGTCACAGGAAGGCCATAAAGATCATCAAGGACAACAACCACCCAAGCCACTGCCTGTTCACCCCGCTATCATCCAGAAGGCGAGGTCAGTACAGGTGCATCAAAGCAGGGACCGAGAGACTGAAAAACAGCTTCTATCTCAAGGCCATCAGACTGTTAAACAGCCACCACTAACATTTAGCGGCCGCTGCCAACATACTGACTCAACTCCAGCCACTTTAAAAATGGGAATTGATGGAAATTATGTAAAAATGTACCACTAGCCACTTTAAACAATGCCTCTTAATATAATGTTTACATACCCTACATTACCCATCTCATATGTATATACTGTACTCTATATCATCTACTGCATCTTGCCATCTTTATGTAATACATGTACCACTAGCCACTTTAAACTATGCCACTTTATGTTTACATACCCTACAGTACTCATCTCATATGTATATACCGTACTCTATACCATCTACTGCATCTTGCCATGCCGTTCTGTACCACCACTCATTCATATATCTTTATGTACATATTCTTCATCCCTTTACACTTGTGTGTGTGTATAAGGTAGTAGTTGTGGAATTGTTAGGATAGATTACTTGTTGGTTATTACTGCATTGTCGGAACTAGAAGCACAAGCATTTCGCTACACTCGCATTAACATCTGCTAACCATGTGTATGTGACTAATAAAATTTGATTTGATTTGATTTGATTTGACACACACGACATTGTCACTCTAGCCATGAGCAATAACACAAACACACACACACACACATACACTCCACCTCTACCAAAATACTTGATTTGCCACCAGCAGACTGTATTTAACTGCGTTGTCGGCAGTATAAATCAGGCATCATAATCAGCCAGACAGAGGCACAGCAACATTGTCTGGCCATAAACACACGTTATATGACACATATCACACACGTGTCACTTCTGACATATGTCACCCATAAAGACTTACCTCAGACTGATCCAACTGAACAGTCTAGCCTCTCGAAATGTGATGCTAATGCAAAACCATATTCTTCATATCCGCTGAGCAAGACAATAAAGATGAAGTGAACGGGAGAGAGAGGGAGAGAGAGGAAGACAGGATTCTTGTGAGAGAGAAAGAGAGAAAGAATGGTAAAGGGACAGCTGGAAATTGAGAGTGAGTGAGTGACAAACAGGAAAGGTCAAAGACACCAAGAGGGACCGGCCGAGGTCAGGATGGAGATATAGGGAAGAGGGAGAAAGTAGGAGGGAGGGAGAGAGCAGGGGAGAGAGAGATACTGTAGTTGTCATGCTTGAGAAGCTTCTGCTTTCCCATCTCCTGGCTGTCAGATACTGATTTACTGAGAAATATCCCTCATAGGCTCTAGTTATTAACACTGACAGCACTGCACTGGGCTGTGAATTAGCCCGCAGCATCCACATGAACACACATGTACAGTATATACTGTACACACACGCACACACGCACACACAGCTTGACATGTTGACCACCACGATCATGTGTAAACATGTTTTAGCACACAATGTCAGACGTTTTGTAATTTTATCAGGAACCTAATGCATTAATCAACAGTATAATGCTGTATAAACTGAATACAGTAGATTACTGTAGAATGCACAGTAAAATACCGTACATTTGTTTTGCAGTACGCTATAATACCTTTCTGTAATTTGAACAGTAAAATACTGTAAAATGCACAGTAAAATGCTTTGAATGTGTTTTACAGTATCAATGATGGTGCATTGTGGGAAACTCTTGTGGGCGAGGAAAGAGTTTCTGGCTCATTAACATATTTTATGGGTGCCATGTAAGAAGCTATTGTCACGACTTCCGCCGAAGTCGGTTCCTCTCCTTGTTCGGGTGGAGTTCGGCGGTCGACGTCACCGGTCTTCTAGCCATCGCCGATCCACCTTTCATTTTCCATTTGTTTTGTCTTGTTTTCCCACACACCTGGTTTACATTCCCTCATTACTTGTCGTGTATTTAACCCTCTGTTCCCCCCATGTCTGTGTGTGAAATTGTTTGTTTTAAAGTGCCTGTGCACTATGACTGGTTCGTGACAGGTTATTTTGTACACATATTTTGTTGTTCTGGGTGCCGTTGGTTTTGCATATTAAACTGCTTCGGTTTTTTACCCAGTTCTGCTCTCCTGCGCCTGACTTCCCTGCAGCCAGTTACGCACCCCTTACAGAATTTCACACCCGAATATGGAGTCAGCAGGAGCAGGTGCCCCTGGTATAGGGGTGGAGGAGCGCGTCCGGGAGAACACGGCGATGCTCCAACATCTCGGCGCCGCCATGGACAGCGTCGTCCAAACCATGGACCACTGGGAGAGACAGGGGGTTCCTCCAGCGCCTCCACCAGCACAACTGGGGTCTCCACTACTCGCCCCCCCTGCACCCGGTCCTAGGGGGATTCATCTCGCCCTTCCCCGGGAGTTGGAGTTGGACTAATGGTGTTGGACTAATCATGAAGGGGGCGCGGCTCTGTTGCGACCTGCAGTGTGTGTGACGTTTGGTGTGGCGTTATCTTATGTTTTTAATGTTATGTTTTTAATTTGTACACTTAGTGGCGTTATTTTTAATTTGTACACTTAGTTTACAAACATTCTGCCAACCATGGATTTCCAGTGGTGGGGTGTTGGACTGATCTTGTTGATCGTGTACATACCCGCTACGAACGGACTAAATAATGAAAACGCTGCTGGCAGCGGAATCCAATACAGCAGGGAGTTTTTACTACAATGCAACTCAAATACGAACGCGATGGATATCCCAATGGCCCATCTAATACCTGATTGTCTGCGAGTGGATTACAAACCCAAATGCAAACGTGGAAAACGCGGGGGAATCAGACAACGACTTAAAAAAATGAAGAACAAACTTCCCTTACCCACCACCTTGCTGATTAATGCCCAGTCACTGAGGGGGAAAGCGGATGAGTTGTCAGCGAATCTGCGCTTCCAACACGAATACCGGGAGGCCTGTTTGCTGGCATTTACTGAGACTTGGCTGGATGACAGAGTCCCGGACAGAGAAGTGGAGCCGGCCGGCTTCACCCTGGTCAGAGCGGACCGCGATCTGACAGTCACAGGGAAACTTCACGGCGGGGGCGTCTGCCTGCTTGTCAGGGACCAGTGGTGTAAATCGATCCTGGTAAGAGAGCGACTCTGTACCCCCGACATTGAACTGCTTTCTGTGTCACTGCGACCTTACTATCTGCCCCGTGAGTTCCCCCAATTGTTTGTTACCGTTGTGTACATTCAACCAAAAGCTAATATAACAAAGGCATCAGAGATTATTTATAATCTGTCACAGAAACTGGAATCCATCTCCCCCGACGCACCCAAATTTATTTTAGGGGATTTTAACAACTGTACCTTGCGCAAAGTTTTGCGCACATACCATCAGTATGTGAAATGTCACACTAGGAAAAATAGGACTCTTGATTTGTGCTATGGGACAATACCAAAGGCGTTCTCTGCCACCACTAGACCTCCTCTGGGGACATCAGACCACAATGTGGTCTACCTCAGGCCAACTTACTGTCGCCTCCTGGAGAGGGAGAAACCCACAGTTAAAACTGTCCAGATCTGGAATGACAACAGTATCACTTGTCTCCAGGGGTGTTTTGACTGTACAATGTGGGAGGTATTTGAGGACAGCAGCTCTGATCTGGATGAACTCACAGAGGTTATTTCAGACTATGTAAACTTCTGTGTTGAGTCAGTTGTGCCTACTAAGACCTGTAAAATCTTCCCTAACAACAAGCCTTGGGTATCAAAACATCTAAAATCACTACTTGATAGGAAGAAGGCAGTTTATGCTGGGGGTGATAGACAGGCTTTAAGAGATGTACAACGTGAGATAAAAAGACAGATACTGGTGGACAAGGAGGCATACAAGCAAAGGGTGGAGAGGACCCTCTCCTCAGGAAACGCAAGGGTGGCCTGGCAAGGGATTAAATCCATGGCTAGCGCCCCCCATATAGGCAGGGGAAAAACCAGTGCTGACCCTGGGGGATATGAGGGCCAGAACATGGCTAATGAACTGAATGTTTTCTTCTCAAGATTTGAATCAGACAACTTCGTGTCGGAGGTAAAACAAATGGAAGCATCATTACAAATGTTTGAGAGAGTTGTTGTTCAACAGTCTGATGTTCTAAAGTTGTTCAGGGGATGTAACACATACAAAAGCCCAGGCCCAGACAAAATAAGTGGGCATGTGTTAAAACACTGTGCTGAACAACTGGCTGGTGTTTTTACAGACATTTTCCAATCCTCACTCAACCAGCAACACGTTCCAGTATTGTGGAAAAAATCTATAATTATACCAATTCCTAAAGTATCGAATCCCTCTGTGCTGAATGACTATCGCCCTGTCGCTTTGACATCCTTAGTTATGAAATGCCTTGAGAAAATTGTGAAAAGTCATATTCTCAGTGTCACCCAGAAGCTCCTCGACCCATTTCAGTTTGCCTATCAGACCAGCAGAGGAGTTGATGATGCCATTCTTACCCTCCTTAACATGGTCTATAGACATCTAGAAGGTACCAAATCCCATGTCAGGGTTCTGTTTGTTGACTTTTCTTCTGCCTTCAACACAATCCAGCCCTACATTCTGGCACAGAGACTCATTCGGGACTTTTCCTTAGATGGGGGGCTGGTTTTGTGGCTGTTGGACTTCCTGAGCCAACGCTCACAGCGAGTCAAAATAGGTCCCCATGTGTCGGATATACGCAACACCAACACAGGCTCTCCTCAGGGATGTGTTTTGTCCCCACTTCTGTACATCTTGTACACTAATAGTTGTACTAGTTCCCATACTGACAGACACCTCGTTAAGTTCGCTGATGACACTGCCTTGATCAGCCTGTTGCATGATGACGAGGAACATCATGGCCCGGTCCTAGATGACTTTGTAGAGTGGTGTGAAGAATCACACTTGGTCCTCAATACCAACAAGACCAAAGAGATGTGCATAGACTTCAGGAAGTGTACAACACCTACCTCTGCAACATCTATCAGAGGTCAGAACATAGAAATTGTAGAGGAATATAAATATCTGGGTGTCTTTTTGGACAGTAAGCTTCAGTGGAGTAAATGTACAGACCAGATCTACAAAAAGAGCCAACAGAGACTGTACTTTCTAAAAAAGTTGGGTTCTTTTAATATAGACTGTACTATATTGACTCTGTTTTACAAATCCTTTATTGAGAGTATTTTAACTTTTTGTATTGTTTGTTGGTTTGGCAATGCCACTGTCAGTCAGAGAAACATGCTGAGAAGGATTATTACCACCGCAAGCAAGGTACTTGGAGTCAAACAGACAGGCCTGGATGAGATTTTTAAGGTCAGGGCCCTCCGTAAGGCTCACAAAATCATTTTAGACCCAAGTCACCCCCTGTACCTGGACTTTGAATTACTCCCCTCTGGGCGCAGGTATAGGGCACCCCTCAGCAGGAAAAATAGAACGAGACAATCATTTGTGCCAGGTGTGATATCCCTCTTAAATAGCTCGGGCAAATGTTCCCATTGACCCCGTAAGGCCAGCAGGCTAGTCTTTGTTTTAAATGTTTTAAATGTTTTATTTCTTATTTCTTACTATTATTATTTTTTTTATTGGTGCGTGACTGTTATTGAAAGTTGTATTGTCAATCTTGTTTTGTATTTAACGCCACTTTAAATGTGTACATAACACTGCAACAAAATTTCCCTATGGGGACAATAAAGTAAGTAAGTAAGTAAGTAAGTACGATGGGACGGCTGAACGCTGCCAGGGTTTCCTGTTGCAGCTGGATCTCTACCTGGCATCCGTCCACCCGGCTCCTTTGGGCCGTGAGAAGGTGTCCGCCCTCGTCTCGTGCCTCTCGGGGAAAGCCCTGGAGTGGGCCAACGCCGTGTGGGGAGAAGGAGATGTGGCGCTGGACCATTTCGAGGATTTCACCCAACGCTTCTGGGCAGTCTTCGACCACCCGCCCAAGGGTAGAGCGGCGGGTGAACGTCTCTTTCATCTGAGGCAGGAGACGAGGAGCGCCCAGGAGTTCGCGATGGACATTCGGACCCTGGCCACCGGCGCGGGATGGAACGACAGGGCCCTGATCGACTACGATCGCTGCAGTTTGCGCGAGGACGTCCGTCGGGAGTTGGCCTGCAGGGACACCACCCTCATCTTCGACCAGCTGGTGGACCTGTCCATTCGGTTGGATTACCTGCTGGCTACCCGCGGACGTCCAGAGCTGGGTCTGACGGTTCCATCCCCCAGCACCACTGCTCCGATGCCCATGGAGCTGGGAGGTGCTGCGCTCACGGTGACCGGAGGAGGTTCCGTCTCGTGCACCATCTGTGGCCGCAGAGGTCACACTGCCGGTCGGTGCCGGGTCGGTTCCTCTGGGGATCGAGACAGCAAGCAGGGCACTCTGGCATCACACCAGGTGAGCCGGCACCATTCTCACCCAGAGCCCTCTGTTGCACAAATGGTTCTGTATGTTTTCTCCGCATTCCCAGCATAAGGCGCTCGTCGATTCAGGCGCGGCTGGGAATTTTATAGACAGATCATTCGCCCATAGTTTAGGGATCCCCATTGTTCCAGTGGCTATGCCCTTCCCAGTTCACGCCTTAGACAGTCGACCATTAGGGTCAGGGTTGATTAGGGAGGCAACCGCTCCTCTGGGCTTGGTGACGCAGGGGGGTCACAAGGAGAGAATCAGTCTCTTCCTCATTGACTCTCCTACGTTTCCCGTGGTGCTAGGCCTACCCTGGTTAGCTTGTCATGACCCCACTGTTTCATGGCAATGGAGGGCTCTCACGGGGTGGTCGCGAGAGTGCTCGGGGAGGTGTTTAGGGGTTTCCATTGGTGCGACTACGGTGGAAAGTCCAGACCAGGTATCCACCGTGCGCATTCCCCCCGAATATTCCGACTTGGCTCTCGCCTTCTCCAAAAAGAGGGCGACTCAATTACCACCTCATCGTTGGAGGGATTGTGCGATAAATCTCCTGGTAGATGCCGCACTTCCCAGGAGTCACGTGTATCCCCTGTCACAGGCGGAGACGGTGGCTATGGAAACATGTGTCTCCGAATCCCTGCGTCAGGGGTTCATTCGGGCCTCTACTTCACCCGCCTCCTCGAGTATCTTTTTTGTGAAGAAGAAGGAGGGAGGTATGCACCCTTGTATTGACTATCAGGGCCTAAACCAGATCACTGTGAGGTAAAGTTACCCGCTACCGCTCATAGCCACAGCGATTGAGTCAATGCATGGGGCGCGATTCTTCATCAAACTAGATCTCAGGAGCGCTTACAACCTGGTGCGTATCCGGGAGGAAGACGAGTGGAAGACGGCATTCAGTACTACCTCAGAGCACTATGAGTACCTCGTCATGCCGTACGGGTTGATGAATGCTCCATCAGTCTTCCAAGCCTTTGTAGACAAGATTTTCAGGGACCTGCACGGGCAGGGTGTAGTGGTGTATATTGATGACATTCCGATATACTCCGCTGCACACGCCGAGCATGTGTCCCTCGTGCGCAGGGTGCTTGGTCGACTGTTGGAGCATGACCTGTACGTCAAGGCTGAGAAATGCCTGTTCTTCCAGTAGTCCGCCTCCTTCCTAGGGTACCGCATTTCCACCTCAGCGGTGGAGATGGAGAGTGACCGCATTTCAGCCGTGCGTAATTGGCCAACTCTCACCACGGTAAAGGAGGTGCAGCGGTTTATAGGGTTTGCCAATTACTACGGGAGGTTAATCCGAGGTTTTGGTCAGGTAGCGGCTCCCATTACCTCACTGCTGAAGGGGTGCCCAGTACGTTTGCAGTGGTCGGCTGAGGCGGACAGGGCTTTTGGTCACCTGAGGGCTCTGTTTACCTTGGCTCCCGTGCTGGCCCATCCGGATCCCTCTTTGGCGTTCATAGTGGAGGTGGACGCCTCCGAGGCTGGGATAGGAGCCACCGAAGCTCCACCCCTATGCCTTATTCTCGAAGAAGTCAGCCCGGCGGAGCGAAACTATGACGTGGGGGACCGGGAGCTGTTGGCTGTCGTCAAAGCTTTGAAGGCGTGGAGACATTGGCTTGAGGGGGCTAAACACCCTTTTCTCATCTGGACTGACCACCGCAATCTGGTGTACATCCGGGCAGCGAGGAGACTGAACCCTCGCCAGGCAAGGTGGGCCATGTTTTTCACCCGTTTTGTTTTCACCCTTCCCAGAACATGAAGGCAGACGCACTGTCCCGGCTGTATGACACAGAGGAGCGGCCCATGAATCCCACCCCCATACTCCCGGTCTACTGCCTGGTGGCGCCGGTAGTGTGGGAGCAGGAAGCGGACATTGAGCAGGCGCTACGTGCAGAGCCCGCTCCTCTCCAGTGTCCCGCTGGGCGTCTGTACGTTCCGTCTGCTGTCCATGACTGGCTGATCTATTAGGCCCACACGTCACCCTCCTCTGGTCATCCAGGCATCGGTCGGACGGTGCGCTGTCTGAGTGGGAAGTACGAATGGCCCACTTTGGCGAAGGACGTGAGGGTTTATGTTTCTTCCTGCTCGGTGTGCACCCAGTGTAAGGCTCCTAGGCACCTGCCCAGAGGTAAGATACACCCCTTACCCGTTCCACAACGGCCTTGGTCGCACCTGTCAGTCGATTTCCTTACCGATCTTCCTCCCTCACAGGGTAACACCACGATCCTGGTCGTTGTGGACCATTTTTCCAAGTCCTGTCGTCTCCTCCCTCTGCCCGGTCTCCCTACGTTCCTACAGACTGCGTAGGCCTTGTTTACACACGTCTTCTGGCACTACAGGGTGCCGGAAGACGTGTCTGATCGGGGTACCCAGTTCACTTCGAGGGTCTGGAGTGCATTCATGGAATGTCTGGGGTCTCGATCAGCCTTACCTCGGGTTTTCACCACGAGAGAAACGGGCAGGTGGAGAGAGTTAACCAGGATGTGGGTAGGTTTTTGAGGTCTTATTTCCAGGACCGGCTGGGGGAGTGGGCGGCGTTCGTGCCAATGGCAGTGATGGCACAGAACTCGCTTCGCCATTCCTCCACTAACCTCTCCCCCTTCCACTGCGTGCTGGGGTACCAGCCAGTTCTGGCACCTTGGCGTCAGAGTCAGATCGAGGCTCCTGCGGTGGAAGACTGGTTCAGGTGTGCGGAGGAGACATGGGACGCCGCTCATGATCACCTTCGGCGGGCCGTGCTGCGTCAGAAAGCCAGCGCAGACCGTCACCGCAGTGAGGCCCCGGTGTTCGCACAGTGGGACCGGGTCTGGCTCTCGACCCGAAACCTGCCCCTCCGCCTGCCCTGCCGGAAGCTGGGGCCGCGGTTTGTGGGGCCATTTACATTTACATTTACATTTACGTCATTTAGCAGACGCTCTTATCCAGAGCGACTTACAAATTGGAAAGTTCATACATATTCATCCTGGTCCCCCCGTGGGAATTGAACCCACAACCCTGGCGTTGCAAGCGCCATGCTCTACCAACTGAGCCACACGGGACCACACCTCAGGACCATTTAAAGTCCTGAGGAGACTGAATGAGGTTAGTTACAGGTTACAGCTTCCCCCCGATTACCGTATTAACCCTTCGTTCCATGTGTCTCTCCTCAGGCCGGTGGTGGCTGGCCCGCTCCAGGAGTCTGAGGTGCGGGAGGTTCCTCCGCCCCCTCTGGACATCGAGGGGGCCCCGGCGTATTCCGTTCGCTCCATACTGGATTCGAGGCGTCGGGCGAGGGGCCTTTAGTACCTCGTGGAGTGGGAGGGGTACGGTACGGAGGAGAGATGCTGGGTTCCGGTGGAGGACGTGTTGGACCCTTCAATGCTGCGGGAGTTCCACAGTCTCCGTCTGGATCGCCCTGTACCTCGCCCTCTGGGTCATCCCCGAGGCCGGTGTTGGCGCGCTGCTGGAGCCACGCGTCACGACTTCCGCCGAAGTCGGTTCCTCTCCTTGTTCGGGCGGAGTTCGGTGGTCATCGCCGATCCACCTTTCATTTTCCATTTGTTTTGTCTTGTTTTCCCACACACCTGGCACCTCTGTTCCCCCCCATGTCTGTGTGTGAAATTGTTTGTTTTAAAGTGCTTGTGCACTATGACTGGTTCGTGACAGGTTATTTTGTACCCATATTTTGTTATTTTGGGTGCCGTTGGTTTTGCATATTAAACTTCCCTGCAGCCAGTCACGCACCCATTAGAGCTATTTTGTTGCACCAGTGAGTGAGAATGGTGTACCCCACAGAATACCGTAATATACTATAATTTAGGAATTTTACAAACCTTGTCCTGAAACTCTGCAGTAATTGCTGTTAGTAATTTACAGTAATTCAAAATACAGTAACATACTGGACCAAACCTGTTTTTTCTCTTGTTAGAGGCTGTATTTATTGCACCCATTAGTGAGAGTGCTGTACCAATTTAAGTTATATGTGGTAGTAGTTCTTATTAATTGAATGTATACAGGGAATAGATCAGACATTTTAATTGTTGAGTGTTTACCCATGTCCATTTGATCTGTTTTGCCCTGTAATCACAACCAGTTTGGAAGCCTTTGTTTAGGCCTCAAGAAGTGCAAGTGATATAAAATACCTAGTATTCATTAATATGCTGTAATATGCAAATGACTACAGTCAACCTGCTTGCTCTAATCCCTTGTAATTACAGTAAAATACTGTGGAAATAATTTTCTTAACGTTTAATAGCGACGTTACGTTAGATAACGGAGCGCCAAGGCATGCGTCGAAATCACTAAGCAGCTAAATTCGAAGTAGTGTGCTGATGTTTGATCACGTGCTTTTTCAAACCGTGTGTTGCAAAATGCAAGATTCCGCCATGGTTCCGATGCCTTCTTCCCCAAGCTGCTTTCAAACACCAACCTCTGCTGGACACTGTACTTACAGATACAGTTAGGATGTTGTGCATGTAGTTTTACCTACCTGTAGCTTAGCAGGTAGAGTAGGGAACTATGGAACATTCAAGGACTTGAGGTCAAATCCGGTTGAAGGCACACACTTATTTTTTTATTCTTTCGAAACCACACTTTCTGCACTGTTGTTCAAATAATTTGTTTTATTTAGTATAATATAAGCTTCTGTCTCAAGTCCCCTAAATAATGCCATAGATTCCATTTTTTTTTTATTGTAAACTTAAAGAAAAAAAGGGAAGCATGGTGTAAGATGCAAACCTGGTAAAGCCATCGATTTAATGCTGCACCACAGAGTTCAGACGGAAACAGTGGAGAAAAAAATGCATCGGATAATCACACGCTGCTATTTATTGCTGAACAGCAGATATCACTAATATGCATTGTGAACGAAAAATGAAGCTCCAAAGCCTTCAGAAAGCCTGGGTTTCCCTTCACTACAGTTGAATAGTCACTTTTACTGTGTTATACTGTGTTTCATTGTTCTGGCATCAAGTACCGTTAATTATATCTCAGTTTTGTATTGGCACTATCCAAAAATAGTCAGAGATATATCATAAGATACAGTGCCTTCAGGAAGTATTCACACCCTTGACCGTTTCCAGATGTTGTTTTACAGTCTGAATTTAAAATGGATACAATTGCGATTTTGTGTCACTGGCCAACAAACAACACCCCATAACATGAAAGTGGAATTATGTTTTTATACATTTTGACAAATGAATTGAAATGAAAAGCGTTAATGTCTCAAGTCAACAAGTATTCATTCAACCCCTTTATTATGGCAAGCCTAAATAAGTTCAAGAGTAAAAATTGGCTGAGCAAGTCACATAATAAGCTGGATTTACTCTATGTGCAATATTAGTGTTTAACATGATTTTTGAATGACTACCTCATCTCTGTACCCCACATATACAATTATCTGTAGGGTCCCTCAGTCGAGCAGTGCATTTCAAACACAGATTCAACCACAAAGACCAGGGAGGTTTTCAAAGTAAAAGTAAAATTGCAAAAAATGTGGCAAAGAAATTAACTTTATGCACGATGGTGGCTGCATCATGTTATGGGTATGCTTGTAATCAGAAAGGACTATGGATTTTATTTGGGATAAAAACAAACAGAATAGAGCTAACTACATGCAAACACCTAGAGGAAAACCTGGTTCAGTTTGCTTTGCAACAGACACTGGGAGACAAATTCACCTTTCAGCAGGACAATAACCTAAAACACAAAGCCAAATCTACACTGGAGTTGCTTACCAAGATTAAATTGAATGTTTCCAAGTGGCCTAGTTAAAGTTTTGATTTAAATTGGCTTGAAAATCTATGGCAAGACCTGAAAATGGCTGTCTAGCAATGATCAACAACCAACTTGACAGAGCTTGAATAATTTTTTAAAAGAATAATGTGCAAATATTGTACAATCCAATTAGAGACTTACCCAGAAAGACTCACATCTGTAATCTCTGCCAAAGGTGATTCTATCATGTATTGACTCAGGGGTATGAATACTTATATAAATGAGATATTTCTGTATTTCATTTTAAATATATTTTCCAAAATGTCTAAAAACAAGTTATAATTTTGTCAGTTTGGGATTTTGAGTGTAGGTGGGTGAATAAAAAATTTTTTTTAATACATTTTGAATTGTATTGTGGAATAAGTCAAAGGCTATGAATACTTTCTGAAGGCAATGTCTCTTGTTGTAATTATCACTTTGAAGACCAATGCATTCTTAACCCCTAAAAGTGTAAGCCTTTGGGCTATGTTACTAAGCTAACATATGGAATTGTTTTAAGATGGTCATACCATGGCTCATTTAGCTATTTGATTTTGAACTTTATGACCCCTGAAGGTATCCCCCCAATATTTGAGAAAATATTGAATTTCTCCTTTACTACTATAGCCCATAGAAACACATTGAATAGCACATTCATAAATGGCAAAACAGAGGCAAAGTGTCAGTCCTATTTCTAGAAGATATAAGAAGGTGTGTTGGCACAAAACTACTTCCATACTTCCATTCATTTTTTAAAATGGTACCGGGTTACCTTCAGACAAATCCTGTGACACTTGTGGGGGTTGTAGAGCAAAACAGCGAACACCATCATGTTTGTGAGAGTGTCATCTTTTTAAATGAGTTCGTAGGCCAAACCGTTTTGGACCCCAGGAAGAGTAGCTGTTGCCTTGGCAGCAGCTAATGGGGATCCAGAATAAATAGAAATACATTCAGACTTTACAGACATTTTCGTCAGAAGACTGATTTTCGGGATGTATCCTGGTCTGACCAACAGCGCTGTAGCGGTGCCACTTTCCACCACAGATGTGGAAGTCCAACATAGACGGATGCAGATAGGTGTATCTAGTTTAAACAGACACATTTTGATGGAGATTTTTATTATGTTAATTGCGATCGACTCGAAAGGACTAACTCCAACAAAATTGTCTGTTACGGTTTACAGAAATGTTTTACTTGCCATAACTGTAATATGTTATTTTTTATCAACCTTGGTTGAACGCACTGACTGTAAGTTGCAAAGGACTAGAGCAACCACTAAATAACCAAAATGTAAATATAAATGTAAAAATGAAAACCTACAAAGAATACTGGGTAATATGTTGCTGTAGCCGTAATATACTGTAAATTATATTACAGTAAAAAATGTGGTACCGTAAAATGGATTACAGTAGCTGTACTGTATAAATACATTACAGTAATTTCCTGGCCAATTGCTGCCAGTAAATTACTTACATGAAATGTTTTACAGTGCCTATTCATGCATGCACAGTTCTGTAAGGATGGGTTGAGGCAGGGCTGTTCCACTGACCTATGAGCCCACTCATGTGTCTGCTTCAGCACACATCAAACGTGAGAACCCACACACCTGCCTCATTCATATCCCTCTCGCTCACTCGCTCTCCTTTTTCTTCCATTCATTTCTCTCTTTTCTTTCTATCTGCCCTTTGAGTTACACACACACACACTCACTCGCTCGCTCGCTCGCTCGCTCGCTGGCACGCACGCACGCACGCACGCACGCACGCACGCACGCACGCACGCACGCACGCACACACACACACACACACACACACACACACACATACACAAACTTGTTAAATAACCAACACATTTCAGCCTTTGAGAAAATAATAATTCATAGAGGGAGGAAAGGAGAAAAAGCAGGGAAAAGAAACAACAGGGAAATAGAGGAGAGAGGTATAGATCGGGGAAATTATTAACCAATCACCTTCCCTGGCAGCTGTTTTCCTCTACCGCTTTCCCAGATATATCTCCTTCTATCTCTCTTTACCTCCCCGGCTCCCTCTGTCTCCTAATCTCTTAGTCATGCACCATCATCCGTTCTCTCACTCTTTTTATCTCCTTTATTCACCTTTTCCCTGACTCATAATCTGTCCCTCTTTCTCCTTTCCTCAACTGTCACTTATCCTCCTTTCCTTACATCCACGTCTCCCCTTCCTGTCCCCATCCTCACATTTCTCATCTTCCTGTCCCCATCCTCACATTTCTCATCTTCCTGTCCCCATCCTCACATTTCTCTCAATATTGCCTCTCTCCCATCTCTCTCCCTCTTTCTCAATTACTCTTTCCATTCCTCTCTTTCACTCTTTCTCTCATCTCTCTCTGCATCCCTCTCTTTCGCTCTTCTCTCTCTCCAGCCATTCCTCTCTTTTCCCATCTCTCTCCCTGCTGTTCTGCTCTACCTTTCTGTCTGTCACTCTAGCTGAATTACCCAGAGCCTCCCGCTACCTGCCGCATTCACCGGTCAACTTCACACAGCTACAGCACTCTGTCTGCAGCAAGCTCGCACACCCACCCACAGTACACACGTAACACACATCCCACACAAACACATTGCAGAGACACACACACAAAAACATAATTGCACACACCCACACAGGCAAATACCACTCTCGCTCCCACACACAACTACACACACACAAATGGCACACGCTGGATACATCAGAATATAATATCAGAGACACGTTGGCTCACCATTATTATGCATGACACTATCATACCAAATGTTACACAGGTACATTACATTATAAACTGCTAGAGATAGTCACATCATGCTTTCACACAAGACTGGCATGAGCATGAGTTAATACAGGCACACCTCTCACTTTCTCTCTCTCTCACACACACACACTTGCATCTGCTACACACTGACATAAACAACAGTAGCAACTACTAGACAAATAGAAAGAGAAAAAGATAGAGAGACAGAAAAGGGAGGACAGCTGTCCAGAGCTTACTTACAGCATTTGAGAAAATGGTAGTGGGACATGTTCTCCTTGTACCAGTCAGTCAGTCAGTCAGTCAGTCGGATAGTCAGATAGTCAGAGAGTGAGACAGATAGAGGCAGCCACAGGTTCCTTCCTTCCAGCTCTGGTTAAGCTAACAGCAGTGCTAGTAAACATGCACAATGCATTATTCATTCAGCTGCTCTGCTCTGCATTATTCACTATAGGACTCGAGTTGCAGCAGAGCACACAGACACACTCAGCAGGCACACACACCATCGCAGGGCTGCAACGCTTGCAGCTCTTGCAGCTCTCCCAGCCATCGGCCAGATAACCACCACACAACCTCTCCCCAACCAAGACCGGCGCACGTGCTCAGTGTGCGTCACAGACTGACAGCACGGTAGACCCGCCCCCAGCGCAACACACCCCCCTGACGCAATGCTCCACACATTCAGAGAGATACACACCACAGACACACATGCAATGTGCCTGACACACACACCTCCTACTGCTTTTCCTGAGCTGAAAACAAAAGAGACGGAATGAATTGATGTGCCTCTTCACTCTGGAGAATGACAGAGAGAGCGAGAGAGAGAGAGCGAGAGAATCAGAGAATCAGAGAGAGAGAGAGAGAGAGAGAGAGAGAGAGAGACAGAGAGAGAGAGAGAGAGAGAGAGAGAGAGAGAGAGAGAGAGAGAGAGAGAGAGAGAGAGAGAGAGCGAGAGAATCAGAGACAGAGAGAGGATAGATAATGAGAGGAGAAAGAGGGAGAACGGAAAATTAGGAAGCAAAGGGTAGAAAGCAATTGAGAGAAGACAGGAAGAGTGTGAAACAATAGGGAAAGGAGGGAACATAGAGAGAGATATAGGTAGAAAGATGGCAAGAGAGAGGGAGGAAGCAAGCTAGAGAGGAAACGATAGAGGGAGGTAGAGAGGAGAGAGGGATGCTCAGCTGCAGCAGTGCGGCTCTGCTCTGTTCTTATTGCTGTGACAGGTTAAGTGTTCACCAATGGTTCTTTAACTGGCCACATATTTACTCTCGATAAGCCTGGTTGCCATTTAACAACAGGTCACACCCTCCATCATACATCTGTCTCCCCCTCTCTCACACAGCACCATCGCAGCAGTGTGTTTTGTGTGTATGTTTGTATGAGTGTGTCTGTACGTTTACTGCAAATATAGGTGCCTCATACTGTATGTGAATGTGTGATATTTTAGCCGGTGAGGAGAGACTGATTTGCATGTATGAATATGTTAGCTGCAACATAGCCAAGTGTGTGTGTGTGTGTGTGTGTGTGTGTGTGTGTGTGTGTGTGTGTGTGTGTGTGTGTGTGTGTGTGTGTGTGTGTGTGTGTGTGTGTGTGTGTGTGTGTGTGTGTGTGTGTGTGTGTGTGTGTGTGTGTGTGTGTGTGCTTGCGTGCATGAACATACGTGCCAGTGTGGGTGTCTCTTTATGTGTGCAGCTTCAATAGCGTAAAGGTTTATGGATTGTGTGACTAAATCTGGATTTTGACATACATTTTGAATCTGTGCCACTATGCTACAGGGTCTGCTGGTGTATCTCTCTCTCTGTGTGTGTGTGTGTGTGTGTGTGTGTGTGTGTGTGTGTGTGTGTGTGTGTGTGTGTGTGTGTGTGTGTGTGTGTGTGTGTGTGTGTGTGTGTGTGTGTGTGTGTGTGTGTGTGTGTGTGTGTGTGTGTGTGTGTGTGTGTGTGTGTGTGTGTGTGTGTAGGGGCTGGTATATCGTGAGAGTGATTGTTTTTCTTCTACCATCCTGTCAACTTCTGCTACTCCAACCTACATGTAACACACCTGACAGATGGAGAGAGAGAGACGGACAGAGGAGGACAGCAAGACAAAGAGAGAGAGACAGCAAGACAAAGAGAGAGCGACAGAGAGAGAGGGAAAGAGAGAGAGAGAGAAAGAAAGAAAGAGATTGAGGGAGAGAGAGAGAGAGAGAGAGAGAGAGAGAGAGAGAGAGAGAGAGAGAGAGAGAGAGAGAGAGAGAGAGAGAGAGAGAGAGAGGAAGCATCTGAGACATGCTAGAGTAAATCCTGTCATATGAAATCAGGTCACAAACTCTTTCCTTCTCCTCCAACACAGGAGCCAAAAACAGCAGCCACAACATGCATTCAACATCCAGCACATCACCCTTAGAGAGTAGCATGTGTCTATGTGTTCGTGTGCATTGTGCTTGTTGTAAATTAATGATGAATATCAACAACCTAGTTAGAGAGAGAGAGAGAGAGAGAGAGAGAGAGAGAGAGAGAGAGAGAGAGAGAGAGAGAGAGAGAGAGAGAGAGAGAGAGAGAGAGAGAGAGAGAGAGAGAGAGAGAGAGAGAGAGAGAGAGAGAGAGAGAGAGAGAGAGAGAGAGAGAGAGCGAGAGAGAGAGAGACTTCACTTGCTTTGGCAATGTTAACATATGTTTCCCATGCCAATAAAGCCCTTAAATTGAAATTAAATTGAGAGAGAGAGAGAGAGTAGGGGAGAGAGAGAGTAGGAGAGAGAGAGGAATCGGGAGTGATGAATAAGGAGGTATAGAGAAGAAAGGAAGAATATAGGAGAGACGGAGACCATGTTTGTCTGGTCTACTCTATGTCTGTTGAGAAGGTCAGCCCACAGAGAGGGCCAGCGGGGATCACCTGATTCTCTGGAGGGTAACAACATGCCCCCCCCCCCAAGAAACCCCTGTCTATGTATGTTTACATGCACACTAATCATTCAATATTAAACTGATTATGGCAGTAGGCCGAGTATGAAAATAGTAATGTAAACACCTTACTCTACGTATGGTCAAATTCGAAGTAAGCATATTGGTTTTCTGAGCAACCTTTCTAATTATTAGGACATGTAAACAGCTTAATCGGCGTTCCAGCTGTGTAATAATAGCTTGATGTAATGAAAGTTTAGGTTTGTTTTACATGACCTAATTTTGTGCCTGCCATAGGCTTCTCCGCTAGCAGTTTGCTATCTACCTGGCTAAAAAAGCAAGCAAGCTAGTTTCTCACATCTCCCCCATAATCAGATTTCTAAATAAAATGCCCTGGTATGTATTTGTATACTTGTCAGTGTAACCTACAACATTATCCAAGTTTGATATGCTGCTTGAATGTATTCGCTGTAGGGGTGTGAATCTTTCAATGACATTTGGATCCTTAACATTTAGACAAAATCCCTAACCCACATTATTTTATATCACAGTTCAGTTATCAAAACTAGCAGTAACAGGTCCCGATCATCATCACAAAGGGAAGTAAGTACAAAGTGCAAGCTCTCAAACACCATACGTGGCATTAACAACAGATTGTTGGACGTCTATGAACATGCAGTCATACATCACTGCAACTATCCATCACATTAATGAGAAGTCCCATGCGCTGACAACTGATAACATGGGGGAGAGGGGCACTGCAGAGAAACTAAAATTATATTAACTACCATTGTTGGTGAGTGGGTGGGGGACAGCAGGAAGGTGAGCAGCGTCTGGTAAGTTGCCAGGACTGTGGTAGATTGAACTGCACTGCCCCCTAGCGGTCATACTCAGGATCATATCTGAATTGTGAATTTACGTCATTTTCTGAGTTTTCATTATCGTTTAAAATATAAAAAATTGCACTTTTAACATTAACATTAACATTGTACATTTATCACATCACTAATTTGCTCCCTTATCAGATAAAACTAGAATGTCATAATTTTTACTCATGGCTACAGCTGTTTTTACCATTTCAAAATAGCAGTGAATCACGTAGTAATTACTTTTAAACAAAATACCTTTTTCGGGGATTCTAATAAGGCTACAATGTTGTATGGTTTATTGAACAGTCCCTGAGATTATATTTGATTATCAATTCAAAATAGACTGTTCATTTGATGCATAGACTGCTCTGTCTCTGTGTGAGACTCCTTTCAGGAAGTGTCTTTCTGTCTGTCTGTGTGTCCGTCTGTCAGTCTCTAAGCTGACATTGACTCCTGACCGTCAGTGAGCGGTGGTTCTGTAGAGTACAGATGTGTAGACGGCTGTCAGGGGAAGGCTCTGTACCTGTCACTAAACACTCAGACAGGAGGCCAGTGTCACTGCTAAACCCCAGAGGAGGAAGTACACTACTACACATTGTCACAACGCACCATGGAAGATGTTTATGCATCCAAACAATACACTTCTATCTCATATAAAGGAGTGGATATTACATATAACCACAAAGCATCTTTACACACAATCATCCAAACATGACATCATGTATGTCATATAATTTGGAGTAAGAAGTCATATTTTATTAATGATTACCATTGTATGGAATAGCACCTTCCACCTATTCTCTGATTTATACAGCAGCATATGACAGCTGAGAGCTCAGTGTTTATGGTAACAACAATGTCTACACTTTCCCTCTGGGATTCACTCTACCATCACCTCTCTGCCAGAACCAGAGAGGTCATTCAGTGTGTGTGTGTGTTTGTGTGTCTGTATGTGTGTAAAGGTCACACTGTGATTGATATTGGCTAAGGCACATTGCTTCACACCAGGCGCGGCTCGCTTGTGAATGTCTCAACTTGTTACCACGGTGACACTGTTTATTCCTACAAGCTCTTACAGTCTCATGTCAGAATTAGACGTTCATCCATGTTTCACAAATGTCAAATTTCATATTTGTTTCAAACTTAAAATGTCAAAGTGCTTAAGGTTATGTTTAGGCATTAACTACACAATTTTAAGGTTCGGCATTAACGCCAAATGGTTAAGGTAAGTGTTGCATCCTAAAATGATGGGTTCCTTTACTGAAGACTCCGAAGCGTGATTATAATAAACAGAACAGATGTATTTAATGTTCTCCTTAACACATCCCAGTTGACTACTCTCCACAGTGTCTTTAGCCCAACTCATCAATACATCATTGAACTTTAACCACCCTTTCATCTCGTAATCCAATCACTTCAATGTAAGAACGGAAACCCCACTGTCATTTGTTTATTCAAATAACTCAACCCCTGCATAAAAATCTCATTGGCTATTTGCAACCATTTTAAATCTAAAGTCATTAACAGATAATACATTTCTCAATACACCACAGTAAGGTTTAAGGTTTTGGATAGGCTTGAAAAAATATATCAAGAACAACTTTCTATCGCTGGATTTGAACATACAACCTTTGGATTCAGATGCTTACAACCTTTCGCCATCCCTGTCAACAACACTCACTGTTGCCGCTAGTGGCGGTTTTCCTTGTCAACTCCCAAAGTCCTCAGACATGGATGGACGTCGAACACTGACTTGTATCATGGGTGACCTGCCTGGTGTGCTGACACTCTTTATTCCTCCTCCACTCTTAATACACACCCAACACACATCCACCCACCCAACACCCACACAACACACATGCACGCACCAAACACACATATACCCACCCAACACACATATACCCACCCAACACACATACACCCACCCAACACACACCCAACACACATACACCAACCCAACACACACCCAATACACACACACACACCCAACACACATACACCCACCCAACATACATACACCCACCCACCCAACACACACCCACCCAACACACATACACCCACCCAACACACACACACCCACCCAACACACACACATACACGCACCCACACTCACCCAACACACATGCACGCACCCACGCACACCCAAGCACACAAACACATAGTAAGCTGATGAGGATCCACTGCATTCTACTTTGGTCAACACAAACAGTAGGCCTACAGCACAAACAGACAAATACAGCGCACACAAACCTTTACATTGGCCATTGATGCTGCTATTCATCAATAACACGCTTTAGTGGTACTGTCAAAAGACCCAAACATGTACAAGATGTACAGTATAATTATCTTCTTAATGTGTCTTTGTGACCGTAACACGAGCAATGCATCATGTCACAGTAGAGTTAGTAACACAACGACAGTGAGAATAATTGTAACAGTGTGACAAATTGTGAAACTTACTAGTAGACTAATCTATGAATCTGTGTTGCTATGCAGGCACATCCTGATGTTGAGTCTCTCTCCATGACTGTAATCAGGTCAAGTACTGACAGAGAGATCTACTGTGTTGTATTAACCAGCTAGAATCACATCTCACATTTGCATGGAAATACTACAGTAAAAGATAGGTAGACTATGCCATGGGTGTGTGTGTGTGTGTGTGTGTGTGTGTGTGTGTGTGTGTGTGTGTGTGTGTGTGTGTGTGTGTGTGTGTGTGTGTGTGTGTGTGTGTGTGTGTGTGTGCGTGCGTGCGTGCGTGCGTGCGTGCGTGCGTGCGTGCGTGGGGCGGGCGGGCGGGCGGGCGGGCGGGCGCGTGCGTGCGTGCGGGCGTGCGTGCGGGCGTGCGTGCGTGCGTGCGTGCGTGCGTGCGAATGTGTGGTTGAGAATGCATGCTTTCTAAGAGGAGTGAGGTTTAGTGTCAGCCGGCTGTCAACTGATGCTCCTGCTGACACACATCAATACCACCATAGTATCACCACAATCAACAACTTCCTTCTGATGGGAATAAATACTGAGACAACCTTATCCTGACAACAACGGATAGGGCTCCACCTGTGCAGAGTACATGCCCCCTTGGCCTTTCAGTCTCCAATGTACCCTTTTCGGTGGTGGTATAATTCCCCTCATCTATGCTTCAGAATCAAAAATGTGCACGTCTTGATAGTTGACCAGTGGCCAGTCATCAGCATTGGCACATATCCGGATTTGTGACCAGAATAACTAGTTTCATTTCCTCCAGTTTTGCGAAGGCAAGTTTATCATTCATATGAAATACAGTTTAGCAATCTACTGACTCATCTTTGCCAGAACAATATGCTACCTGGCGATTTGATTGATCATTTCAGATAGGACTAGTTTGGGTGTCTACTGGCTATATGTCTAAAGATATGCAGCTGTAACATCGTACCTCCTTCAATATATCGGGATGAAAATGTAACGTATCCTGGCAAATTTATTAAGATATTTGTGAGGAAGAACAGGGCTACCCGGCTGGCAATGAGCACTCTGCAGGCAGGCTGCTCTCCATAGTGATGGCGCTGTGCAGACAGAACATGCCTTCCATCTGGTCCTGCTACAAGGAGGCTGTATGATTCTGCTTGCTCTGAACTCCAGGGAAGTGACAAGATATATCCCTAATTGAAATTGGCTGCTAACATGAATGACATTCAGCTTGAAATGCAGATGTAAAACTTAGTTTGTTTTTGTAAGCTATGTTGCGTTTTGAAAATGCATCACCGTTTATGGCTGAAATGACAGGCTACATTGAGATTGTGTATGTATGTTCACGTGTGCACGCGTGCATGTGTGTGCGTGGGGGGCATGCACGTTTTGTACCAGTACTTTTTGGGGATTGCAGGTGAAAAAGTTAGAAAACCATTGGGATACATGATAGTGGCAACACATGGAGTTAGGTTGGCTATAGTCACGGTAGGCTATAGTATTTCTGACCATTTTCTATTTTGACTGGAATTGTGTTGGTCAATGTTTATGAGTGCAGCATTTATTCCAGTTCAAAATACTTTCCTCATCAGATTGTGCTGCTTTTCCCCCTTCTTGTAATATTTGCTCAACAAGTATGTGACCACGGTTGCTGAAGAAAAACAAAAGGGTTTGAGCACATGCCCACCAAGGGTCTGTGCACGGCCCTGTGTGTATGTGTCATTTCAAAAGTTAGATGAGCTCTAATACAGATTAATGTTGCCAAGTAATACATTGTGTTCTTGCCCTGAACCAATGCTCGCTATTAACGCTTTCTTCCCGTGGCTCTGGGAATGTTGGGCTACATTAATGAATTAACCATGAGGTGGGAACTCCTTAAATCAATTATTCATTTGGTGTGATTAATTTACACAAATAAATATTTAGTTATTTTACAACCCAAATGTCCCATATTTTAGGGTTTGGCTGTTTGAACTGCGGATAGGCAAACGAACCAATTGGCTAAATCTCCATTTATATAAATGCATACAGGGGTGTGTCCTCAAAACTAATTCAGGGAGAATAAGACACACTTTCTGGTTAATACTGTATTCACACAAACTCTCTCTCGTGTCCATCTGGACTGGTCTGATTAGAGCCTCTCTCTGTTAATGAGAAATTCCACATACACATACATACGCATGCACACACACACATAACCCCCCCCCCCCCCCCCCCCCCCCCACACACACACCCCTTCTAATCCAATGCTCTATTATTAACTGGATTAGGTATTATCTTCCCCAGTCACTGACTTTCCATCACTCTCTGTTTCCCTCCTCTCCTCCTCACTCTCTATCATCCCTCTCTCTCTCTCTGTTTCCCTCCTCTCTATCATCCCTCTCTCTCTCTCTGTTTCCCTCCTCTCTTCCTCACTCTCTATCATCCCTCTCTCTCTCTCTCTGTTTCCCTCCTCTCTTCCTCACTCTCTATCATCCCTCTCTCTCTCTCTGTTTCCCTCCTCTCTTCCTCACTCTCTATCATCCCTCTCTCTCTCTCTGTTTCCCTCCTCTCTTCCTCACTCTCTATCATCCCTCTCTCTCTCTCTCTGTTTCCCTCCTCTCTTCCTCACTCTCTATCATCCCTCTCTCTCTCTCTGTTTCCCTCCTCTCTTCCTCACTCTCTATCATCCCTCTCTCTCTCTCTCTGTTTCCCTCCTCTCTTCCTCAATCTCTATCATCCCTCTCTCTCTCTCTGTTTCCCTCCTCTCTTCCTCACTCTCTATCATCCCTCTCTCTCTCTCTGTTTCCCTCCTCTCTTCCTCACTCTCTATCATCCCTCTCTCTCTCTCTCTGTTTCCCTCCTCTCTTCCTCACTCTCTATCATCCCTCTCTCTCTCTCTGTTTCCCTCCTCTCTTCCTCACTCTCTATCATCCCTCTCTCTCTCTCTCTCTGTTTCCCTCCTCTCTTCCTCACTCTCTATCATCCCTCTCTCTCTCTCTCTGTTTCCCTCCTCTCTTCCTCACTCTCTATCATCCCTCTCTCTCTCTCTCTCTGTTTCCCTCCTCTCTTCCTCACTCTCTATCATCCCTCTCTCTCTCTCTCTGTTTCCCTCCTCTCTTCCTCACTCTCTATCATCCCTCTCTCTCTCTCTGTTTCCCTCCTCTCTTCCTCACTCTCTATCATCCCTCTCTCTCTCTCTCTGTTTCCCTCCTCTCTTCCTCAATCTCTATCATCCCTCTCTCTCTCTGTTTCCCCCCACTTTTCCTCTTTTCCTCATCATCCCCCCCTCTCCCTCTGTTTCCCCCCTCTCGTGTGGATTCCATGTTTATGTCTCTGCGTGCAGTTTGAAGGAAGTTGCTAACTAGTGCTAGCACAACTGCTAACAGTGGCTCGCGAAACTACCTCTATATTCCTTCATACTGGATACAGAGACATAACAATTGTATCTACGAGTTCATCTGACTCTGGGGGAAGTAGATAAATGGCCTGATTGCCAAAAATCCTGACGTATCCCTTTGGCCATATCAAAGCTCTCATAAGTCTCACTACACTGCATTCTGAGAACATGGTAGAGCAAGATGGCCTCGGGCATCATCTGGCCTGCATGGCAATGGTGATGACGTAACGGGCGATAACTGATGATGTAATAATAAGAAGCTGGGCCCAGATTCACAAAACCTTCTTATTAAGTCTAATTTTTTCCTTAATAACTATAAACTTAAGAAGAAAGTTAAGCAAAGTTGCTATTCCTCAAAAAGGTTCATGGAACATTTCTTCTGTAATTTCTTCTGTTTCTCCTTAAGCAAAAAAGTTAAGAAGAAATTAGATTTTTTTTAAATAAAGTCATTGGAAATGTTGTTAATTCCAAGATAGATAAACCCTTGTCTTAAACTAAGGGCAGTGAGAGAAAAAGCTCATGAAAGCAATTTAACATGTTTAATTCACTCACAAACTTAATCTGAAAGTTTCAGTATTGATTATTTAAACCCAATAACATGTTTTAGAACAGTAATCTCAGTTGTAAATATGCTAACATGATTGCCATTGCTAACTAGATATAGATAGCTAGCTAAAACAGTTGACTAGCAACAAACATCTTAAGAAGATTCGTAAGAAAATATTTGAGAAATTTGTAGGAAAATCCTTAAATCATAAGATATTGTTGAGAAATTGCACTTATGAACTTCTTATTTTTTTCCTTAATAAGAAGCTTCGTGTTTTTGCGTAAGAAGTGTTTTGTGAATCTGGGCTCTGATGTAGTGATGTAATAATATGGTGATGTCATTTTGCAACACTAGTGTTAGAGGTTTGTTTCTTGTTTAGGATTATGGGGTTCATTAAGTGTCTGTTTCATACAACATGTTGTCCTAGAAAGTACACTATATATACAAAAGTATGTGGACACGACTTCAACTTAATGGATTCAGCTATTTCAGCCACACCGTTGCTGACAGGTGTATAAAATCAAGTGCACAGTCATGCAGTATCCATAGACAAACATTGGCAGTAGAATGGCCTTACTGAAGAAGTCCGGGACTTTTAACGTGGCACCGTCATAGGATGCCACCGGTAGCAACACTGACTACCGAGTTTCAAACTGCCTCTGGAAGCAACATCAACACAAGAACTCTTGAAATGGGTTTCCATGGCCGAGCAGCTGCACACAAGCCTAAGATCACCATGAGCAATGCCAAGTGTCGGCTGGAGTGGTATAAAGCTTGCCGCCATTGGACTCTAGAGCAGTGGAAACGAGTTCTCTGGAGTGATGAATCACGCTTCACCATCTGGCAGTCCGACGGATGAGTCTGGGTTTGGCGGTTGCCAGGAGAACGCTACCTGCATGAATGCATAGTGCCAACTGTACATTTTGGTGGAGGAGGAATAATAGTCTGGGGCTGTTTCTCATGGTCCGGGTCCCTTAGTTCCAGTGAAAGGAAATCTTAATGCAACGGCATTAGTATTCTAGACGATTCTGTGCTTCTGACTTTGTGGCAACAGTTTGGGGAAGGCCCTTTCCTGTTTCAGCAGGACAATGCCCCCATGCACAAAGTGAGGTCCATACAGAAATGGTTTGTCGAGATCGTTGTGGAAAAATATTGACTGGCCAGCACAGAGCCCTGACCTCAACCCCATCGAACACCTTTGGGATGAATTGGAACGCCGACTGCAAGCCAGGCCTAATCGGCCAACATCAGTGCCCGACCTCACTAATGCTCTTGTGGCTGAATGCAAGCAAATCCCCTTCGCAATTTTCCAACATCAAGTGGAAAGCCTTCCCAGAAGAATGGAGGCTAATTAATAACTGCATATTAATTGATTTTGGAATGAGTTGTTCGACACGCAGGTGTCCACATACTTTAAGTCATGTAGTGTATATCCGTGTGTGTGTGTATGTGTGTGTGTATGTGTGTATAGGAGGCTGTTATTGTGGAATATTTGGTGTACAAGTGCATGTCTAAGTGAGTGAGTGTTTTGGAATGTGTGTACTATGTAAGGAAGAGAGAGCCCACTAAAGGATTGATGTTTTTCCCTGGTCTAAGATGAGGGAGAGAGTGGTCTTGTATCAGAGCGTGCTACGCTTCACAGCACAGCAGAGGAACAACAGGCAGAAGAATCATTCAGCTTCCTCTAGCTCCCTCCATTTGCTCTCCTCTGAAAAACAAACTCCAGCAAAGCACCAATTGCCCACACATTTGACAAGAGACAGAACCAAGCTAGTGTCGAACACACTGTTACTGCACACACTTTTATGGGCACACATGTGGGCACACACGTACACACACACGCACGCACGCACGCACGCACGCACGCACGCACGCACGCACGCACGCACGCACGCACGCACGCACACACACACACACACACACACACACACACACACACACACACACACACACACACACACACACACACACACACACACACGCACACACACACACACACACACACAGAGATACCTGGTCTAAATCCACAGATCTCCTCAGTGTGTGTGTAATCTGTTTTAATCTCAGTATCATCCTGGATTACAACCTATAATCTCTCCATCTTCCCCTCCAAAAGACCAGCTCAACCCTCTGTTCCACTGAACTGGAGGCATAAATAATAGATCATAGGCGTAATAGTACATAACAGCTTCTACTAATGGTGATATTGATCCAGTTGAGACAAGGTAGACTGTTATAGGTCAACATCTAGAGGAAAGGAACACACACACTCATATTTATTAATCGACAAATTAGGACCAACATGTTCGCACAGACATGCAAATATGCACACACACATCCCAAACACACAAACCATACAGTAACTCCAGTCTGATAAAGTGCTCCAGGAAAGTGCCCTGCCTCTTCACACCATGTGCCAGTCTGCCAGTCTCCAGTGTGGCATCAGAGGAACCAATTAGGCCAGTATTCCTGATTATTCCTGTCCATGTCAGAGTAGACAGCTAGGAGTCTGCAGGCTGCCAGGCTGCAGCCAGGAACAGCGACAGATACAGCTCACAGATACAGATACAGCTCCATTCCACTCCAGTATGGCTGCTGAATGTTTGATGAGACCACCTCACTATGAGTAAATGATCAGCTACAGTCAGGGGTTCCTACAATAAATCTAACCTGACAGAGGGTTCAGAGGTCAATTGAAACCCAAAACTACATTCTGAGAATGTGAGACTGATTGATGTTTTTTTTTTTTTTACCTATCACATTTACAGAAATGTTAATTGATGTGCATTGTCCCCGTCA
The DNA here is from genome assembly GCF_045679555.1 of Salvelinus alpinus. Classification (NCBI taxonomy): domain Eukaryota; kingdom Metazoa; phylum Chordata; class Actinopteri; order Salmoniformes; family Salmonidae; genus Salvelinus; species Salvelinus alpinus. The sequence continues at coordinate 28,540,332 of NC_092099.1, forward strand.
AATGCATAAATTGTGCCACTATTAGCATCATGCTAATCTGAGTGAGAATGCTACATTCAAGTCGTTAGCATTACACTAAACACGGATCAACCGGTAATATCCCACTGTTAAATAGATAGCCCTGGAAACCAAACAGTTTACACATTTTGCCAAACAGTATCTCTGACTTTCAAACCCAAACTATACTAACCCAACTAAAGGAGATGAAGTCTATAATTTCCTAACGTGCCTATCTGCCTGGTAAAGCAGGAGCAGAAACAGGCCATATGTAGTGTAGCAGACAGGGAAGAGTGCAGCAGAGCAGTAATGACAGAGAGGAGAATGATTCAGGTCATTACCACTGATAGCTGAGGGGAGGGAGAGAGGGGAGGGAGAGAGGGGAGGGAGAGAGGGGAGGGAGGGAGGGAGGGAGGGAGGGAGGGAGGGAGGGAGGGAGGAAGGGAGGGAGGGAGGGAGGGAGGGAGGGAGGGAGGGAGGGAGGTTAGAGAAAAGGGTGGAAAGGGGAGAAAGAAAATGAGAGAAAGAGAGAGAGAGGGAGAGAGAGATAGAGAAAGAAAGAGACAGAAAAGCCAGAAGAGTAAATAACTTTAAAGCAGCACCCACCAGTAACTAGCCATCTTTCTATCTCCATCGCTCCTTTTCTGTTCTACCTTCTTCACTCCACTCCGGGAAAACAACCAGTTACACTCTTTCTCCACACATTCGTATTTTTCTCTGTCTACCCCCTTCCCTCCGCCTCCTCCCTCTAAGAACAGCCAGCCAGTACAAAGGACAATATAGAATAGAGGAGGTGACACATCCTGGGCCAGAGACAATCAATAACCAACCACACAAAGGAACAACGCAAACCCACAAGCCCCTGACACAGTCCCACAATGCAGAATTCTGAGTGGAGCGGCCTCCTCAACTTACCTTCCCCTGCCCCAGCTCGTCTAAGACTGAGAACCATGACCGCTGCTGCTACCCACTGATGCTTACTCACTCACACACACACACATACTGATAGACACACGCTCTCTCTCAATGAAACACACACCGACTCTCGAACATACAAGCGAGCGCAAGCACAAAACCACATATCCCCACTCACACTGGCTAACAAACAAACACACTGAGTCACAAGCAAACTCTAACACTCGTACATCGCCCCTCACACAGTGACAATTACACATGGCAGGAATGCAGATGATGTTGGTTATGTTGTGAGGGCACTATGTCAGCTGTTACTGCTGAAGTCATAACATTCCCAAAACTTCCCCCATCCCAGCTCACTCAGCTGTCAGATCAGAGCTGGCCATGAAAAAACAGAGGGAGGGAGGGAGGGAGGGAGGAGGGCTGTTGCGCCAACTGATCTGTGGGTTTCATTCTAAATGACTCTAGTCTGATACCAGGACTGTGTCCAAGTTGTTCTGAGAATCTGCCAGACCTACATGCCATTCCAAAGCATTACAGGCATCCAAATATACAGCTTTTCCCTGCTTAACACACTCTACACATGCAAATGTACATGAACACACACACACATAAACACAAACACACATTTTCCAACAGCACAAATGTGCAGCTCCTCTCTATTAGAGGCTTGACTCCACTGGCGTATGTGTGTCTCCGGAGAGACAGAGGGTCCATCTGACCACAACCATGCAGACCAGATGACACACACACACCAAAATCTCTCCTCTATCCCGCCCCTGCTGACCTCATTGTAGTGTAAACAAACTTCTCTGGTCGCTAAGTAACCAGCTACAACCACCTCCTCTTTAGCAGGCATGGAAAGAGGACAAGGGAAGGGGGAAGTACAGAAGAAGAGAGAGATGGAGAGGGAGATCAGCGAGAGAATGACAGAGGAGAGACAGAATGACAGAGAGGGAGGCAAAGAGTGTTAAGCCAAGATAAGGAGAGGGGGGAAGAGAGCAAGCTAAAGTTGCAAAGCTTAAATAATTACCTTCTCCTCTGATCCTTCTGGAAATCCAATATAAATGTTAAGTGTGAGCATAGTGCTACAACTGTATAAATATCTGAGTGTGGAGGGTTACTCTCACTGAGCTGGGCTGCAGGGAGGCGAGAAGAGACCTGGCATCCACTACACTGAGACACACATAGTCAGCCCTCACCGATTTAGATAGACAGACTTTATTGTCCTCAAAGACCACCTTTCTCTTCATTTACCATCTTCTTAGTTATTAAATTATATTAGCTAGCCAGATAGTCAAAATACATATTTCAAACGGGACCTTTCTCCTAACCACTTACTGGCTCTTCATGTGAACTTCATGTGAACTTGACACACCCTCCTAACCCATACCTATCATTGACTGGGACTATCTGCTATAACTTCAATTTAAACTGACAGAATTGCCCGATGTATATTCATGCAGAACATTATTATTGGATGAGAGAACCCTTAGGGGTTGAGTCTGGACAGATCTGTCTGGCTCGTCACACACCTTGCACATCAACACCACCACAGGCTGGTTCTAGAACATTCCCATAATGTTCCATAACGTTCCATAATAATATCAAGCTTTTCAGAATGTTCTTGAAACCTAAACCTAAAAGAAGAGCATCAGAAGCCTTGAAGCTGATAACATATCTTTACATTATAGCATTTGATCAACACATGAACGTGGCACGCCATTGGAATGCTATGTTTTTTCATAACATACACTGAGAAATGTATAGACTAAAAACTATTCCAAAATAGCCCACAGAGATGTTCATGTGGCTGTATGATGATTTTCAGCTGTGATGTCCCTTCTGTTTTGTTTCCATCATCGCAGCCATGTTGTGTTTCCCCTACATAGATTGAGCATTTTGATTGGTTTAACCATGACCTCTAACCCCTAACCTATAACCCTGATTGGCAGTCCGTCTGGGGTCAAGGCAGGCCAGGCTAGTCATCAATTGGAGGTCAGCGACTCCATATAAAATAATTGTGGTGTTGTTGCTATTGAATGCCAGCGGGTTGAATGCATCAAAGCACCAGTAAACCAGCTTGATTTTATCTAATTTTATACACTTTAAATCAGTGTAATTGCTAACAGATTCCCATGTACTGATCTGTGTGTCCCTCTATCTAAACGCGGCCTCCATTTTATTATTTTTTTTCTGCATGGACACGCTTTTAAAATTGCACATTCAAGACCCGCCCCCCACCGCTTCTGAAAAAATTCCTAGGGGAAACACTGCACAGCACACACATCCTTAGTATTTCATGGTATATTTAGAACCATGACAACTGCACAGCACATTTGCCTGTCCTTTCATTCCCTAGCCAGGAGCAATAACCTCACCCCCACCCCCCACTGACCAACCCACCCACCCACACACACACACACACACACACACACACACACACACACACACACACACACACACACACACACACACACACACACACACACACACACACACACACACACACACACACACACACACACACACACACACACACCTGCTTTTCAGACCCACAGAACACTAATGCACACACTTGCTCTCTCCTCTAGTCCGGCATGTTCTCTAAGAAACTCCCAAACACCTGCTCTAACGAAAGACGGAAAGATAGAAAGACAGATAAAATAACCTTCACCATTCACCCTACATGATCTGAAAAACACAGGAACATTTACATCAAAGAAAGAAAGAAAGAAAGAAAGAAAGAAAGAAAGAAAGAAAGAAAGAAAGAAAGAAAGAAAGAAAGAAAAGAAAACCCAGAGCCCTACCGGAGGACCCCGTCCACAGGGAACAAGGGATGAAGGAAGGAGAGAAAACGTGCCTGTCCACCAAACGAACGAAACGCCCGCCTTCCACACTCTTTCACCAAATCAATTTCACACTCTCTCACCTCCCCACCACTGTGATGTCATTCATTCATCCGTTTCCCCGTTGCTATGGCAAAGATGCCGCTTGAAGAGTCGGTTCTTTACGTTATTCTCCCCCATCTCTCTGTCCAACCCCCACCTGCCCTTCCAACCCATTTTGAGCGGTGCAGAAACGTCCCACCTACAAGCCCCTCTTCCTTCATAATTTCTGTCCTGTCCTAGACAGGGGTAAGGGTACAGGTTTGGAGGGTTGGGAGTGTAAGTCAGAACAGGGAAGGGGAAGTCACCTTCACTAGAGGCTCAGATAACTGTGCTTGTGTCCTAAGGATTATTACTAACATACTGAACATACTGTATATGTCTGACACAAACAAACAAAGAAACACATGTGCCACCTGTCTCTTCCACAGCTATTACCGCCTACACACAAAACACACAAGAACACACACACACACCCTGCAGCGGTCTGATTTTGCCCTGTGTCAGTCCAACGCAGCTACTAATGAATAGTTCATGGTAATCCCCCTCCCCCATATTTACTATACTCCCTGTGTTAATCCTTATGTTCACCTTGGGGACCCTCCTGATTCAGCCACACACGCAAGTGCACGCACAAACACCACCCCCAGTCTGGGTTCCACCCGTTATTTAATTATGAGCCCCCGCCCCCGCCCCCAACATCCCACCCACCCCAACATCTCCCCCAGACTAATCTGTGATCTTTATTATAGCCATCTACCCCCGATATACACACACCCTACACCCCCCACCCAAAGACATATCGGTCCATACGTTACTTATTCACTGACCACCCCTTCATCTACAAGTTGAGGAGTACTGGCCTGGCAAGGGATATTGCATTAGGGAGAGAAGTAAGAAATGTGTGTTCAACATATACAGACAGAGACAGACAAACAGACAGAGGAAACAGACAGACAGAAATAGATGGGGATACAGGGAGAGTAAATGGGATACAGGGAGAGTAAAGGGGATACAGGGAGCGTAAAGGGGATACAGGGAGAGTAAAGGGGATACAGGGAGAGTGCAGTGTATAAAGTCAGAACGTCTGCTGTCTCAGCCACTGCCTGTCACCAAGGGAGTACCCCAAAGCTTGATCCTAGGCCCCACGCTCTTCTCAATTTACATCAACAATATACGTAGCTCAGGCAGTAGGAAGCGCTCTCATCCATTTATATGCAGATGATACAGTATTATACTCTGCTGGAACCTTCCCAGATATGTTAAACGCTCTACAACAAAGCTTTCTTAGTGTCCAACAAGCTTTCTCTGCCCGTTACCTTGTTCTGAACACCTCCAAAATAAAGGTATTGTGGATTGGTAAGAAGAATGCCCCTCTCCCCACCGGTGTGATTACTACCTCTGAGGGTTTGGAGCTTGAGGTAGTCACCTCATACAAGTACTCGGGAGTATGGCTAGACGGTACACCGTCCTTCTCTCAGCACATATCAAAGCTGCAGGCTAAAGTTACATCTAGACTTGGTTTCCTCTATCGTAATCGCTCCTCTTTCACCCCAACTGCCAAACTAACCCAGATTCAGATGACCACCATACTAGATTTTGGAGACACAATTTATAGATCGGCAGGTAAGGGTGCTCTCGAGCGGCTAGATGTTTTTTTACCATTCATCCATCAGATTTGCCACCAATGCTCCTTAAAGGACACATTACTGCACTCTATACTCCTCTGTAAACTGGTCATCTCTGGTTACCGTCACAAGACCCACTGATTGATGCTTATTATAAAAACCCTCTTAGACCTCACTCCACCTTATCTGAGATCCCTGCTGCAGCCCTCATCCTCCACATACAACACCCGTTCTGCCAGTCACATTCTGTTAAAGGTCCCCAAAGCGCAGACATCCCTGGGTTGCTCCTCTTTTCAGTTCGCTGCAGCTAGCGACTGGAACGAGCTGCAACAAACACTCGAACTGGACAGTTTTATCTTCATCTCTTCATTCAAAGACTCAACCATGGACACTCTTACTGACAGTTGTGGTTGCTTTGCATGATGTATTGTTGTCTCTACCTTCTTGCCCTTTGTGCTGTTCTCTGTGCCCAATAATGTTTGTACCATGTTGTGCTGCTGCCATGTTGTGTTGCTACCATGCTGTGTTGTCTTGTGTTGCTACCATGCTATGTTGTCATCTTAGGCCTCTCTTTATGTAGTGTTGTGGTGTCTCTCTTGTCGTGATGTTTGTTTTGTCCTATATATTATTTATTTTTTATCCCCGCAGGAAGCCTTTTGCCTTTTGGTAGGCCGTCATTGTAAATAAGAATGTGTTCTTAACTGACTTGCCTAGTTAAATAGAGATACACAAATAAATAAAGGGGATACAGGGAGAGTAAAGGGGATACAGCGAGAGTAAAGGGAAGGGGGCATGGAGGTAAGGAAAAACAGATCCAGATAAATAAAGGAACAAAACAATGTGTGATGGAATCTCCTCTGTCACATCTTTCATCAGCTTTTTCTCTATTTCTCTTACTGAATCTCTCACCATCTCCATCTCTCTTTTATTGTTTCAATCACTCCAACATCCCTTCGTCTCCCTACCTCATCATTAATCAATCGCTTCTGACCGTGACAGCTTATGTGTGATCAGTTATTCCTGATGCTGTCCGTGTTACAGCTTAAATGAACACATGGAGCTATAGCTGTGACATGGTGGCAAGAATTCACAAATTGGGAACTAATCGAACATTTATCTGTCTGTTTTCCAGATAGACTCAATACTATCATATACTCTACTGCTTTGAGGATATAGGGTATGGAATTCAATCAAATGCGTAAAAACCAGGATGCCAGGAAAACAACATGTACTGGAGAGAAGGGGAGATGGGGGAAGGTGGCGAGAAGGAAGTCAAGAGCGGTATGGAGAGGTGGAGGGGAAGAAGGGAAGAAAGGAGAAGAGAGAGACATTAAGGTTGAGTGGGTACTTAACCTTGGGAATTTGGTCTATGAGAAGCATGACATTACAGGACTAGAGATAGCAAAGAGAGGTCAGAGCTCTGACCCTGCAAAATGGAGGAAAATCAGACTTGTTCAACACATTCATAACTGCCAAAATAATGGAAACACTTGAGTAAATCACCCTTAAGGAAAAACCACGTGAACATGTGGTCTCATGAGATCTCATGTGATTTAATGTGAAGTTAATGTGATAACATTTGACAACATGTGAAGCAACATATGACATGTGAAACAACATGGGATTACATAAACCTACACGTGACAACGTGAGCACATGTGAAAACACAATCTCATGTGAAATACACGACATGACCAAAAGTATGTGGACACCTGCTCGTCGAACAGCTCATTCCAAAATCATGGGCAAAATCATAAGATGATTGTGGACGACAGGAAAAAAAGGACAGAGCACGCACCCATTCTCATTGATGGGGCTGCAGTGGAGCAGGTTGAGAGCTTCAAGTTCCTTGGTGTCAACATCACCAACAAACTAACATGGGCCAAGCACACCATGACAGTCGTGAAGCGGGCATGACAAAACCTATTCCCCCTCAGGAGACTGAAAAGATTTGGCATGGATCCTCAGATCCTCAAAAGGTTCCACAGCTGCACCATCGAGAGCATCCTGACTGGTTGCATCACTGCCTGGTATGGCAACTGCTCGGCCTCCGACCGCAAGGCACTACAGGGGGTAGTGCGTATGGCCCAGTACATCACTGGGGCCAAGCTTCCTGCCAACCAGGACCTCTACACCAGGCGGTGTCAAAGGAAGGCCCTGAACATTGTCAAAGACTCCAGCCACCCTAGTCATAGACTGTTCTCTCTGCTACCACACGGCAAGCGGTACCAGAGCGCCAAGTCTAGGTCCAATAGGCTTCTAAACAGCTTTTATCACCAAGCCATAAGACTCCTGAACATCTAGTCAAATGGCTACCCAGACTATTCACATTACCCCCCCTCCCCTCTCCACACCACCGCCACTTTCTGTTGACATCTATGCATAGTCACTTCAATTAACTCTACCTACATGTACATACTATTTCAACTAACCAGTGCGCCCACACATTGACTCTGTACCGGCACCCCCCCTGTATATCTTGTTATTCTTTACTGCTCCTCTTTAATTACTTGTTACTTTTATCTCTTATTCTTATCCGTATTTTTTGAAACTGCATTGTTGGTTAGCGGCTCGTACGTAAGCGTTTCACTGTAAGGTCTACACCTGTTGTATTCGGCGCATGTGAATAATACAATTTGATTTGATTTGATTAATATGGACTTGGTTCTCCCTTTGCTGCTATAACAGCCTCCGCTCTTCTGGGAAGGATTTCCACTAGATGTTGGAACATTGCTGCGGGGACTTGCTTCCATTCTGCCACAAGAGCATTAGTGAGGTCGGGCACTGATTTTCGGTGATTAGGATTGTTCCAATTCATCCCAAAGGTGTTCGATGGGGTTGAGGTCAGGGCTCTGTGCAGGCCAGATTTTCCACAGTGATCTCGACAAACCATTTTTGTATGGACCTCGCTTTGTGCACGGGGGAATTGTCATGCTGAAACAGGAAAGGGCCTTCTCCAAACTGTTGCCACAAAGTTGGAAGCACAGAATTGTCTAGAATGTCATTGTATGCTGTAGCGTTAAGACTTCCCTCACTGGAACTAAGGGGCCCGAACCATGAAAAACAGCACCAGACATTATTCACACTCCACCAAACCTTACAGTTGGCACTATGCATTCGAGCAGGTAGCATTCTCCCGGCATCCGCCAAACCCAGATGAAGCGTCCAATGAAGGCGAGCTTTACACCACTCCAGCCGACGCTTGGCATTGCGCATGGGGATCTCAGGCCTGTGTGTGGCTGTTCAGCCGTGGAAACCCATTTCATGAATACACCTGTCAGCAACTGGTGTGGCTGAAATAGCCGAATCCACTCATTTGAAGGGTGTCCACATACTTTTGTATATACAGTACCAGTCAAAAGTTTGGACACACCTACTCATTCAAGGGTTTTTCTTTATTTTCACAATTTTCTACATTGTAGAATAATAGTGAAGACATCAAAACTATGAAATAACACATATGGAATCATGTAGTAACCAAAAAAGTGTGACACAAATCCAAATATATTTTATATTTGAGATTCTTCAAAGTAGCCAAAGTAGCAAAAGTAGCAAAAGTAGCCATCACTGTCTTGATGACAGCTTTGCACACTCTTGATATTCTCTCAACCAACTTCATGAGGAATGCTTTTATAGCAGTGTTGAAGGAGTTCCCACATATGCCTTGCATGCCTTGCACTTGTTGACTGCTTTTCCTTCACTCTACGGTCCAACTCATCCCAAACCATCTCAACTGGGTTGAGGTCGGGTGATTTTGGAGCCCAGGTCATTTGATGCAGTACTCCATTACTCTCCTTGATCAAATAGACCTTACACAGCCTGGAGGTGTGTTTCGGGTCATTGTCCTGTTGAAAAACAAATGATAATCCGACTAAGAGCAAACCAAATGGGATGGCATATCGCTGCGGAATGCTATGGTAACCATGCTGGTTAGGTGTGCCTTGAATTCTAAATAAATCACCAACAGTGTCACCAGCAAAGCAGACCCACACCATCACACCTCTTCTTCCATGGTTCACGGTGGGAACTACACATGCGGAGATCATCATTTCAACTACTCTGCGTCTCACAAAGACATAGCTGTTAGAACCAAAAATCTCAAGTTTGGACTCATCAGACCAAAGGACAGATTTCCACCGGTCTAATGTTCATTTCTTGTGTTTCTTGGCCCAAGCAAGTCTCTTAATCTTATTGGTGTCCTTTAGTAGTGGTTTCTTTGCAGCAATCGACCATGAAGGACTGATTCACACAGTCTCCTCTGAACAGTTGATGTTGAGATGTGTCTGTTACTCTGTGAATCATTTATTTGGGCTGCAATCTGAGGTGCAGTTAACTCAAATTATTTTGTCCTCTGCAACACAGGTAATTCTGGGTCTTCCTTTCCTGTGGCGGTCCTCATGAGAGCCAGTTTCATCATAGCACTTGATGGTTTTTGCTACAGCACTTGAAGAAACTTTCAAAGTTCTTGACATTTTCTGGACAGACTGACCTTCAAGGATCGTACCCATATTTTCAATTTTAGCCTAAAATGACAAATCTAACTGCCTGTAGCTCAGGACCTGAAGCAAGGATATGTATATTCTTGATACCATTGGAAAGGAAACACTTTGAAGTTTGTGGAAATGTGAAATTAATATAGGTGAATATAATACATTAGATCTGGTAAAAGATAACACAAAGAAATCTATTTAAAATTGATTTTTTTATCATCTTTGAAGTGCTAGAGAAAGGTCACAATGTGTTACTGCAGGTTAGGTGCAATTTAGATTTTTTGCCATGAGATAGCAGCAGTGTATTTGCAAAGTTTTAGACTGATCCAATGAAGCATTGCATATCTGTTCAAAATGTTGTATCAAGTCTGCCCAAATGTGTCTAATTGGTTTATTGATACATTTTCAAGTTCATAACTGTGCGCTCTCCTCAAACAATAGCAATGGCATTCTTTCACTGTAAAACTACAGTAAATTGGACAGTGCAGTTAGATTAACAAGAATTTAAGCTTTCTGCCCATATCAGATATGTATATGTCCTTGGAAATGTTCTTGTTACTTACAACCTCATGCTAATCACATTAGCGCACATTAGCTCCAACCTCCCATGGGGGGGTGGGGGGTCACCAATCCCGTAGAGGTTAAAGTAATGATGGACTGTTGTTTCTCTTTGCTTATTTGAGCTGTTCTTGCCATAATATGGACTTGGTATTTTACCAAATAGGGCTATCTTCTGTATACCACCCCTACCATGTCAAAACACAACTGATTGGCTCAAACACATTAAGAAGGAAAGAAATTCCACAAATTAACTTTTAACAAGGCACACCTGTTAATTGAAATGCATTCCAGGTGACTACCTCGTGAAGCTGGTTGAGAGAATGCCAAGACTGTGCAAAGCTGTTATCAAGGCAAAGGGTGGCTACTTTGAAGAATCGCAAATATAAAACATATTTTGATTTGTTTAACACTTCTTTGGTTACTACATGATTCCATATGTGCTATTTCATAGTTTGGAAGTCTTCACTATTATTCTACAATGTAGAAAATAGTAAAAATAAAGAAACACCCTTGTAGGTGTGTCCAAACTTTTGACTGGTACTGTATAGTGTAAATGTGACAACATGGTGATGCAAAATGTCAAAATGTAATACCATGATACTACATGTGACAACATTTGAGCACGTGTGTCAAACGTTATTCAGAATATTTTACTTTGAAAGGCATAATTTACATTAAATACATTGAAATAGTTATAATCCCCTACATGTTTTTTCTAGCTCCCAGTTTGTTCCAGGGGCATCCCCTGGCACATTCTAAGAACATTGTTCCCCTGGAGGTTTGTGTCTAGTTGTGGTGAAAATATGGTTAATCTACAACTAGTTACTACTATTTTTACAGCTAAATTCAGGGATTAATGTCAAAGGACAGTTTGCTGCTGATTTCTTGGGAGTCAACCTCACTTGGAATTTGATTTCTTGCTTCCTGAAGTTGCTGCTGTGCCACAAGGTCTGTGGACCTAATGGAGTTTGGCAAGAATACATTTTCTGCACTTTGCCTAAAGTTGCAGTAAACATATAGACTCAAGTCTTCTTGGGTATGATGCTACAAGCATGGTATTTGAGGAGTTTCTCCTATTCTTCTCTGCAGATCCTCTCAAGCTCTGTTAGCTTGGATGGGGATCATTGATGCACATCTATTTTCAGATCTTTACAGAGATGTTTGATCGGGTTCAAGTCCGGGCTCTGGCTGGGCCACTCAAGGACATTCAGAGACTTGTCCTGAAGCCACTCCTGTGTTGTCTAGGCTGTTTGCTTAGGGTCGTAGTCCTGTTGGAAGGTGAACCTTCGCCCCAGTCTGAGGTACTGAGTGCTCTGGAGCAGGTTTTCATTAAGAATCTCTCTGTACTTTGCTCCGTTCATCTTTGCCTCGATCCTGACTAGTCTCCCAGTCCCTGCTGCTGAAAAACATCCCCACAACATGATGCTGCCACCACCATGCTTCCCTGTTGAGATGGTGCCAGGTTTCCTCCAGACATGCCGCTTGGCATTCAGACCAAAGACTTAAATCTTGGTTTCATCAGACCAGAGAATCTTGTTTCTCATGGTCTGAGAGTCTTTAGGTGCCTTTTGGCAAACTCCAAATAGGCTGTCATGTGCCTTATACTGAGGAGTGGTTTCCGTCTGGCCACTCTACCATAAAGGCCTGATTGGTGGAGAGTTGCAGAGATGGGAGAACATTCCAGAAGGACAACCATCTCCACAGAGGAACTCCTGAGCTCTGTCAGAGTGACCATCGGGTCTTTGGTCACCTCCCTAACCAAGGCCCTTTTCCCCCGATTGCTCAGTTTGGATGGGCGGCCAGCTCTAGGAAGAGTCTTGGTGGTTCCAAACTTCTTCCATTTAAGAATGATGGAGGCCACTGTGTTCTTGGGGACCTTCAATGCTGCAGACATTTTTGGTGCCATTCCCCAGATCTATGCCTCGACACAATCCTGTCTTGGAGCTCTACGGCCAATTCCTTCGACTTCATGGCCTGGTTTTTGCTCTGACATGCACTGTCAATTGTTGGACCTTATATAGACAGGTGTGTGCCTTTCCAAATCATGTCCAATCAATTGAATTTACCAAAGGTGGACTCCAATCAAGTTGTAGAAACATCTCCAGGATGATCAATGGAAACAGGATGAACCTGAGCTCAATTTCCAGTCCCATAGCAAAGTGTCATAATACTTATGTAAATAAGGTATTTCTGTTTTCACCTTGTCATTTTGTATGTACAATGATTTTTTAATTTTTAAAATCTATTTTAAAATAAGGCTGTAATGTAACGAAATGTGGAAAAGGTCAAGGGGTCTGAATACTTTCCGAAGGCACTGTACAACAACTTGAAGTTGTTATTTCTATAAAATGACAGTATGCTGCTGTATTCTGATTTCAATTACTGTAAGATATTGTACTTGGGCCTTAAATGGGATTTGAACTCAACCTCTTGGTCGTTAGAAACCTTAAATGTGCTGCTACAGTGCAGCTACACCATCAGATCTGTGAGTATGAAAGAGATATGGCCAAAGACTTATTGGAAATAATGCATTTCTGCACGTTGATTAAAGCTGCCCATCAAGTAATTAATTGTCCAATTATCACCACCAACATAAAACTGTCAGTGCTCAAGGACACTTGACCCAGAGCATACATTATTATTTGGGGGATTTGAACTTGAACTTCTTGGTTGGGAGTGCATCGATGTTTCTGCATTGACAACAGGTACATACTTATTGCTTGGAATAATTAAAATGGGTAGGGTAAACTACAGTTTGTTACCTGGGGTACACAAATATCAAAAGGGTACACTTCATAGGTACACATATGAACTCACGTGGTAAAGTCTGGTACCTTGTTTGTATAATGGAAAATCTTTCTTCCCAATATTTTTTATATAACATACAATCATCACTGAGCTTTGAATGTACTGGTGGAGGCTCATTCGAATATTTTGAGGGATGGTCAAAATATATGTGCATTTCTGCCAACCGTCAGTGGAAGTGTTTGATGGTTATGCTAATAGTAGTAAAGCACCTCTTTTGACAATGTTTGTTCTGCAAGCTTAAGAGATTGTGCCAGTAATGAGCTGCACTGTGAAGAGGTTATTGTGCTTCTTCAAGTAACTTAACCTTTTGTCAATAGGGGGTGCTGTTAGCACTTTATTTTTTTTGACATTGCCAAATTAAACTGCCTAGTAGTCAATTCTTGCTCGTACAATATGCATATTATTGTTATTATTGGATAGAAAACACTCTTTAGTTTCTATAACCGTTGGAATTATGTCTCTGAGTGGAACAGAACTCTATCTACAGCACTTTTCCTGACAGGGAGTGAGATTTCAGAAATCTTGGCCTCTGGTCCCAGGTCAGTTTTAATGTCCCTGTGAATGCTATGAGGATACAAACACTGCCTACACCTTCCTCTAGATGTCAGTAAGTGGTGACAATTTGAATGGAGTCGATTGCGCAATCAGGGCCCGTATAAAACACAAAAGACCGGAAGTAGCTTTCCTTTGGACCCTGCGCTCGACGCGAGAAGGACGTTGGACCGACCTCTTTCCAAGCCTTGGCTTAGCCAGTAATATATCGCCGGTCATGTTTTTACTTGTTATAGGTGTTAAAAACATCATAAGGTAGTTCATTTAAACCGTTTTATAGCAATTTATATCCGTTTAGTGCGATTTTGAGGCATTTATTTGTGACACCCTTCCATGAGCTGGGCACGTTTCCTGTACATACCGAACGTTATTGGCCATTTCGACGGGACAAGAGGACATCTTTCGACCAAAAGACGATTAGACCGGAGAAAGGATACATTGGCCAAGATTCTGATGGAAGAACAGCTCACAGTAAGAACTATTTATGATGATAAATCGCTGTTCTGTTGAAAAATTTTAAGCGCATATATCGCCATTTTGTTATGTGTAGCTTCGCTTGGCGGACCCGGTATTGCACAGTAAGGATAATTTTTGAAATGTAAGTCAGCGATTGCATTAAGAACTAATTTGTCTTTCGATTCCTGTCAACCCTGTATTTTTTAGTCAAGTTTATGATTAGCTATCGATTAGACTAGATCACCCCCAAAGATAGCGCCCGACATTTTCAGGCCAGTTTTGCTACTATTCTCATTGTATAACCACGTTTTTTTGTGGCTAAATATGCACATTTTTGAACAAACTCTATATGTATGTTGTAATATGATGTTACAGGAGTGTCATCGGAAGAATTCTGAGAAGGTTAGTGAAAAAATTAATATATTTTGGTGATCATAACGTTATCGCTCCCCTTGCCTTGGATTCATGCTGGGGTAACGTTTGCACATGTGGTATGCTAATATAACGATTTATTGTGTTTTCGCTGTAAAACGCTTAGAAAATCTGAAATATTGTCTGAATTCACAAGATCTGTGTCTTTCCATTGCTATGTCTATTTGCATTGTCTATTTTTATGAAATGTTTTATGATGAGTAAATTGGTAATACACGTTGCTCTCTGTATTTATTCTAGTCGAGTTGTGATGGTGGGTGCAATTGTAAACTATGATTTCTACCTGAAATATGCACATTTTTCTAACAAAAACTATCCTATACAATAAATATGTTATCAGACTGTCATCTGATGAGGTTTTTTCTTGGTTAGTGGCTATCAATATCTTTATTTGGCCGAATTGGTGATAGCTACTGGTGGAGAGAAAAAATGGTGGACAAAGAAAAATGGTGTCTTTTGCTAACGTGGTTAGCTAATAGATTTACATATTGTGTCTTCCCTGTAAAACATTTTAAAAATCAGAAATGATTGCTGGATTCACAAGAAGTGGATCTTTCATCTGGTATCTTGGACTTGTGATTGAATGATATTTAGATGCTACTATTTACTTGTGACGCTATGCTAGCTATGCTATTCAGCTTTTTTACTGGTGGGGGGTGGGGGGTGCTCCCGGATCCGGGTTTCTGACTCGGTAGAAGTTAATGGTAATTTTGTTATTTAAAAGTACTTGTTATTAAGTTATTTTTAAAATGTTGCCAGTAATTTACAGGACACGGATTCTTCTGTAGTCAAGATGCACATTACTTGCTGATTGGTAGTCTACGGTTATTGTGGCAGCCTATCAGAAGATTGCAGGTGTGGCTTATTCAAGGCGTGGCTTTCAGCTAGCTATTTTTGGTCTCCCATAAGTGATAATGTCATCTCAGTTCCTCTGGTCTATTCACAAACATTAAGCTTCTACATGGTCAGTTCTGCAACCTTGCTAAAGGCTGATGTAAGTGCACTATCTCCAGCTCCAGAAGTTGACATTTTAAACTGGAAAAATAATCAGTCACTTTTTTTAGTAAACACCTCTCCCTTTTCTCTCTTGTACAGGAGCGGGAACCAGTGTGTCCAGTCCATGGGCTTGCTGTAGCCGAGCCCACAACGGTTTTGCGCAACGTGTCCCATCCTGTTCTGCTGAATCGGCAGCGGGACCGGTCCTGGATGGTTGCCCATGAGATCCTCCCGGTCAGGGCCGTTATGCACTCCTGTGGCATAGCAAGGACATCCGCACGACCCCGACCAGGCTGCGGCCAAGTGGAGTCGGTGAGGCACTTGCTGTGGGAGTGCAGCGCCGCCAGGGACCTGTGGAAGGAAGCAGGCCCCCTGATCTCACTGTGTCTGCCAGCAGGGGAGGACCTAATGCTGTGCTGTATGGGGTGGGCCAAAGGCCTTCACCAAGCTCTGGTCCACCCCCACGTGCCTGAAGGATGCACTGTGGTCTTCCTGCAACCTGCTGGTAGTGAATCGAGTAGAGACCACCCCCCCCCCCCCCCCCCCCCCCCAGGCAGTGGCAATGGTATCTAAGCCCTCGGGTGGTACAGAAGAAAGGGGGCCTCGACCCCAGGGTCCTGGCAGCCACGGCCTGACAGGGCTGCGGCGCCTAGGGGAGGGATCTCTTCTGGCCCTGAAGGACAAGACTGTAGTTGATTCGGAAGAGCAGGAGGAGGTAAGTTTGATAAGGACTCACCTCGTTCCTGTACAAACGACTGAAGACAGATTTTTTAACAAAGTTACTTTTTAACATGTTTTCCATGTCTTCATTTTTTTTACCAATGTGTAATTTTTAACAAATATAAATGTAATATTCAAATACAGTTATTTATGCCTTTATGCCATTTTTATGTGTAAAAATGTACTGTTTTTAAAGGACATTTTTTTAAATAAAAACATTCCAAATGAAAATAAATTGCATGTGATAGCAAATAACAAATAAGTACTATATATTTCATTTATAGCTAGTCACCATGTAATTGTAATACTCACTTTAATGCCATACCATCAGGTCAATGTGTATGATAGATCAGCTACGGTACTGTGAATTTTTGAATAACCCACTTGCAACTAGCGGACAGTAAGCTATTAAATATGAACTGCCTGTTAACCAGCTGCCATTAAGCTACTTGAAAATGCACAGTAACCTCTTAATAGTGCACCTCTTGATTGTCACAAGTTTTAACGAAGATTGCAGACCTGACAATGTCAAAAGAGGAACTCAACCTTCACCAACATAACATCAATTAAACTGTTACAACATTTCCACTGACGGTTGGCTCAAATACAACATATTTTAGACAATGCCCACAAATATACTAATGACACCCTTCAGCACATTGCCCACAATTACATTTCAAAGTGTGTTAATGAGTCAATCTAATGCTGTGTTTGTAACCAAGTGAGAAGAGGGAATTTACCACATACGACTGGAAAAAACCCACTTGAACAGGTCTCCAACTGGTAATTAATAGTGGGAAATGCGTCCATCATCCCTGAGCTCAGACTTCTCACACATGCTGACCTCTGACATCACCTACTGAGGAAATTACCTAGATAACAGAATTTTGGGCAGTTAAATGTGACAAGAAAACATTATTTATGAAAATAAATCTATTAGTATGGTTTATGAACTCTATAATTTGTTTACAAGCATGATATATGTACTTTTAGTTAATGGTTGACACAGCTTGTTGGCCATTAGCCAATTGGTGTTTCCCAACAATTGCAAAGTATGTGAATGCATCCAACTGGTATTTATGACTTCACAACTGATCAATTCCCACACATATGGTTACGAACACAGATTTATATTTAATATATTGGGTAGAAAAATGTACCATTATACTAGATTATACCCTAAACGGTATTGACCAGTATCATGTGAGTTCCTATGTGTACCTTTGACCTTTAAGTACACCCGGGAACAACACCGGTACTCTGATTGAATCTAGGCCTTAATGTCAAGTGTCCCTGAGCACTGTTACTTTTTTGTTGGTGTTGTCAGATAATCGCTCAATTATTGACTTGATTCCGGGCAGCTTTTAGCAAAGTTCAGAAATGTATTCTTTCCAATAAATCTGTGGCAGATCTTTGTCATAGCCATAGACCTGGTGGCGAAGTAGGACATTCAGGTTTCTGTCATCTAAGAGGTTGAGAGTTCAAATCCCAGGCGGGGTTGCGTCCCAAGTATGCTAACCAATGCTGAGGTCAATTCCATTTAAGTTCCAATCAATTCAGAAAGTAAACCCTACTCCTACTTTTAATTGAATTCAACATTTTATTTTTGTGTACTTCCTGAGTACAGTTTGTTGTTGAATATTAACTGGAAAAGTACAGTTCAGCTGTAGAAATACATAAAAAGTTGGTTCCACTATTTTCACTGCAACTCAATAGCCGTGGTAACTTACAACAAAAGTACAGGAAGGTTTTTTAACAGTTTGGGCCATAAGCAAAGTAAAGTATTCTATAAGTTTGAATGCAATTGCAAGTCAGCTATGCCAAGTTAATTTGCAGGACGGCCAAGAAGTAGTCAAGTGCATTGCGATTGACAGTATCTTATTAGTGTAGACATGTACAGTATAATGACTGTAAAATGTAGCACACAATTAACAGAAATGGCTAACAGTGTAGTTTCATTTTAATCACATGTTGAACCACATGATTTGACATGGGGAAAATCACAAGATTTCACACGTGACGTGTTTTTGGTGCATTTGACGTGACATTTTACATATGACTTTCACGTGAAGTCATGTGAAAACGTGTTTTTTGGAACACTTCACATGTGACGTGTGAACATGTGTTTTTGGAACACTTCACATATGATGTGTGAACATGTGTTTTTGGAACACTTCACATGTGACGTGTGAACATGTGTTTTTGGAACACTTCACATGTGATATTTCCATGTGAAAACTTATTTTTGGAACGTTTCAAATGTGAAAACGTGTTTTTGAAACACTTCACATCTGATCATGTTTTCAAATGCGCAATTCCATGTGTTATTGTTGTTCAGCTAAATTATGATATCTCCTGGGATTCAAACTCACAACCTCTAGTTTTGAGGTACACTGATATTTCTTCTGCACCACAAAGTTTGTAGCACTCCCCAAAACATTAATTATATACAGTATAATACATCTCTGCACTTAGCAAAAGAGTGCCATCTGCACCGGTGTTTTAGTTATCAGATATTCTGACTATTCTCTAATCACTGATTTAATTTACTTATTTCAGCAATTTTGGGATTTTCTGTATAGTTGTTTAATGTTGGTTGGACATATTATTATTTTTTAATGTTTCACCTGAATCACTATGATAAATCTAATGGTTTTCTTGAGTGTATTTTTCACAAGGCTGACACTTACTTTGCGGTCCAAAGTGTAGGTACTATACAGGTGAAATCAGTTACTGACACAGACATGGTGACATAGCAGGAAGATTGAAATGCTGTGAACCAATAGGTTTTTAGTTAAAAACCCTAAACTTCTGACCCACTGGTATTGTGATACAGTGAATGGTAAGTGAAATAATCTGTCTGTAAACAATTGTTGGAAAAATGACTTGTGTCATGCACAAAGTAGTTGTCCTAACCCGACTTGCCAAAATTATAGTTTGTTAAGAAGAAATTTGTGGAGTGGTTGAAAACGAGTTTTTATGACTCCAATCTAAGTGTCTGTAAACATCCGACTTCAACTGTAAATACTGGGCAGGCCATTATTTTGGCTATCATGGCTATGCCCCCATAGGATGACAATGGCACCATCCATATGGCACGAGTGGTCACTGAATGGTTTGATGAGCATGAAAATGATGAAAATCATATGCCATGGCCAACTAATTAACCAGATCTCAATCCAATTGAACACTTATGGGAGATTCTAGAGTACCTTAGACAGTGTTTTCTACCACCAACAACAAATCTCCAAATTATGGAATTTCTCATGGAAGAATGGTGTCACATCCCCCAAATAGAGTTCCAGACATTTGTAGAATCTATGCCAAGGTGCAATGAACCTGTTCTGGCTTGTGGTGGTCCAACACCCTATTAAGACACTTTATGTTGCTATTTCCTTTTCTGGGTAGTTACCTGTATATATGGGCCTGACTAATGGAGAGCCACTGATAGAACTTTGTCTGTAAATGATTAAAACAGCAGTGGACTCAAACCCATTGTTTGGAAACTGGTGGGTTTCCAACAGACTCCTGCTGTGACCTGAAAAATATTATGCAAATCTCTCTCCTTCTCTCTCTCTCAGGCTGTTTTGCCCTACATCTTTTCTTTCTATCGCACTCTCTCTTCATCTCATAGTCTCCTTGTTCCTTCCTCTTCATCATTTTCTACCCTCTCCTATTTGTTCCGTGTATCAGTGACGATGACTACCTCTATATACTGTAGCTAAGTAGGTCAATCTTCAGGATCATTCCATTTGACCGCACCCCTGATTTGAACAAAACTTTCCATACATATTTGCAGTCAGAAAGTGAAATTTTGTACCTGAATGCCAAAACATTGAGGATATAGAGACATAGACCACCATGCCATGAGACATTCATTACTTCATCACTGGAAAAGATAAACAGTTGAGTTTGATATAATTGAAAAGAAAGCTAACAGGGATGTCAAACTATTTTATAATTTCCTGAAGAAAAAAAGTTTTTAATAATAAAATAAAATAAATCTTTATATGACTTTAATATCAATGATCTAAAAATGTGTAAACTCAGATAAAAACTAAAAAAGACATACTGAAATGGGAATATAATTAACATTTTTACTTTCAAATGGTACCACAAAGATGGTTGGAGGTCCACACATCACAGAATGTTGACTTGAATGGGAATATCAGTTGTTATAAATTGTACTGTCAATCTTCCATAGGAAACCTATTGAAATCATAGAAATATAGATAATAGAATATAACATTCCCAGATCCTCTCATGACTGCGGCCACCCGTCTGCTAGAGGCTTCAAGAAGCACTCAAACCGACTTGATCTAACTGATCTAACTGCTGGTGAAGCCTATGTATTACTTCTTGTCGTTTATTTTGATTTTCATGTGCTTTGAGATTCTGTAATGAAAAGTTTTTAATAAATTATTATTATTATGTAAATTGACATCTTTGTGGTAGTAACTGGAAGTTACAATTTAAATTCAATAAAAATGTAAATGCTGTACCAGCTAAATTGCAGGAGTCTGAAGGGATAGATCCATTCTGTAAATCCTACTTCTATGATTGAAATGACCTACCTTCTATTCAAGAGGATGCTGTGTCTCAACCAATGTTGGGCGCAACACAAACACCTCCGATTATGTTAATTCGGGTCTAAGACAGAAGATTTGTGAATATTAACTAAATCTGAGTTTAAATGTTAAGACAACTGGGGTTAATGGTAATTTTTTAAATATTTTTATTAAAACACAATTTTTCAAGAAATAAAAAAATATTTTGACAAACCTGTTTGTTACCTTTTAAATGATAACAGTCTAAACTGTTAATCTTTTCCCGTGATAAAGACAACTCTTATCTCCGAAATGTTTTGTCATTCAGGTTCAAAAAGTAACTTTCTGACCAGTTTCATTCAAATTAAAAGGGGTGCAGTCAAAAAGTAATTGAAATCAAATGGAACAACCCTTCAGTGTTTCAGATTCCCCACCTCTGCAGTTCTGCTCTCCCACTCCCACATCACTCCATAATCCACGCCGCCTCCTCTCTCACTCCTCATCCCCCTCTCCCATCCCCCAACCCTTTTTCACTCCCACTCTCTTAAACCATGTCTCTCTCTCTCTCGACCACTCTCACCTCTCTATTTTTTTGTCCCCTTAATATCTTCATCTCTTAGTTCTACTCCCTCTCCGCTCATACCTTCCCTCTCCTCTCATACCTTCACTCTCTTATTTCATCCTTTTCTCTCTCTCTCTATATGCCCCGACCAGTGGGGGTCCTTACTGTATCATCATATTATTCCATGGGAAAAGCATGCACCATTTAACAATGACCACATTCAATTATGGTTTAATATGAGACATGATATGTTTGAAATCTTGCACACACCCACACAGCTGTTAACTTTCATGTGTGTGTTTAACCCCCCCCCCCCCCCCCCAGATACACACACCCCACTCAAGCCCCATTCTCCACACTCCACTCCTCTTACGATCCCAACAGCCACACACACCCCACAGTCCCTAAACCTCTCCCTCTCAAACACTCCTAACACTCAGTGACAGTCCTCCTCCAACACATTAAATGATCAGGGAGCCTATTCTTTCACACCACCACACAACCTTTTCTCTCAGTTGCTCTCTGCCACCCTGTTTCCAATACCACTACTTTTACCCCAGCTCCCTCTCACCCTCCCCCCACACTCCGCTCCAGTTTCATATTTACTCCTGCAAACCGACAGCCCAGATGAACAGGTTCAAATGCGTGTGTATGGACAACACCAGGCACACGCGCACATACACACGCGCATGCACACGAGCACACACACACACGCACGCGAGCACACACACACACACACACACACACACACACACACACACACACACACACACACACACACACACACACACACACACACACACACACAGGTCCTGACTAGCCCAGACATTGACCCTGACACACAGCCCCTGGCCCACTGACACAGCAGCCAGTTATAGCCCAGGGAAAATAAACAAAGTCTGGAAGGCCACATATCACGTGGCAGGAACAGGCGGCTGATCATCACACAAGGAAGTGTTCTACTCAAAATAACCACTCTTTCACTGTGAGGGGGTGAAATTCATGACTGTAGCAGCCTTTGATGTGTTATATTGACTTGGCAGTGATTAAAGGGATACTGTGAGATTCAGGCAATTAAGACATTTTTCTACTCACCAAATGAACTTGTGGACACCATTTTCATGTTTCTGCGTGCAGTACGAAGGAAGTAAGACGTAGTTTCACAAGCCAACGCTAACTAGTGTTAGCGCAATAACTGGAAGTCTGCAGGTACAGTCATTGCGCTAACGCCAGTTGCCATTGGCTCACACTACCTTTAACTTCCTTCATACTGAACACCAGGACATAAACATTAGTGATGGCGCCGGAGGGGATGGCTGCCGTTTTATGTGCTCTTCACCAACTGTGCTATTTTGTTCATTTTTTCGCATTGTTTGTAACTCATTTTGTACATACTGTTGCTGCTACCATCTTTTATGACTGAAAAGAGCTTCTGGAAATCAGAACAGTGATTACTCACCTTGAACTGGATGAAGAATTTCTCTTTAATGAGTCGGACGAGAGGGATTTACTACAGACACACAACCAGGCCCTCAAACCCCTTATTTGCAGGAGAAAGAGATGGAAAAGGTATCACAGAAGGAGATCGGAGTGCCTTGTGAGCATCCGCTGATGAGTGGCTAATCTGCCTTTGCCATTGGTACTATTGGCCAATGTACAATCACTGGATAATAAATTGGACAAACTAAAAGGACGTATATCCTACCAAAGGGACATTCAAAACTGTAATATCTTATGTTTCACCGAGTCGTGGCTGAACGACGACATGACTAACATACAGCTGGTGGGTTATACACTGTATTGGCAGGATAGAACAGCAGCCTCTGGTAAGACAAAGGGTGGCGGTCTATGTATACTTGTAAACAACAGCTGGTGCACGATATCTAAGGAAGTCTCGAGGTTTTGCTTGCCTGACGTAGAGTATCTCATGATAAGCTGTAGATCACACTATCTACCGAGAGAGTTTATTTGTATTTTTCGTAGCTGTCTACATACCACCGCAGACCGATGCTGGCACTAAGACCGCACTCAATGAGCTGTATACCGCCATAAGCAAACAGAAAAACGCTCATCCAGAGGCGGCGCTCCTACTGGCCGGGGACTTTAATGTAAGGAAACTTACATCAGTTTTACCTCATTTCTACCAGCATGTTAAATGTGCAACCAGAGGGAAAAAAACCTCTAGACCACCTTTACTCCACACACAGAGACGCGTACAAAGCTCTCCCTCGCCCTCCATTTGGCAAATCTGACCATAATTCTATCCTCCTGATTCCTGTTTACAAGCAAAAATGAAAACAGCAAGCACCAGTGACTCGGTCAATAAAAAGTGGTCAGATGAAGCAGATGCTAAGCTACAGGACTGTTTTGCTAGCACAGACTGGTATATGTTCCGGGATTCTTCCGATGGCATTGAGGAGTACACCACATCAGTCACTGGCTTCATCAATAAGTGCATCGATGACGTTGTCCCCACAATGGCTGTAGGTACATCCCCCAACCAGAAGCCATGGATTACAGGCAACTTCCACACTGAGCTAAAGGGTAGAGCTGCCGCTTTCAAGGAGCAGGACTCTAACCTGGAAGCTTATAAGAAATCCCGCTATACCCTCTGACGAACCATCAAACAGGCAAAACATCAATACAGGACTAAGATCGAATTGTACTACACCGGCTCCGACGCTCGTTGGATGTGGCAGGGCTTACAAACTATTACAGACTACAAAGGGAAGCACAGCCAAGAGCTGCCCAGTGACACAAGCCTACCAGACAAACTAAATTACTTCTATGCTCGCTTCGAGGCAAGTAACACTAAAACATGCATGAGAGCGTCAGCTGTTCCGGACGACTGTGTGATCACATTCTCCACAGCCGATGTGTGTAAGACCTTTAAACAGGTCAACATTCACAAGGCCACAGGGCCAGACGGATTACCAGGACGTATACTCTGAGCATGCGCTGACCAACTGGCAAGTGTCTTCACTGACATTTTCAAGCTCTCACTGTCGGAGTCTGTAATACCAACATGTTTTAAGCAGACCACCATAGTGCCTGTGCCCAAGAACACTAAGGTAACCTGCCTAAATGACTAACGACCCGTAGCACTCGTGTCATTAGTCATGAAGCCATGAAGTGCTTTGAAAGGCTGGTCATGGCTCATATCAACAACATTATCCCAGAAACCCTAGACCCACTCCAATTTGGATACCGCTCCAACAGATCCACAGATAATGCAATCTCTATTGCACACCACACTGCCCTTTCACACCTGGACACAAGGAACACCTATGTGAGAATGCTATTCATTGACTACAGCTCAGCGTTCAACGCCATAGTGCCCTCAAAGCTCATCACCTAGCTAAGGACACTGGGACTAAACAGTACCTCTGCAACTGGATCCTGGACTACCTGATTGGCCACCCCCAGGTGGTAAGGGTAGGTAACAAAACATCCGCCACGCTGATCCTCAACACGGAGGCGCCTCAGGGGTGCGTGCTCAGTCCCCTCCTGTACTCCCTGTTCACTCATGACTGCACGGCCAGTCACTACTCCAACACCATCATTAAGTTTGCCGATCACACAACAGTGGTAGGCCTGATCACCAACAACGACGAGACCGCATATAGTGAGAAGGTCAGAGACCTGGCTGTGTGGTGCCAGGACAACAACCGCTCCCTCAACGTGATCAAGACTAAGGAGATGATAGTGGACTACAGGAAAGGAGGACCGAGCACGCCCCCATTCTCATCAACGGGGCTGTAGTGGAGCAGGTTGAGAGCTTCAAGATCCTTGGTGTCCACATCACCAACAAACTAACATGGTCCAAACACCAAAACAGTTGTGAAATTGGCACGACAATAACCTATTCCCCCTCAGGACACTAAAAAGATTTGGCATCGGTCCTCAGATCCTCAAAAGGTTCCACAGCTGCACCATCGAGAGCATCCTGACTGGTTGCAACACTGCCTGGTATGGCAACTGCTCGGCCTCAGATTGCAAGGCACTACAGAGGGTAGTGCGTACGGCCCAGTACATCACTGGGGACAAGCTTCCTGCCATCCAGGACCTCTATACCAGGCGGTGTCAGAGGAAGGCCCTAAATATTCTCAGACTCCAGCCACTGTAGTCATAGACTGTTCTCTCTGCTACCGCACGGCAAGCCATACCAGAGCGCCAAGTCTAGGTCCAAGAGGCTTCTGAACAGCTTCTACCCCCAAGCCGTAAGACTCCTGAACACTATTTGCATTGTCCCCCCCATTTTTTTACGCTGCTGCTACTCTGTTACTATCTAGGAATAAGTCCCTTTAATAACCTACATGCACATATTACCTCAATTACCTTGACTAACCGGTGCCCCCGCACATTGACTCTGTATATAGCCTCGGTATTGTTATTTTACTGCTCCTCTTTAATTATGTTACTTTTATTTCTTATTTTTCTGTAGGTATTTTTCTAGAAACTGCATTGTTGGTTAAGGGCTTGTAAGTAAACATTTCACTGTAAGGTCTACTACACCTGTTGTATTCGGCGCATGTGACAAATACAGTTTGATTTGATTAAAAATCACTTTGAAAAAGCCCCTTGTGAATCCAATCCATCAACATAATCATCATCATCACTCCTGGATAATGTGCTAATGTGAATTCCCAGTCCAAACACAGGGTAAGGTGCAGGTTTTCCTGGCAGTGTTCCAGACACGGTATTCCCATTCTTCTTATTTCATCTGTCTGTCTGTCCCCTCAGCTGTCAGCCCTCTAACATTTACATTTAAGTCATTTAGCAGACGCTCTTATCCAGAGCGACTTACAAATTGGTGCATTCACCTAATGACATCCAGTGGAACAGCCACTTTACAATAGTGCATCTAAATCTTTTAAGGGGGGGGGGGGGGGGGGGGCAGAAGGATTGCTTTATCCTAGGTATTCCTTGAAGAGGTGGGGTTTCAGGTGTCTCCGGAAGGTGGTGATTGACTCCGCTGTCCTGGCGTCGTGAGGGAGTTTGTTCCACCATTGGGGTGCCAGAGCAGCGAACAGTTTTGACTGGGCTGAGCGGGAACTGTACTTCCTCAGTGGTAGGGAGGCGAGCAGGCCAGAGGTGGATGAACGCAGAGCCCTTGTTTGGGTGTAGGGCCTGATCAGAGCCTGAAGGTACTGAGGTGCCGTTCCCCTCACAGCTCCGTAGGCAAGCACCATGGTCTTGTAGCGGATGCGAGCTTCAACTGGAAGCCAGTGGAGAGAGCGGAGGAGCGGGGTGACGTGAGAGAACTTGGGAAGGTTGAACACCAGACGGGCTGCGGCGTTCTGGATGAGTTGTAGGGGTTTGATGGCACAGGCAGGGAGCCCAGCCAACAGCGAGTTGCAGTAATCCAGACGGGAGATGACAAGTGCCTGGATTAGGACCTGCGCCGCTTCCTGTGTGAGGCAGGGTCGTACTCTGCGGATGTTGTAGAGCATGAACCTACAGGAACGGGCCACCGCCTTGATGTTAGTTGAGAACGACAGGGTGTTGTCCAGGATCACGCCAAGGTTCTTAGCGCTCTGGGAGGAGGACACAATGGAGTTGTCAACCGTGATGGCGAGATCATGGAACGGGCAGTCCTTCCCCGGGAGGAAGAGCAGCTCCGTCTTGCCGAGGTTCAGCTTGAGGTGGTGATCCGTCATCCACACTGATATGTCTGCCAGACATGCAGAGATGCGATTCGCCACCTGGTCATCAGAAGGGGGAAAGGAGAAGATTAATTGTGTGTCGTCTGCATAGCAGTGATAGGAGAGACCATGTGAGGTTATGACAGAGCCAAGTGACTTGGTGTATAGCGAGAATAGGAGAGGGCCTAGAACAGAGCCCTGGGGGACACCAGTGGTGAGAGCGCGTGGTGAGGAGACAGATTCTCGCCACGCCACCTGGTAGGAGCGACCTGTCAGGTAGGACGCAATCCAAGCGTGGGCCGCGCCGGAGATGCCCAACTCGGAGAGGGTGGAGAGGAGGATCTGATGGTTCACAGTATCGAAGGCAGCCGATAGGTCTAGAAGGATGAGAGCAGAGGAGAGAGAGTTAGCTTTAGCAGTGCGGAGCGCCTCCGTGATACAGAGAAGAGCAGTCTCAGTTGAGTGACTAGTCTTGAAACCTGACTGATTTGGATCAAGAAGGTCATTCTGAGAGAGATAGCAGGAGAGCTGGCCAAGGACGGCACGTTCAAGAGTTTTGGAGAGAAAAGAAAGAAGGGATACTGGTCTGTAGTTGTTGACATCGGAGGGATCGAGTGTAGGTTTTTTCAGAAGGGGTGCAACTCTCGCTCTCTTGAAGACGGAAGGGACGTAGCCAGCGGTCAAGGATGAGTTGATGAGCGAGGTGAGGTAAGGGAGAAGGTCTCCGGAAATGGTCTGGAGAAGAGAGGAGGGGATAGGGTCAAGCGGGCAGGTTGTTGGGCGGCCGGCCGTCACAAGACGCGAGATTTCATCTGGAGAGAGAGGGGAGAAAGAGGTCAAAGCACAGGGTAGGGCAGTGTGAGCAGAACCAGCGGTGTCGTTTGACTTAGCAAACGAGGATCGGATGTCGTCGACCTTCTTTTCAAAATGGTTGACGAAGTCGTCTGCAGAGAGGGAGGAGGGGGGGGGAGGGGGAGGAGGATTCAGGAGGGAGGAGAAGGTGGCAAAGAGCTTCCTAGGGTTAGAGGCAGATGCTTGGAATTTAGAGTGGTAGAAAGTGGCTTTAGCAGCAGAGACAGAAGAGGAAAATGTAGAGAGGAGGGAGTGAAAGGATGCCAGGTCCGCAGGGAGGCGAGTTTTCCTCCATTTCCGCTCGGCTGCCCGGAGCCCTGTTCTGTGAGCTCGCAATGAGTCGTCGAGCCACGGAGCGGGAGGGGAGGACCGAGCCGGCCTGGAGGATAGGGGACATAGAGAGTCAAAGGATGCAGAAAGGGAGGAGAGGAGGGTTGAGGAGGCAGAATCAGGAGATAGGTTGGAGAAGGTTTGGGCAGAGGGAAGAGATGATAGGATGGAAGAGGAGAGAGTAGCGGGGGAGAGAGAGCGAAGGTTGGGACGGCGCGATACCATCCGAGTAGGGGCAGTGTGGGAAGTGTTGGATGAGAGCGAGAGGGAAAAGGATACAAGGTAGTGGTCGGAGACTTGGAGGGGAGTTGCAATGAGGTTAGTGGAAGAACAGCATCTAGTAAAGATGAGGTCAAGCGTATTGCCTGCCTTGTGAGTAGGGGGGGAAGGTGAGAGGGTGAGGTCAAAAGAGGAGAGGAGTGGAAAGAAGGAGGCAGAGAGGAATGAGTCAAAGGTAGACATGGGGAGGTTAAAGTCACCCAGAACTGTGAGAGGTGAGCCGTCCTCAGGAAAGGAGCTTATCAAGGCATCAAGCTCATTGATGAACTCTCCAAGGGAACCTGGAGGGCGATAAATGATAAGGATGTTAAGCTTGAAAGGGCTGGTAACTGTGACAGCATGGAATTCAAAGGAGGCGATAGACAGATGGGTAAGGGGAGAAAGAGAGAATGACCACTTGGGAGAGATGAGGATCCCGGTGCCACCACCCCGCTGACCAGAAGCTCTCGGGGTGTGCGAGAACACGTGGGCAGACGAAGAGAGAGCAGTAGGAGTAGCAGTGTTATCTGTGGTGAGCCATGTTTCCGTCAGTGCCAAGAAGTCGAGGGACTGGAGGGACGCATAGGCTGAGATGAGCTCTGCCTTGTTGGCCGCGGATCGGCAGTTCCAGAGGCTACCGGAGACCTGGAACTCCACGTGGGTCGTGCGGGCTGGGACCACCAGGTTAGGGTGGGCGCGGCCACGCGGTGTGAAGCGTTTGTATGGTCTGTGCAGAGAGGAGAGAACAGGGATAGACAGACACATAGTTGACAGGCTACAGAAGAGGCTACGCTAAAGCAAAGGAGATTAGAATGACAAGTGGGCTACACGACTCGAATGTTCAGAAAGTTAAGCTTACGTTGCAAAAAAAATAAATAAAATAAAAGATCTAATTGACTAAAATGATATAGTACTGCTGGCTGGTGAAGTAGCCTGGCTAGCAGTGGCTGCGTTGTTGAAAGTGAAGCTGGCTAGGTGACCTCGACAATTTCTCTAAATTTCTCTAAACTACACAATTATCATGGATACAAGGACAGCAAAGACAACTAGCTAACACTACGCTAATCAAGTCGTTCCGTTGTAATGTAAGTTTCTACAGTGCTGCTATTCGGTAGAAGTTGGCTAGCTAGCAGTGTTAGCTAGCAGTGTTGGCTAGGTAGGAGGACGGCAGCGCGGCAGGCGAAAATAGCTGGCTAGCTAACCGATAATTACTCAAAGCTACACAATTATCTTAGATACAAAGATAGCAAAGAAAACTATGTAGCTAGCTAACACTACACAAATCAAGTCGTTCCGTTGTAATGTAATCGTTTCTACAGTGCTGCTAATCGGTGGCTAGCTGGCTAGCTAGCAGGGTTGACTACGTTACGTTACGTTAGGACGAGAATACCTGGCTAGCGAACCTCAGCGAACCTCGATAACTACACAATTATCCTTGATACAAAGACGGCTACGTAGCCAGCTAAGTAGCTAGCTAAGATCAAACAAATCAAAGATAGCAAAGACAACTGTGTAGCCAGCCAACACTACACTAATCAAGTCGTTCCGTTGTAATGCACTCGTTTCTACAATGCTGCTATTCGGTGGCAAGCTGGCTAGCTAGCAGTGTTGGCTACGTTGCGTTACGTTAGGACGAAAATAGCTGGCTAGCGAACCTCAATAACTACACAATTATGTTTGATACAAAGACGGCTATGTAGCTAGCTAAGATCAAACAAATCAAACCGTTGTACTGTAATGAAAATGAAAATCAGACCGTTGTACTATAATGAAATGTAATGAAAAGTTATACTACTATTGGGTAGACGGTGGACGTTTGCTAGCTGGCTAGCTGCTGGGCAGATAGCAGTGTGGACTACGATAGACGACGAAATACGATAATTACGCAATTATCTTTGATACACAGACGGCTATGTAGCTAGCTAAGAAGAAATTGCTAAGGTTGGACAAATTAAACAAATTAAACCGTTGTACTATAATGAAATGTAATGAAATGTAATGAAAAGTTATACTACCTGCAGAGCGAATGCAAAGCATCAGCCACATGAAATGGATCCATCTCGTGTGTGTGTGTGTGTGTGTGTGTGTCTTTGCAGAGATTCTAGACAAGCCTCAGATCGTGTTCTTAATTTCACCTGCCACATTATTTGACATTATGAAGCTTACCGTAGTTCCCCAGAACAGTTGAGCCAGTCAAGTGTTTGTTTGGAAATAGCACAACGGAAGAAAGTGGGAGCAGGTGAGTCCAGCTGTGTATCAACAGGGGTCACATTTTAGATTGAAAGTCAACAGTGTTTTTTTGCTACAATAGAGTTATCAGGGGCGTGTAACTATAGTTTTTTTCCACAGAAAGTACATTCGTGCAACATAATATGCAGAAAATAGCTTCATTTACATCAGATGACAACAGAAGTGCAACGCTATTTGGCTGGCAGCCACACAAGTAAATGAGAGTACAATGAAAAAACAATGCATGGACATCATATTTCTAATGTTTATCATAGAAATTATGTAACCAGCTACAATTCCTAATGTTTTGCTTAAAGGTAATCTTGCATTTTACCAGAGAAAAATAGTAGGCTATAGGGCTGTTACGGTGACCATATTACCACCACACCAGAGTCATGACAGCAGTCAAATTCCATGTGACCGTTTAATCACGGTAATTCGGCTTTTCCAAGCTCTGATGCTGCTGATGATCATTAGTAGCATATCAAACTTGCTAACTGCCCGCACTTGTCCCTCTAACCACTCTGACATCAATTCAAATGTAATCACAAATCTGTTTCCAGACAGGTGCATGATAATGGTCCATTCTAAATCAAAACAAATTTCACACATATATGATTTAGTACATGTAAAGACAAGATTAAATCAAGAATAGTGTGAGTGACAATATTATCCTTTCACTTGTGAAGGATATATTATAACTTGTGAATGATATATTATAACTTGTGAATGATGCCCAGCTTAAGGAAAACAGCGCATTATTTTTTTAGCGTCTTTTTCAAATCATAGTCTCACACCTCATGTAGCCTAGCCCGTAGGCCTGTATGTTTTGATAAGGTTGATAAGGTTCATATCACAACTAACGTGGCCAAATAACGTCTTAAAATTATGCACATTCATCCGCTTTACAAGGGGTGTAGAGCCTAACTGGCATACATAAGCAGCGCGTGAGTTTCAAGTTTGGGGAATATTATTTACACCACAAAAATACACCTTTATAATAAAAGCAATACATGCATAATCACATTTGTGGTCACTTTTGAGAATGGTGTTTTCCTGCTAACGGAACATTTGTGCCTGCCGTGTGTGCATTGCTGTGCTTATTATGTGAAGAAATAGCCTAATAGTTTATCAATATTTTAAGCTAAACGTTCTCATCTGTTGAGGCCGGCTCGTTGCTTAAAATATGTTTTTTTGATGTTAGTGGTTGTATTAATTTGGGATCGATTGCATCCCACAACTGTCCCAGACTATGTTAGGAATATTTATTTCTCACACAGGTCAATAGGTTAACTTTTGTACTATGGGGATAGTAGATTGACATAGGAGAGTGCGTTTGCTGTTCAGTAAGCCTACTCATCTTGTTGGCTGATGAAAAGTAAATGTGGACTGTTCTTCCAATATCTTCAAAATGCACCTCAGAATTGGATAAGGAAGAGGATGTGTCTGATGTGTCTGTCTTCACTTGTAGCCTGTGACAGAAAGGTGCGTCAGCACACAGCTGGGGGAATTGAAATATAATTATTATATTCAGTCCAAGGGCACAATGGCCACTGGCCACAATAGGTATAGATTTTTTTAGGGGGCATTACGGCCACACAAAGGGGATGCAGCCAGGTAATTCGAGGCATTATCAGGTGCTTGTCAAACTGTGAATGAGAGACTGATGACGTGTGTACAGCCTGCGCAAAACACAAAGCAGAGTTCATGCCTTTCATGCAACTTTTTTCAAATGATTATTAGTCGCATCATACAGACTTAGAATGTATAACACATCTAAACATCTAGCCCAACATTTGTATCACAACGAAAGTTTCATAAATAACTTTAAATTACGCATATACAGTTGAAGTCGGAAGTTTACATACACTTAGGAAGGAGTCATAAAAACTCGTTTTTCAACCACTCCACAAATTTCTTGTTAACAAACTAGTTTTGTCAAGTCGATTAGGACATCTACTTCATTATTGACACAAGTATTTTTTCCAAAAAATTGTTTAAAGACAGATTATTTCACTTATAATTCACTGTATTACAATTCCAGTGGGTCAGAAGTTAACATACACTAAATTGACTGTGCCTTTAAACATTTTGGAAAAATCCAGAAAATTATGTCACGCTTCTGATAGGCTAATTGACATCATTTGAATTCAATGATGAGTTGTAGCTGTATTTCAAGGCCTATCTTCGAACGCAGTGCCTCTTTGCTTGACATCATGGGAAAATCAAAATAAATCAGCCAACACCTCAGAAAAAAATTGTAGACCTCCACAAGTCTGGTTCATCCTTAGGAGCATTTTCCAAATGCTTGAAGGTACCACGTTCATCTGTACAAACAATAGTATGCAAGTATAAACACCATGGAACCACGCAGCCGTCATAATGCTCAGGAAGGAGACGTGTTCTGTCTCCTAGAGATGAACATACTTTGGTGAGAAAAGTGCAAATCAATCCCAGAACAACAACAAAGGACCTTGTGAAGATTCTGGAAAAAATTATCTAAAAAGTATCTACATCTACAGTTAAACGAGTCCTATATCGACATAACCTGAAAGGCCTCTCAGCAAGGAAGAAGCCACTGCTCCAAAACCACCATAAAAAAAGCCAGACTAAGGTTTGCAACTGCACATGGGGTCAAAGATTGTTCTTTTTGGAGAAATGTCCTCTGGTCTGATGAATCAAAAATAGAACTGTTTGGCCATAATGATCATTGTTATGTTTTGGAGGAAAAAGGGGGACGCTTGCAAGCCGAAGAACACCATCCCACGGGGGTGGCAGCATCATGTTGTGGGGTCACAAACTTGGTTTGCTGCAGGAGGGACTGGTGCACTTCACAAAATAGATGGCTTCATGAGGAAGGAAAATAATGTGGATATATTGCAGCAACAGCTCAAGACATCAGTCAGGAAGTTAAAGCTTGGTCGCAAATGGGTCTTCCAAATGGACAATGACCCCAAGCATACTTTCAAATGTGTGGCAAAATGGCTTAAGCACAACAAATTCAAGGTATTGGAGTGGCCATCACAAAGCCCTGACCTCAATCCCATAGAAAATTTGTGGGCAGAACTGAAAAAGCGTGTGTGAGCAAGGAGGCCTACAAACCTGATTGTTACACCAGCTCTGTCAGGATTCACCTAACTTATTGTGGGAAGCTTGTGGAAGGCTACCTGAAACGTTTGACCCAAGTTAAACAATTTAAAGGAAATTATACCAAATACTAATTGAGTGTATGTAAACTTCTGACCCACTGGGAATGTGATGAAATAAATAAAAGCTGAAATAAATAATTCTCTCTACTATTATTTCACATTCTTAAAATAAAGTGGTGATCCTAATTTTTACTAGGATTAAATGTCAGGAATTGTGAAAAACTGAGTTTTAAATGTATTTGGCTAAGGTGTATGTAAACTTCCGACTTCAACTGTAGGTGTACCTGTTTCATTGTTAACTGTTCAAAACAGAATAGCCGCATGTGCACACTCCCTCAAATCGTTTGGAGAAAATATCCTTTCTATTTTATTCAGCTTTTTTCAATTGTATTCTTCATACTATAAAATAATGACTCGGAATTCTAAGTAACTCTTGTCTGCAAAATGAACTAGTGTAGCCCACAGCCATTTGGCATAGCCAGATCAGGGCCTAACATAACGACAACTCAGAGTATGCTATTTTGTTATTTTGAAATAGACTACATTTTCTTCATATCATGTTTCTTTAGACCTGTCTAAAATAAATAATTGATTCATTGTTAAGGTGAAGGCTATATTACATCGACTTATTAGACTTCTTAAAATGTAGATGTTCCAAAGGTCTGCATTAGTGGCTTGTAGACTATTCGTGGAAGCCAGGAGATGCTAAATGTGTTTGTTAAATAACGGTCAAATCCGTGACACCGGCAGTCATTTGCTTGACAATCACCAGCTGACAAAATCTGCAATGTCTGCTGAATTCCCATCTGAGTGGAGAAGTGCAACTGAAATACAAAATGTTTCTGAGGCCGAGCAGAAATTACCGTAAGAAGCATTTTAGATCTGCATTTACAAAACGCAGAAAGACATTTCTTATGTATTGTATCTTTTGTCTCTGCTAGTTATCTAAGTAAGTGGCTGAATTCTGGATATCGCCCAACCCTACCCAGACTAGTTAGATCAGAGAAATACCCAGCAAGAGTCAGAGGCCAAATACTGTAGATCCAAGCCACATCCATCCATCCAAAAGTATCATACTTCTGAACACGCTTCTCATATCCTTCAAAAACTGCTGCCGTAATCAATCATGCAAAAAGGAGCTCATTTATACTGATCAGTAACTGTGGTAGGTGAACATCTCAACATGGGGGAACTACTTTACATTGTCACAACGGGGGAATTATTTTAAGTGAACACCTCTGGAGTTCCAATGGCAGCCAATCCATCAAGCTTTCCTCTGGGGAACCCTTGTCACATATCCCTTCCCTATCTATCCGGTTTCCAGGATAGCCAACAGCATAAATCATCCCATAATTATCATAGGGGGTTGTGACTTGGCAACATGTGTCCCAACAGCTGACCTAAGCCAGGGTCTAAGAGGGCCCAAGAACAATGTGGACTGAGAGGGAAAGGTCTAGAGCTCTCACCATTAGCCTCAAGCTGGCTATACTCGGACCTCATCAGTTGGCACAGACTTTTGGACGGAAACATCTATAGAAATTCTGAATAAAAATGGAATATTAGAAGAAACATATTAGGAAATATATGGTGTATGTGATCACTCAAAATGCAGACAGGGAAAAAATAAGCTTTTTCCTTGCTTTCTTACCACTTCTAAAAACAAACAAACTGTTCTTCTGGGGGTAGACTACACCTGACAAGGGAACGGAGAAACAAAGATGGGTATCAAAGAGAGAGAGGAAGATACGTGTAAGACGGAGGCAAATAGAAAGATAGAGAGAATGTGATGAAGAGAGAGAGAGAGAGAGTCAGACGGAAGGAAGGAGAGTAAGTGAGTGGAGCTGGTGATTTCTCCCTGGTGACGAGGAGGCTCCATGCTGTGCTGCTAGTGCCACAAGCCCACACCCTCTACCACCCTCAACCAATCTGGACTGAGCAAGCAGCCAGATGGGTACACACACACCCAACACACATGCACACAGACGCACAAGCACGCACGCACCCACATGCAAGGACACACGGACACACACACACACACACACTGAGAAGGGGAGATCCCTGTTGAAAGGAGGCAACAGGGAGACAGCAGAAGGGAGCTGTCAGTGAAAGAGGACCTCTTAAATCAAGTTACCATGATGGATCAGTTACTGAAGCTTCTCCAAGACCAGCCCACATTATACAGCCCAATAAAATCAGGTTAAACACCAGCAACCTCAAATCTATACACACACAAATATGCATGCACTCGCACACATGTGAGCACGCCCTCACACACACTAGTGTTATCTCAATACCAGAATTTTGATTTCAATACTGATACCAGGTTAAGTATTACAAAACTCAATACCATAACGATATCACCGCCAAATACATAAAGAGGGGGAAAAAATGTGTCTCTATATTTAGTGAGCTTTCAGACCCATCCAGCAACTTTTATTGGTAAAAGTGGCTAGTGACAAATTCAGCTACTTTTCAGGCTGCCTTTGGGGAGTTTTGACACCAAGACTTTCTATGGTTTTGATAGGATTTAGGGACTTTTCCCACTCAATTCTGCCGCAAACTAGAGTGGGAGAAGCTGTCCGTGCAACGGAAGTCACAGCAAACAGCGATTCTCACTGGAATAGTTGGCAACACTGCCAGAGTGGTGTCTGAATGAGAGACAAGAATTTTACTCTTCGCTAGCAGAGTCTCTTCGCTAGCAGTTGCTTCCAACTCAAACATTGAAAAACAACCTAACGTGTGAACAAAACGGTATAAATAGCCAAGAAACACCAGGAC
Organism: Salvelinus alpinus; assembly: GCF_045679555.1. Classification (NCBI taxonomy): domain Eukaryota; kingdom Metazoa; phylum Chordata; class Actinopteri; order Salmoniformes; family Salmonidae; genus Salvelinus; species Salvelinus alpinus. The sequence goes on from NC_092099.1 coordinate 28,577,125, forward strand.
AAAGTCACACTTCAGTAGAGTTTCGGGTTAATTCGACCAACTTCTATGCCTGTGAGCTTCTAAAAATGAATCGATCAGCACTTCACTCATAGTGCGCAGAGCAAGGCACTGCATCCAGATGGGTGCACGCACGCACGCACGCACGCACGCACGCACGCACGCACGCACGCACGCACGCGCACGCACACATACACACACACACTCTCTCTCAGCATCTGGGTGAGAGCAGCCCAAGGACCTCTGAAAATGGGATGATTCCCAAATGTTGTACTGCCAGAGGGGTGTGTGTGTGTGTGTGCCAATAAACCTGGTTTCCCTTTCTGTGGTGCCGCGGGCATGGTCTCAGAGCAAACAACAGCACACAGCAACAACAAAACGTCTGAAATGAGAGAAAACCCCTCCCTTTGAAAAGAAAACAACAAACGGTCTCAACATACTGGAAATACTAGATGATTTTCATAGAGATATGCAGAACAACAATTAACATAGATTTCCAATTTCTACAAAATCATGTTCCCTAAACTCTTAACAATTATGTTCACTACATTCAGGCATGATTTACATGTTTTATTTTTATTTCACCTTTATTTAGCCAGGTAGGCCAGTTGAGAACAAGTTCTCATTTACAACTGCGACCTGGCCAAGATAAAGCAAAGCGGTGCGACACAAACAACAACACAGAGTTACACATGGAATAAACAAGCGTACAGTCAATAACACAATAGAAAAAAAGAAAGTCACTATACAGTGTGTGCAAATGCATGAGGAGGTAAGGCAATAAATAGGCCATAGTAGTGAAGTAATTACAATTTAGCAAATTAACACTGGAGTGATAGCTGAGCAGATGGTGATGTGCAAGTAGAAATACTGGTGTGCAAAAGAGCAGAAAAGTAAATAAAAACAATATGGGGATATGAGAGGTAGTTTGGGTGGGCTATTTACAGACGGGCTATGTACAGCTGCAGCGATCGGTTACCTGCTCAGATAGCTGATGAAGGGACCATCTAGTACACCTCATGAAGTTAACAAATGAAGTGAGCCTACATTCTTACACACACTGACACACACACACAATCTTGAGCGGTGAACGCTGACATACCTCATAGTGACAGATCCGTGCGCTGCTCGATGCTTCTCTCCAGGTGGGAAGTACAATCCAGGAACTAGCTGGTAGCTTCTCCAAAGAGATGAACACGGTGAGAGAGCGATAGAGCTAGAGAGCAAGAGCGAGAGAGAGAGAGAGAGAGAGCGTGCGTGAGAGAGTGAGTGAAATAGAGAGAGTGTGGGTGAGTGAGAGAGCGAGACAGAGTGCAACTCCCTCTGTAACAGCTCTCTCTGCATCTACTCCCATAGGCTAAGAACCTCCACTACTAACCCATCAGAGTCCCTCGCTCAGCAGAGAGAGAGATAGAGACAGAGCGAGACAGAGAGCGAAGCCGTAAGCATGTGGGTGAGTGTGGAAGATGGGGGAATAGACAGAAGGAGAGAGCACCAGAAGGGTGTACCAAAGAGAGAGAGAGAGAGAGGCATATCATATCAAATATAAATTCATGCAGAAGATCTGAGAAATGGTTTGATGAAGAATGAAATCGAGCAACCTTCCCAACCAAAACACAGACACCCAGAAAACCTGACTTTTTACTATGTGGAAAAATTAAATCAATACCGGAATACAGTAAGAAAAAGAACAGAAAAAATATGGAACTGCATAGCAAAATACCATACGAAAGACCACGTATACACCCTTATTGACAAACAAATGAACCAAAACAAAAACTAAAGTATTTTCATGCTTTGTTTACTTCGAGAAGCTTTTGACTCAATTTGGCATGAGGGTCTGCTATACAAATTGATTGAAATTGGTGTTGGAGGAAAAACATTATAAAATCAATGTACTCAAACAACAAGTGTGCAGTTCAAATTGGTAATAAACACAATATTTCTATCCTCAGGGCCGTGGGGTGAGACAGGGATGCAGCTTGAGCCTCACCCTCTTCAACATTTATATCAATGAATTGGCGAGGGCCCTATAACAGTCTGCAGCACACGGCCTCACCCTACTGCGGCAGAAAATAAAATGTCTACTGTTTGCTGATGATCTGGTGCTTCTGTCCCCAACAAGCAGCACCTAGATCTGTTGCACAGATTCTGTCAGATTTGGGCCTGACAGTGCATCTCAGTAAGAAATAAAATAATGGTGTCCCAATAAAGGTCAAGTTGCCAGAACAACAAATACAAATTCTATCTAGACACTGTTGCCCTAGAGCACACAAATAATTATACCTATCTCGGCCTAAACATCAACACCACAGTTAATTTCCAAAAGGCTGTGAACAATCTAAGAGACACGGCAAGAAGGGCCTTCTATGCCATCAAAAGGAACATAAAACTGGACATCCCATTTAGGATATGGCAAAAAAATACTTGAATCAGTTATAGAACCCATTGCCCTCCATGGTTGCATGGTCTGGGGTCCTCTCACCAACCAAGAATTCACAAAATGGAATTGAGACTCTGCATGCAGAATTCTGCTAAAATATGCTTTGTGTACAACAATAAATTCCAAACAATGCATGCAGAGCAGAATTAGGTATATACCCACTAGTTATCAAAATCAAGAAAAGAGCTGTTAAATTCTACAACCACCTAAAAGGAAGCGATGCCCAGACATTCCACCACAAAGCCCTCGCCTACAGAGAGATGAACCGAGACAAGAGTCCCCTCAACCAGCTGGTTCTGGGGCTCTGATCACAAACAGACCCCAAGAGCCACAGGCCAACAACACAATTACACCACCAAATTATGAGAAAGCAAAACGCTAACTATTTGACACACTGGAAAGAATCAACGGAGCAAATTGGAATTCTATCTGGCCCTAAACAGAGAGTACACAGTGGCAGAATACCTGACCACTGTGACTGACCCTAAAATAAGAACATCCTTGACTATGTACAAACTCTTGAAAGAAGTCGCTATAGGCAGACCTGGCTCTCAAGAGAAGACAGGTCACTGTCCACAAAATGAGGTGGAAACTGACCTGCACTTCCTAACTTTCTGCCAAATGTATGACCACATTAGAGACACATATTTACCACAGACCCACAAATCATTTGAAAACAAAACCGACATTGATAAACTTCCATATCTGTTAGGTGACATAGCACAATCTGCGAACAAAGCAGCAAGATTTATGGCCTGTTGCGATGAGAAAAGGGCAACGAATGGAGCACAAAAAACATTGTAAATACCACCAATACTTAACTGTTTATTCATCTTTCCCCGCTAACATACTAGAACTATTTGCATATTGCTGAAACACAGTACATACAGTTAAAGTCGGATGTTTACATACACCTTAGCCAAATACATTTAAACTCAGTTTTTCACAATTCCTGACATTTAATCCTAGTAAAAATTCCCAGTCTTAGGTCAGTTAGGATCACCACTTTATTTTAAGAATGTGAAATGTTAAAATAATAGTAGAGAGAATTATTTATTTCAGCTTTTATTTTATTTAATCACATTCCCAGTGGGTCAGAAGTTTACATACACTCAATTACTATTTGGTAGCATTGCCTTAAAATTGTTTAACTTGGGTCAAATGTTTCGGGTAGCCTTCCACAAGGTACCCACAATAAGTTGGGTGAAATCTGGCCCATTCCTCCTGACAGAGATGGTGTAACTGAGTCAGGTTTGTAGGCCTTCTTGCTCGCACATGCTTTTTCAGTTCTGCCCACAAATTTTCTATAGGATTGACGGCCGGGGCTTTGTGATGGCCACTCCAATACCTTGACTTTGTTGTCCTTAAGCCAATTTTCCACAACTTTGGAAGTATGCTTGGGGTCATTGTCCATTTGGAAGACCCATTTGCGACCAAGCTTTAACTTCCTGACTGATGTCTTGAGATATTGCTTCAATATATCTACATCATTTTCTCTCCTCATGATGCCATCTATTTTGTGAAGTACACCAGTCCCTCCTGCAGCAAAGCACGCGCCCAACATGATGCTGCCACCCCCGTGCTTCACGGTTGGGATGGTGTTCTTCAGCTTGCAAGCCTCCCCCTTTTTCCTCCAAAACATAACAATGGTCATTATGGCCAAACAGTTGTATTTTTGTTTCATCAGACCAGAGGACATTTCTCCAAAAAGTACGATCTTTGTCCCCATGTGCAGTTGCAAACCGTAGTCTGGCTTTTTTATGGCGGTTTTGGAGCAGTGGCTTCTTCCTTGCCGAGGGACCTTTCAGGTTATATTGACATAGGACTCATTTTACTGTGGATATAGATACTTTGTACCCGTTTCCTCCAGCATCTTCACAAGGTCCTTTGCTGTTGTTCTGGGATTGATTTGCACTTTTCGCACCAAAGTACGTACATCTCTAGGAGACAGAACGCGTCTCCTTCCTGAGTTGTATGATGGCTGCGTGGTCCCATGGTGTTTATACTTGCGTACTATTGTTTGTACAGATGAACATGGTACCTTCAGGTGTTTGGAAATTGCTCCCAAGGATGAGCCAGACTTCTGGAGGTCTAGATTTTTTTTCTGAAATCTTGCTTGATTTCTTTTGATTTCCCCATGATGTCAAGCAAAGAGGCACTGAGTTTGAAGGTAGGCCTTGAAATACATCCACAGGTACACCTCCAATTGACTCAAATTATGTCAATTAGCCTATCAGAAGCTTCTAAAGCCATGGCATAATTTTCTGGATTTTTCCAAGCTGTTTAAAGGCACAGTCACCTTAGTGTATGTAAACTTCTGACTCACTGGAATTGTGATACAGTGAATTATAAGTGAAATAATCTGTCTGTAAACAATTGTTGGATGTTGTCATTTTGGATTTTGTCATGCACAAAGTAGATGTCCTAACCGACTTGCCAAAGCTATGGTTTGTTAACAAGAACTTCGTGGAGTGGTTGAAAAACGAGTTTTAATGACTCCAACCTAAGTGTATGTAAACTTCCGACTTCAACTGTAGCTAATAACATAAAACTTGAACCGTCTTTATCTTTTTGAAACCTCTGAGTGCAATGTGTACTGTTAATTTCTGATCGTTTTTTGTTGATGTTGTTCAATTTGTTTCTTCTCAGTTTTGTTTGTTTATTTCACTTGCTTTTGCGATGTAAACATATGTTTCCCATGCCAATAAAGTCCCTTTGAATTGAATTGAATGAGAGAGAGAGAGAGAGCTAGATAGATAGAGTGTCTGTGTGAGTCTGTGTGTGAGAGACAGAAAAACAGGAGTCTAAATCTAAAGCCCACAAGCGGCTGGTGAGAGTGAGTGACACAGAACTTCCCGACATTCTGTGTTTGTGTGTGTGTGAGTGTGTGAGCGTGTGTGTGTATGCTTAAGTACGGCTGGAGGCTCAGGGGTTGTCATTAATATTGCGTCTCTGATCTGCCTCTAACACTCTCACAGAAAATCGTCATACAAAATAACACACACATACACACACACACACACACACACACACACACACACACACACACACACACACACACACACACACACACACACAGCAATAGACACAGGAACTGAGGCAGTTAGGGACTGAACTAATGATGAAAAGCACAACATAGGAGAACAAAAGGTATGTGCAACAGAGGTAATGAGCCAAAGGAACCTTCATCATGCCATCCTCTCCTCACGCTCTCCTCCCTTCTACTCTCTCCCCTCCTCTTTTTACTCCCTCCTTTCAGGGGCCTTGTCTGTTTCTCCTCCTCTCTCTGTTGGTTCTGCCCGCCCTGGCCTTCATCAACATGACAAAGACTGCTGGCTGACCTGCAGAGAGAGGGGGGGGGGGGGGGGGGGGTTAAAGAGAGAGAGGGCAGGAGTGGGAGAGCGGGGGGTTGAGAGAGAGAGATGAGGGGAGGAGGAGGAGTGAGTGAGTTTGGAGGAGGAGAGGGGAGATATACACCAGTTTAAAACTTGTGTGAGTAAAACTAAACATAGCAACATCAATTCAATCTAAGTACCAAACACAACGTTTGTGAACTATCTCCAGCTGTCTCTCTCAGAATGTTCAGTTTGAGCTGGTCAGACACTGCCCTATTACTCTACCATGAAAAATACAACCCCAGTTCCTCTCAGGGGGGACCTCTTTCAATGTGATACCAGCAACTAAACTATACACAGACCACTAGCTTTTATGTGTTTACTGTATATCTGCCAGTTCTCTAGCGTAGACCCTTAAAACAGGACTACAGAAACCAGGGGATGTAGAGAGGGGAGAGAGGGAAAGAGAGGGGGGAGAGGAAGAGAGGGGGGGTTGAGGGATACAGCTAGAAGGGGGGAAGAGAGGGAGAGAAGGTGTGAGCGGGGAAGAGAGCAGAAGAGAAGAAGAAGGAGGAGCAGATAGAGAAAGATAAGAGAGGGATGGGGGAGAAGTGGAGATGTGGAGATGTGGAGATGTAAAATACCACAAAAAAAGCTGAGGGCCTTGAAGGAAGGCCAGAGTATAAAGCATTATTTATCAAATGGACATAATCTGGTTCCACTGTTCTGTCACACGCACAGACACACACAGCTTGTCTTGTTTCTCCAGCTCCACAGTTGGATTCCAGGCAAATGCAGCTAGCGCCATATGAATTATAGATCACCTTATTTGAGCAGATCCCATCATGCAGTTAGTCTGGAGAAAAAACAACTCTATGAAATGGTAATGTTACAAATAGCTCCTAAATAAACAAACAACCATTTTAGTCACATGCTGTGGCGAGTATCAATTAGTATCCATACTATCAAATTAAATCACAACAGAAGAGGCAATGTTAATGGCACTATAATGATGATGGTAAGAGTTGCCGGACAGTACCACAGTGTTTGGACTAGCAATCAGACTAGTTCTAACCGGTCTGGTTGGTAACAAGTCAAAGCCCCACTTGCATCAAAAATCCACACTCCAGTCTGCCAGTTCTGCTAGAGGATCTTTGGATTAACCTGATTATGGTGATTTGCTTCGGATCAAAGTAAAGCTGCCTAAATACAAGTGTAGTGCAGAGCGAGTGTGTGTGGTGTTGTAGGGAGGCGTGTGTGTACTGTAGGTGTGTAGAGGTATGTGTATGTGCATGCTTGCGTGCGCTTGTATGCCATGCATGGTGGAGTGTGTGTGTGTGATAGGATGATGCATGGTGGAGTGTGTGTGTGTGATAACATGATGCATGGTGGAGTGTGTGTGTGTGTGATAGCATGATGCATGGTGGAGTGTGTGTGTGTGAAAGCATGATGCATGGTGGAGTGTGTGTGTGTGTGATAGCATGATGCATGGTGGAGTGTGTGTGTGTGATAGCATGATGGAGTGTGTGTGTGTGATAGCATGATGCATGGTGGAGTGTGTGTGTGTGATAGCATGATGCATGGTGGAGTGTGTGTGTGTGATAGCATGATGCATGGTGGAGTGTGTGTGTGTGTGATAGCATGATGCATGGTGGAGTGTGTGTGTGTGATAGCATGATACAGAAAGAGAGAGCGTGCTGGAGTATGATCCAGATTCAGGAATCACCTTTAGCCCCTATCATCAGCCAGACATGACCAATAGGAGAAGGGGGGAAATTAGAGGGGGAGAGGTAGGTGGGAAACATTGAAATGGTAGTAGAGAGGGAGATGGAATTGGAAAGACCATAGATAGATTGGGTACGGAAGGGGCTGTGGAAGAGAATTTGGGCAATCTCAGGCGCTTGTGTTTTTGTAACTGTGTGAGATTAGATGAGTTTATTAGTCATATGAGCAGTGTAGCAGATGTAGTCGCAGGGTACAGTGAGATTCTTATGCTCCGAGCTGCAACAGTGCAGGTCAAAAAGAGAAGTGAATTAAACAATACATTAAAATAATAATCTATACATATTTACAACTGTAACAATGATACAAGTATGTGTGGGGGGGTTGGGTTAGAATGCCCAAAGGAAATGTCCAGAGGGGGAGCAGCAGGGCGGGAGAAGTGGATGAATAATACATATTTACAACTGTAGCAATTATAATATCTCCACGGCGGGGCGTGTCCAGGCTGGTTCCTCCTGAAATCCACAATCAGCTCCTTTGTTTTGTTGACGTTGAGGGAGAGGATCAGTCTGGAGGGGGTAAAGTTGCCTACCTTCACCACCTGGGGACGGCCCGTCGGTTATTCCAGGATCCAGTTGCATAGGAAAGAGTTCAGTCCCAGGGCCGTGAGCTTTGTGGTGAGCTTGGAGGTGTTGGAGGTGTTATTTTTTTCCAAGTGGGAAAGGGCAGTGCAATAGAGATTGCATCCTCTGTGGATCTGTTGGGGTGGTATTCGAATTGGAGTGGGTCCAGGGTGTTTGGGATGATGATAACCAGCCTTTCAAAGCATAGAAGGCATCTAGCTGGTATGGTAGGCTAGTGTCACTAGACGACAGCTTGTGGCTGGATTTCCCTTTGTAATCTGTGATAGTTTGCCACATCCGACGAGCATCAGAGCCGGTGTAGTAGGATTCGATCTTAGTCCTGTATTGACACTGTCAATGATGGTTCGTCGGAGGGCGTAGCAGGATTTATAAGTTATAAGTGTCCGGTTTAGTGTCCCGCTCCTTGAAAGCGGCAGCTCTAGCTTTTAGCTCAGTGCGGATATTGCCTGTAATCCATAGTTTCTGGTTGGGATATTTACGTACGGTCACTGTGGGGACAATGTAGTCGATGGACTTATTAATGAAGCCATTGACCGAATGCCATCAGATGAATCCTGGAACATATTCCAGTCTGTGCTAGCAAAACAGCCCTGTAGCTTAGCATCATCTTCATCTGACCACTTCCGACTTGAGCTTGACACTGATACTTCCTGTTTGAGTTTTGCTTGTAAGCAGGAATCAGGAAGATAGAGTTATGGTCAGATTTGCCAAATGGAGGGTGAGGGAGAGCTGTGTACGCGTCTCTGTGTGTGGAGTAAAGGTGGTCTAGAGTTTTTTTCCCTGGTTGCACATGTAACATGCTGGTAGAAATGAGGTAAAACTGATTTCAATGTATGTGTTTGTGTACACAGTCTCAGCAAGTACACAGCAGGTTTCATTTCCTGATTTCCACCCTGCCACTCATTTCTCTTTGAAAATCGGCTTCCGCCAACACACCAGTCGTTGCCATGGCGCTACACAAATATATTTTTGGGGAGAGGGAGGGGGAGCATCTTGCTTGACACATTCGCCCATTAGGAGGACCGATCCCCCTCTCCCCTTCTCTTCCTCCTCCATTGGCGTTTGCACAGCCGGTTGGTGTTTGTAAAGCAATCAAAGAGCTTTAGGTCTCCTTATTTGTTTGAGCTTTGCCTCCACCACTCTCTCTCTAGCTCTCCCTCTCGCACACTGCTTTCTAAACGCCATTGCTCTGTTTATCTAAAATGGTGAATCTCTCTCTCAGTAGTAGTAGCTGGGTGCGATGCCAATGGTCTGATGGGGAGGGGAGCGGGAGACACAGGGCCCAGACTCCAGGGGCAGGACGCCCAGTTAAGAAGTGACTAACCAGGGTGCTTTGTGTCTCTCTCTCCCTGGTGCCCTCACAGACAGAGGGAGTGTGCGGCATGTGTGTGTGTGTGTGTGTTTATTGAGAAGGGGGGGGGGGGGGCACCATTAGTTGGAACTGGAAAAGGACAAAATCATTGCAGATATATCAAGGTTACAACACAAATCCAAAACACTATGATACAATGCTAGAACCAGGGAAGAGAACATAGTTATACAACCCGTGTGTCCCTTTTCCTGATCCCTGAGGAGGACTTAGTGAGCCGGGGTTTGTTACAATGGCTTCTACAATCAACACATAAAACAACAATACAGCACATTCTGTAACTATAATTCTGACACGTCTCTTTGCTTCTGTATTTCTCTCTCTCTTTCTCTCTCTGTGGCCGTCTGCCACACAGAAAATGATCTCTTTGTCCTCTTCTCTACCTGTAATATCTTAACTCTCACCCCTCTCCTCTCCCTAAGGGTATGTCTCCTCTCTCAGACACTGGAACCGAGTTTACGATTTGCCTGGCAGGCACGCATCCCGCTCATCTCTCCTTCTCCAGACAGTCTGTGAAAGTGAAAAATAATGACTCAGAAACATTATAATGAGAAAAAGATGTATATATTTTGCATACAGAGGAAACAGATAAGGTCAGTTAGATTAATCTAAACCAGTAAAAGTATTGACTCTATAACAACCAGAAATTACCAATATCATACTGATATTACTAATGATACATGGCGCATGACTCAACATCATCACTACCATCATTATCAGTATAATCAGGCCAGTTGGCCCTAACCATTGACATAATTCCTGTCACATATATCTGGTTGAGGGTATAAGGAAGAGAAGAGTTTAAATGTCACCCAATTCTTCTGACAATCCAGGGTGGCGTACAAAGTATGATGATACAGTCTCAGAGGAGAAAACTGTGGCATTTTGATATTTCTATGAGGAGAGAAAACAATTGAACGCTTTAGGGCTGTGGCGGTCACAAAAGTTTGTCAGCAAATAACTGCTGGTCTCAAGGTAATTTACTGTAAATTAACACAAACACATTTAGCATCTGCTGGCTTCCACACACAGGCTACAAGCCACTAATGCAGACCTTTGGAACATCTACATTTTAAAAACCCTAATAAATCCATGTAATATAGCCCACACCTTCACAATAAATCCAGTATTTATTTTAGACAGGTCTAAAGAAGCATGATATAAAGAAAATATAGTCTATTTCAGAAGCAAAGAATAGCATACTCTGAGTTGTCCTTATGTTAGGTCCTGATCTGGCTATGCCAAATGGCTGTGAGCTACACTAGGTCATTTAGCAGACAAGATTTGCTTAGAATTCCATTATTATGCATTATATTATATTATTTTATAGTATGAAGAATACAATTGAACAAAGCTGAAAAAATATAATTATTTTCTCAAAACGATGAGGGAGTGCACACATGCGGATATTCTGTGTTGAGCAATTAACAAAGAAATAGGTACTCCTATATGCTTAATTTAAAGTTATTAATGTGACTTTAGTTGTTCTACAAACGTTGGGCTATATGTTTTGATTTTTAGTACATTGTAAGGCTGCATGATGCGACTCTAATGATGATTTGAAAAAAGTTGCTTGAAAGGCATGAGCTCTGCTTTGTTTTTTGCGCAGGCTGTACAGTTTATTAGTCTCTGATTCACAATTTGACAAGTACTTGATAATCCCTCAAATTTCACGGTGGCATCCCCTTTGTGGCCGTAATAAATCCTAAAAAAATCCATGCCTTTTGTCCATTCCTTTTGCGGCCGTTGTTCATTATGCCCTGGGCCTGGAGTGCTGCGTTGTGCCCTTCTCCCAGAGTGCTGCCCACTTCTAAGCACCTCTCACTCACATGGCTCTCCATCACCTCTCACTCACATAGCTCTCCATCACTTCTCACTCACATAGCTCTCCATCACTTCTCACTCACATAGCTCTCCATCACCTCTCACTCACATAGCTCTCCATCACTTCTCACTCACATAGCTCTCCTTCACCTCTCACTCACATAGCTCTCCATCACTTCTCACTCACATAGCTCTCCATCACTTCTCACTCACATAGCTCTCCTTCACCTCTCACTCACATAGCTCTCCATCACTTCTCACTCACATAGCTCTCCATCACCTCTCACTCACATAGCTCTCCATCACTTCTCACTCACATGGCTCTCCATCACCTCTCACTCACATAGCTCTCCATCACCTCTCACTCACATGGCTCTCCATCACCTCTCACTCACATAGCTCTCCATCACTTCTCACTCACATAGCTCTCCATCACCTCTCACTCACATAGCTCTCCATCACTTCTCACTCACATGGCTCTCCATCACCTCTCACTCACATAGCTCTCCATCACCTCTCACTCACATGGCTCTCCATCACCTCTCACTCACATAGCTCTCCATCACCTCTCACTCACATAGCTCTCCATCACTTCTCACTCACATGGCTCTCCATCACGTGATCGGGTCTTTCTCACAGGGTACAAGTGAAGACAGACACATCTGGGACGCAACTGCACACCTCCTTATCCAATTCCCAGGTGCATATTGAAGATATTGAAAGAACTGTCCACATTTACTTTTCATCAGCCAACAAGATGAGTAGGCCTTAACAAACAGCAAAAACACTAGCCTATGTCAATCTACTATCCCCCATAGTAAAAAGGTTTACCTATTCTATTCTGTGATAGAAATAAATATTCCAAACATAGTCTGGGACAGTTGTGGGATGCAATAGATACCACATTAATACAACCACTAGCATCAAAAAAAATGTTTTTATGCGATGTGGCTGACACAACAGATCAGAACATTTAGCTTAAAATGTTGATAAACTATTAGGCTATTTCTTCACATTATAAGCAGAGTATTGCGCAAATAGGTTAGAAGCGCGAATGTTCCATTAGTGGGAAAACACCATTATAAAAAGTGACCATAAATGCAATTATGCATGTAATGTTTTTACTATAAAGGTGCATTTTTATTGTGAAAATTATCTTCCCCAAACTTGAAACTCACGTGCTGCTTATGTATGCCAGTTAGGCTGTAAACCCCTTGTAAAGCGGATTAATGTGCTTCATTTTAAGAAGTTATTTGGTCACTTTAGTTGTGATACAAACCTTATTAAAACATACAGGCCTATAAGTGATAATATATCATTCACAAGTGATAGGCTAATATTGTCACCCATCACACTATTCTTGATTTAATCTTGTCTTTAAATATACTAAATAATATATGCATGACATTTTTTATTTATTTAGAATGGACCATTATCATGCACCTGTCTGGAAACAGGGGCAGCAGGAAAAAATACATGTCATCTATGCACTTAAGTAGCGAATGGAGGACACTTTTCCCGTGGTTCATTTTCATGCCAGCCAGGTAGGCTATACTCCTGTGGTAAAGATAAACAATGTGCTTAATATTAGGAAAGTTACGAAATAAATATAGTAGACCTAACATCACAGAGCTTGGAGAAGCTTGGAGAAGCCTAATGACCGTGACTAAACCGTGACTAAACAGTCACGTGGAATTTGACTGCCATCATGACTGGTGACCGCCGGTGTGGCGGTAATACGGTCACCACAACAGCCCTATGTTTGACCGATAGATAATGCTATCAAGGGCCTATATTTGACAGAAAGTTGAACATTTTAAAAGTGGCCGGTATTTAAAGAAAATACCTCAGCACATCTCCAGTGACTGAAGATGATAGTGCAGCTATTCAGACAGCAACTCATTTGACTGCAACACTGTTAATATGTTTGAAATCGCAAATTGTTTGCATAGTCAACTTACACAAACACTTACCCCACCAGATATGCCACCAGTGGTCTTTTCCCATTCCCAGGTCCAGAACACATTCAAGGAAATGAACAATATTATACAGAGAAACAAGTGCTTGGAACTTCCATCTTATACAGTACATTTACATTTACATTTAAGTCATTTAGCAGACGCTCTTATCCAGAGCGACTTACAAATTGGTGCATTCACCTTATGATATCCAGTGGAACAACCACTTTACAATAGTGCATCTAACTCTTTTAAGGGGGAGGGGGGGGGGGTTAGGAGGATTACTTTATCCTATCCTAGGTATTCCTTAAAGAGGTGGAGTTTCAGGTGTCTCCGGAAGGTGGTGATTGACTCCGCTGACCTGGCGTCGTGAGGGAGTTTGTTCCACCATTGGGGTGCCAGAGCAGCGAACAGTTTTGACTGGGCTGAGCGGGAACTGTACTTCCTCAGAGGTAGGGAGGCGAGCAGGCCAGAGGTGGATGAACGCAGTGCCCTTGTTTGGGTGTAGGGCCTGATCAGAGCCTGAAGGTACGGAGGTGCCGTTCCCCTCACAGCTCCGTAGGCAAGCACCATGGTCTTGTAGCGGATGCGAGCTTCAACTGGAAGCCAGTGGAGAGAGCGGAGGAGCGGGGTGACGTGAGAGAACTTGGGAAGGTTGAACACCAGACGGGCTGCGGCGTTCTGGATGAGTTGTAGGGGTTTAATGGCACAGGCAGGGAGCCCAGCCAACAGCGAGTTGCAGTAATCCAGACGGGAGATGACAAGTGCCTGGATTAGGACCTGCGCCGCTTCCTGTGTGAGGCAGGGTCGTACTCTGCGAATGTTGTAGAGCATGAACCTACAGGAACGGGTCACCGCCTTGATGTGAGTTGAGAACGACAGGGTGTTGTCCAGGATCACGCCAAGGTTCTTAGCGCTCTGGGAGGAGGACACAATGGAGTTGTCAACCGTGATGGCGAGATCATGGAACGGGCAGTCCTTCCCCGGGAGGAAGAGCAGCTCCGTCTTGCCGAGGTTCAGCTTGAGGTGGTGATCCGTCATCCACACTGATATGTCTGCCAGACATGCAGAGATGCGATTCGCCACCTGGTTATCAGAGGGGGGAAAGGAGAAGATTAATTGTGTGTCGTCTGCATAGCAATGATAGGAGAGGCCATGTGAGGATATGACAGAGCCAAGTGACTTGGTGTATAGCGAGAATAGGAGAGGGCCTAGAACAGAGCCCTGGGGGACACCAGTGGTGAGAGCACGTGGTGCGGAGACAGATTCTCGCCACGCCACCTGGTAGGAGCGACCTGTCAGGTAGGACGCAATCCAAGCGTGGGCCGCGCCGGAGATGCCCAGCTCGGAGAGGGTGGAGAGGAGGATCTGATGGTTCACAGTATCAAAGGCAGCCGATAGGTCTAGAAGGATGAGAGCAGAGGAGAGAGAGTTAGCTTTAGCAGTGCGGAGCGCCTCCGTGACACAGAGAAGAGCAGTCTCAGTTGAATGACTAGTCTTGAAACCTGACTGATTTGGATCAAGAAGGTCATTCTGAGAGAGATAGCAGGAGAGCTGGCCAAGGACGGCACGTTCAAGAGTTTTGGAGAGAAAAGAAAGAAGGGATACTGGTCTGTAGTTGTTGACATCGGAGGGATCGAGTGTAGGTTTTTTCAGAAGGGGTGCAACTCTCGCTCTCTTGAAGACGGAAGGGACGTAGCCAGCGGTCAAGGATGAGTTGATGAGCGAGGTGAGGTAAGGGAGAAGGTCTCCGGAAATGGTCTGGAGAAGAGAGGAGGGGATAGGGTCAAGCGGGCAGGTTGTTGGGCGGCCGGCCGTCACAAGACGCGAGATTTCATCTGGAGAGAGAGGGGAGAAAGAGGTCAAAGCACAGGGTAGGGCAGTGTGAGCAGAACCAGCGGTGTCGTTGACTTAGCAAACGAGGATCGGATGTCGTCGACCTTCTTTTCAAAATGGTTGACGAAGTCATCCGCAGAGAGGGAGGAGGGGGGAGGAGGGGGAGGAGGATTCAGGAGGGAGGAGAAGGTGGCAAAGAGCTTCCTAGGGTTAGAGGCAGATGCTTGGAATTTAGAGTGGTAGAAAGTGGCTTTAGCAGCAGAGACAGAAGAGGAGAATGTAGAGAGGAGGGAGTGAAAGGATGCCAGGTCCGCAGGGAGGCGAGTTTTCCTCCATTTCCGCTCGGCTGCCCGGAGCCCTGTTCTGTGAGCTCGCAGTGAGTCGCCGAGCCACGGAGCAGGAGGGGAGGACCGAGCCGGCCTGGAGGATAGGGGACATAGAGAGTCAAAGGATGCAGAAAGGGAGGAGAGGAGGGTTGAGGAGGCAGAATCAGGAGATAGGTTGGAGAAGGTTTGAGCAGAGGGAAGAGATGATAGGATGGAAGAGGAGAGAGTAGCGGGGGAGAGAGAGCGAAGGTTGGGACGGCGCGATACCATCCGAGTAGGGGCAGTGTGGGAAGTGTTAGATGAGAGCGAGAGGGAAAAGGATACAAGGTAGTGGTCGGAGACTTGGAGGGGAGTTGCAGTGAGATTAGTGGAAGAACAGCATCTAGTAAAGATGAGGTCAAGCGTATTGCCTGCCTTGTGAGTAGGGGGGGAAGGTGAGAGGGTGAGGTCAAAAGAGGAGAGGAGTGGAAAGAAGGAGGCAGAGAGGAATGAGTCAAAGGTAGACGTGGGGAGGTTAAAGTCACCCAGAACTGTGAGAGGTGAGCCATCCTCAGGAAAGGAACTTATCAGGGCGTCAAGCTCATTGATGAACTCTCCAAGGGAACCTGGAGGGCGATAAATTATAAGGATGTTAAGCTTGAAAGGGCTGGTAACTGTGACAGCATGGAATTCAAAGGAGGCGATAGACAGATGGGTCAGGGGAGAAAGAGAGAATGTCCACTTGGGAGAGATGAGGATCCCAGTGCCACCGCCCCGCTGACCAGAAGCTCTCGGGGTGTGCGAGAACACGTGGGCAGACGAGGCGAGAGCAGTAGGAGTAGCAGTGTTGTCAGTGGTAATCCATGTTTCCGTCAGTGCCAAGAAGTCGAGGGACTGGAGGGACGCATAGGCTGAAATGAACTCTGCCTTGTTGGCCGCAGATCGGCAGTTCCAGAGGCTGCCGGAGACCTGGAACTCCACGTGGGTCGTGCGCGCTGGAACCACCAGGTTAGAATGGCAGCGGCCACGCGGTGTGAAGCGTTTGTATGGTCTGTGCAGAGAGGAGAGAAGAGGGATAGACAGACACATAGTTGACAGGCTACAGAAGAGGCTACGCTAATGCAAAGGAGATTAGAATGACAAGTGGACTACACGTCTCGAATGTTCAGGAAGTTAAGCTTACGTTGCAAAAGTAAAATAAAATCTTATTGACTAAAATGATATAGTACTGCTGGCGGTGAAGTAGGCTGGCTAGCAGTGGCTGCGTTGTTGACTTTGTTTGAACGTGTAGCTGGCTAGGTAACCTCTAACTGGCTAGGTAATCTCGACAATTTCTCAAAACTACACAATTATCTTGGATACAAGGACAGCAAAGACAACTATGTAGCTAGCTAACACTACGCTAATCAAGTCGTTCCGTTGTAATGTAAGTTGTAATGTGAGTTTCTACAGTGCTGCTATTCGGTAGAAGTTGGCTAGCTAGCAGTGTTAGCTAGCAGTGTTGACTAGGTAGGAGACGGCAGCGCAGCGCGGCGGACGAAAATAGCTGGCTAGTTAACCGAATAATTACTCTAACCAACTCTAAGCTACACAATTATCTTAGATACAAAGATAGCAAAGACAACTATGTAGCCAGCTAACACTACACTAATCAAGTCGTTCCGTTGTAATGTAATCGTTTCTCCAGTGCTGCTATGCTGCTATTCGGTGGCTAGCTGGCTAGCTAGCAGTGTTGACTACGTTACGTTACGAAAATAGCTGGCTAGTTAACCGAATAATTACTCTAACCAACTCTAAGCTACACAATTATCTTAGATACAAAGATAGCAAAGACAACTATGTAGCCAGCTAACACTACACTAATCAAGTCGTTCCGTTGTAATGTAATCGTTTCTCCAGTGCTGCTATGCTGCTATGCTGCTATTCGGTGGCTAGCTGGCTAGCTAGCAGTGTTGACTACGTTACATTACGTTCGGACGAAAATAGCTGGCTAGCGAACCTCAATAACTACACAATTATCTTTGATACAAAGACGGCTATGTAGCTAGCTAAGATCAAACAAATCAAACCGTTGTACTGTAATGAAAATGAAAATGGTAAAACTACCTGTGGAGCGAAGCGGAATTGCGACTGCACGCTCCAAACCGGAAGTTACCGGTTATATGTTTGTTGTCCTTTGTTTTTACTCTGTGCCTATAACTCAACCTCAACCCAACAGGTGGAGCGGGAGCAGCCTGTGGACCACTCAGACATGGTGGACCAGATGTTTGGCTTCATATCCCTTGATTTTTCCCCACATTTTGTCACGTTACAGCCTTATTCTAAAATCCTCAATCTACACACAATACCCCATAATGACGAAGTGAAAAAAGGTTTTTAGAAATTGTTGCAAATGTTTTAAAAATAAAAAATAGAAATAGCTTATTTACATCAGTGTTCAGGCCGTTTGCTCTGAGACTCGAAATTGAGCTCAGGTGGATCCTGTTTCCATTGATCATCCTTGAGACGAACTCCAATCAAGTTGTAGAAACAACTGTGGTAAATTCAATTGATTGGACATGATTTGGAAAGGCACACACCCGTCGATATAAGATCCCACAGTTAAAGTGCATGTCAGAGCAAAAACCAAGCCATGAGTTCGAAGGAATTGTCCGGAGAGAGTAGAGTGCCGAGACAGGATTGTGTCAAGAAAGCATTGAAGGTCCACAAAAACACAGTGGCCTACATCATTCCTAAATGGAACAAGTTTGGAACCCCCAAAACGTTTCCTAAAGCTGGATGCCTGGCCAAACTGAGCAATCGGGTGAGAAGAGTCTTGGTCAGGTCAGGGATCTGGACCCTTTCTTTCTAAAACTATCTGCTGAAATTGTTGCCACCCCTATTACTAGCCTTTTCAACCTCTCTTTCGTGTCGTCTGAGATTCCCAAAGATTGGAAAGCAGCTGCGGTTATCCCCCTCTTCAAAGGGGGGGACACTCTTGACCCTAACAGCTACAGACCTATATCTATCCTACCCTGCCTTTCTAAGGTCTTCGAAAGCCAAGTCAACAAACAGATTACCGACCATTTCGAATCCCACCATACCTTCTCCGCTATGCAATCTGGTTTCAGAGCTGGTCATGGGTGCACCTCAGCCACGCTCAAGGTCATAAACGATATCTTAACCGCCATCGATAGGAAACAATACTGTGCAGCCGTATTCATTGACCTGGCCAAGGCTTTTGACTCTGTCAATCACCACATCCTCATCGGCAGACTCGACAACCTTGGTTTCTCTAATGATTGCCTCGCCTGGTTCACCAACTACTTCTCTGATCGAGTTCAGTGTGTCAAATCGGAGGGTCTGTTGTCCGGGCCTCTGGCAGTCTCTATGGGGGTGCCACAGGGTTCAATTCTTGGACCGACTCTCTTCTCTGTATACATCAATGATGTCGCTCTTGCTGCTGGTGATTCTCTGATCCACCTCTACGCAGACGACACTATTCTGTATACTTCTGGCCCTTCTTTTGACACTGTGTTAACAACCCTCCAGGCAAGCTTCAATGCCATACAACTCTCCTTCCGTGGCCTCCAATTGCTCTTAAATACAAGTAAAACTAAATGCATGCTCTTCAACCGATCGCTGCCTGCACCTGCCCGCCTGTCCAACATCACTACTCTGGACGGCTCTGACTTAGAATATGTGGACAACTACAAATACCTAGGTGTCTGGTTAGACTGTAAACTCTCCTTCCAGACTCACATCAAACATCTCCAATCCAAAGTTAAATCTAGAATTGGCTTCCTATTCCGCAACAAAGCATCCTTCACTCATGCTGCCAAACATACCCTTGTAAAACTGACCATCCTACCAATCCTCGACTTCGGTGATGTCATTTACAAAATAGCCTCCAAAACCCTACTCAATAAATTGGATGCAGTCTATCACAGTCCCATCCGTTTTGTCATCAAAGCCCCATATACTACCCACCACTGCGACCTGTACCCTCCCGTTGGCTGGCCCTCGCTTCATACTCGTCGCCAAACCCACTGGCTCCAGGTCATCTACAAGACCCTGCTAGGTAAAGTCCCCCCTTATCTCAGCTCGCTGGTCACCATAGCAGCACCTACCTGTAGCACGCGCTCCAGCAGGTATATCTCTCTGGTCACCCACAAAACCAATTCTTCCTTTGGCCGCCTCTCCTTCCAGTTCTCTGCTGCCAATGACTGGAACGAACTACAAAAATCTCTGAAACTGGAAACACTTATCTCCCTCACTAGCTTTAAGCACCAGCTGTCAGAGCAGCTCATAGATTACTGCACCTGTACATAGCCCATCTATAATTTAGCCCAAACAACTACCTCTTTACCTACTGTATTTATTTATTTATTTTGCTCCTTTGCACCCCATTATTTCTATCTCTACTTTACACTTTCTTCCACTGCAAACAAACCATTCCAGTGTTTTTTTTGTTTTTTTACTTGCTATATTGTATTTACTTCGCCACCATGGCCTTTTCATATTTTTATTTATTTATATATATATTTTGTTTGCCTTCACCTCCCTTATCTCACCTCACTTGCTCACATTGTATATAGACTTATTTTTCACTGTATTATTGACTGTATGTTTGTTTTACTCCATGTGTAACTATGTGTTGTTGTATGTGTCGAACTGCTTTGCTTTATCTTGGCCAGGTCGCAATTGTAAATGAGAACGTGTTCTCAATTTGCCAACCTGGTTAAATAAAGGTGAAATAAAAATAAATAAAATAAAAAAAGGGAGGTGACCAAGAACCCGATGGTCACTCAGAGAGCTCCAGAGTTCCTCTGTGGAGATGGGAGAAACTTCCAGAAGGACAACCATCTCTGCAGCACTCCACTAATCAGGCCTTTATGGTAGAGTGGCCAGACGGAAGCCACTCCTCAGTAAAATGCACGACAGCCTGCTTGGAGTTTGCCAAAACGCCCCTAAAGGACTCTTAAGACCACGAGAAGCAAGATTCTCTGGTCTGATGAAACCAATATTGAAGTCTCTGGCCAGAATGCCAAGGGTCACATCTGGAGGAAACCTGTCTAAACCTGTTTTTGCTTCGTCATTATGCGGTATTGTGTGTAGATTGAGGGGAAAAACATATTTTAATCAATTTTAGAATAAGGCTGTAACATAACAAAATGTGGAAAAAGTCAAGGGGTCTGAATACTTTCCAAATGCACTGTATTGCGCAAGTGAAAAGCAAACCTGGTTTCAAAACAAATAAAGCAACACCTCACTACACAACGTGGTGTGTGACCCACTTGTTGTGTGGATGTACTGCGTGTGTAACTAATAGATGCGCGCACACACACTACATGTTGTTTTCAAATGTATGGAAATTGTAAAGCCTTTTGTCTGTAATGTCTTTTTCGTTATGTGTCGGATCCCAGTAAGACTAGTTGTCGACATTGGCGTCGGCTAATGAGGACGCAAAAAATTCCAAATGAAATCTCTCAAGGTCTTTTCAGAGGCTTTTCAGACACTTACTGTAACCTACAGACATTAATTAATGAGTCACTCACAGTCACAATCCTCTGTTAGGAATTGCGTTATTTGAACAAACGACTTTATCATACACTAGCTGTATACAAGGAAGTTCAGTGGTAGAGACAGGATGTCCTATCCAAATGACTGTATGAATTATGGGGGGTGAAAGACTCCCTCTCTTATTTGGAAAGGGTAGCCTCATGTCTGTTTGGGCTGTTTAGCTAGACCCACATTATTTATTTGCAAACAGGTACAAACAGGTGCTGTGAATTAAACAAAGAGGCATACCACTGTATCCTCTGAACATAAAATTCCACCAACAGGTCCAGTCTTTGCTGTGCATCTTGTGTATCTTATTCTTCCACTCCCAGGATTTCCTGACAACATTCTCTCTCAGAATAAGACTACAACTCCCCCTGTTTTCAACAGCACCTGTGGTGCTTTGGGATTTCACAGCGGCCATTTCCCTTCCTGTACAGCTACAGTCATTCAGTTTCTATTGAGAAAGTCAAAACTATTTTTAAACCTGTACAAAAATTCAGACTTCCTCAGAATTAAGGCCAGTCCAATTCAACATAAAGCAGTATGGATATTCCAAAGATAATGTGATGTTTGTGATTGTGAATCAAGTCTCCCCAAAGACCGCAGAACTAGGCCACATTGAAATGCCTAGGAGCATTGTGTTGTGTAATCCACTAGAGGGCACAACAGCACGGTGAGCAAGAGTCTCCTTTCCTCCTGGTTCTAGGATGTTGTTATTCCTTATCGTTGTGTGTGTCAGATTATGTAAAACACCAAATGAGGTTCCTCATCTCTTATACTCTCCAGCATAATTTAAAAAAAAACATTATAGACCCATTCTGCTGCTACATCTAAAGGGTATAACCTTGCCCCCATCTTTTTCTATATTGATTTGATAGCTATTTTAAATGGTAATCTCTCCATCTGTGTCCTGCCATTGCAGTTGAGGAAATTGCTAGCTAGATTGAAGGTTATTGGAGTGTGGTAGCCTACCTCTACATTCATAGTTAAAGTGCTTTTGTTTCTCCTTGCACATCACAATACAGCCATAGTGGGCTAACATAACTGGCAGCACCATGTGCAGGCATACGTCCTTTCATGTCAATTTGTTTCACTCTAACTACACTACTTTTGGGAGTGTTCTATTAGATACAGACCTGCATCCTGCCTACACGTGTCAAAGAAGTGCCCTATAAGCTAATTACAAAGCTCACGGCACTGGGTCTGAACTCTTCCCTATGCAACTGGGTCCTGGACTTCCTGACGGGCCGCCCCCACGTAGGGAAGGTAGGCAACATCACCTCCTCGACACTGATCCTCAACACGGGGGCCCCACAAGGGTGCTTCCTCAGTCCCCTCCTTTATTCCCTGTATACCCACAACTGCGTGGCCTCACATAGTTCCAAATCCATCATCAAGTTCGCTGACGACACTACAGTAGTAGGCCTGACTACCAACAACAACGAGACAGCCTACAGAGAGGAGGTAGCGTCGAGAGCATACTGTCGGGCTGCATCACAGCCTGGTACGGCAACTCCCTCAACAGTCTTTACTCTGGAAATGTATTTAATCATCACTGCCACAGTTAATATGTATATATATATTTATTTTTATTTATTTAACTAAGCAAGTCAGAACAAATTCTTATTTACTATGACTGCCTACCCCGGCCAAACCCGGACGACACTGGGCCAATTGTGAGCCGCCCTATGGGACTCCCAATCACAGCCGGATGTGATACAGCCTGGATTCGAACCAGGGACTGTAGTGACGCCTCTTGCACTGAGATGCAGTGCCTTGACCGCTGTGCCTCTGGGGAGCGTTATAATATAGTGCTATTTCTATAGTTTTTTTATTACAATTTTAGTTATTTTATTTCACTTAGTCCTGCATGTTGGAGCTTGAAGCCTAAGATAATCACAACTGCAACCCTGTACATGTGACTATTAATCACGGAATCTGAGCGAGATTCACCATAGAAGCACCAGTACTGTGCTACACTGCTGTTTCCTGTGGGAAGGTTTCCCTCTGGTGGTCACAAAGGGTACAACTAACCCCCTCTCAGGACGGGATAATATTGCTATCATTACCACCAGCCATAGTGATTAACTGCATTTATTGTAATACATGGTCAGGTGCTGCTTGGGAAACCAATTAATTGAGTGCTGCTGCTCCCTTCTGGTAGAATGATGACAACTCACTCTGCACCATTCAATAACATTGTCATAGACAGGATACAATACCATGAAATACAACAGGGCCTATTTTACTAGTATGCAGGTGGTCAAAATGATCATCAAGGCATCAAAGTGTAGTCATGGCTGGGGCTGTGTAGTCATGGTTGGGGCTGTGTAGTCATGGCTGGGGCTGTGTAGTCATGGCTGGGGCTGTGTAGTCATGGTTGGGGCTGTGTAGTCATGGCTGGGGCTGTGTAGTCATGGTTGGGGCTGTGTAGTCATGGCTGGGGCTGTGTAGTCATGGTTGGGGCTGTGTAGTCATGGCTGGGGCTGTGTAGTCATGGCTGGGGCTGTGTAGTCATGGCTGGGGCTGTGTAGTCATGGCTGGGGCTGTGTAGTCATGGCTGGGGCTGTGTAGTCATGGCTGGGGCTGTAGTCATGGCTGGGGCTGTGTAGTCATGGCTGGGGCTGTGTAGTCATGGCTGGGGCTGTGTAGTCATGGCTGGGGCTGTGTAGTCATGGCTGTGTGCATTGTATATGATCATAACATTTAAGAAGTTATTGAGTGAATGGTGAGAGACCTGCCAGTATAAGCATCAAACATTTCAGATCACACACAGTGACAGAGGCTGACACTGCTGTCATCATCATCATCACTGGCATCATCAGCCAGGCTCTCCAGTAATAGGCCATGATTCTGAGTCTGTCCGTCCGTCCCTCAGTCACTCTGTAAAGCAGATGGCATCATAGTAGAATAGATAATGTTCCATCAGACCCACAAGCCATAGTTCATTTAAAATAATTATTGTACACCACCACCAGATCAAAACTTCTAGTACCAGCAGTGTCCATTTCCACATGATGGCAATTGTATCTCCTAGTCCCCCCAGTCCAACTCCCCTGGTCAGGGTCAGGCCAGTCTGACAGCGCCCAGGAAAGTGGAGTCTCCGTCCAGAGAAACTTTGGCTGTAGAGCGAGGGATCAACAGCTCCACACTGTCCCCGACCTCCAGCTTCACTATACCTACAGAGAACACAGTTAACACACTCAGAAACGGCACACAAACACACGCATTCACACACAAAGACAGACTCACCTCCTGTGTAACAGGTGTTGTATGGGTAGACAGGGTTCATGTTCTGGATACAGCGGAACAATGTGACATGCTGAGCTTCATCTCCCACCACGTTCCTCTTCTTCCTGATCACCACATGACCCATGGCAAAGGTCGTATCCATGTAGTACACCTACATGGGGGGGGGGGGGGGGGGGGTGATAGTTACTGTTGGGTTTTTGAGCAATTGTGAACACTATTGCAGTACACCTGGAGAGGGGGAGAGTTAGGGCTTGTGAGATGTCTATGTGATACACCTATTTTCCACCTGAAGGAGACTAGCTCTCACCTGACTGTAGACAAAGTAGTATCCCTCCTCTCTGACCAGGATGCTGTCGCTCTCTGCCTCCAGGGCGGAGCCTCTTCTAAGCCCCGCCTGCCAGGGGATCCCTGTGTAAGGCTCCAACGCAAACTCTGCACAACACCAGAACACACACACCATGCATCAGTCAATCTAAACATGATGAACTATCTAGCCTCAGACTGTATGTCCTTCAATCAACTTAAGTATTTCTGGTTTAAAAAAAAGAATGTGTCTGACTGCATTTCCAGGTTCAGTACCTTTCTGGAATGTTTTCCTGTTGCTATCTGCCAGCATCTGTAGACAAGGCTGAGACACTAGCGGGAGGGGAAGACAGAGGGACAGTTTTGCATTGATTCAATAACCTCACCATGTACAAGATTAGTTATTTCTAGTCAGAGAGAGAGGAGAGGAGAGAGGAGAGAGTGAGCAAGATTATAAACATGAAACTTTGCAGCTTGCCAGAAATAAGTCAGTTCAGTGTTCAAATGTTCAAAGCAACAGACCCGTTTCACAGAATATGAGCTAAAAATAGCACAGCATTGACACTGACAAAGTGTTATATGAGAGAAAAGTAATGTCCACAACTCTAGTATGCTCCCATGGTGATTTAATCAAATGCACAATAAGACAACGTTTTGATACGAGGTGGATCTTCGTCAGGTTAAATCACTATGGGATCATACCAGAGTTGCGGACATTACTTTTTTTCTTTGATACGTTCTTCGGTCCTGCACCAGATAAGTGTGTGCATAATTAAAAAATTTCTATCGTGCTATATGACCCACTTCAACATGTCAAACAGACACAAATAGTCCCACTGAATAGTATTGTTAGTCTTGCCTGAGTTCTCAGTTCCTGTGCCCACACTCCTCTTCCTGACGAAAGACAGCCCAGGCTGGGGGTCAGGGGGGTGTGGAGGGTCTGGGCTGCTCCTTCTGGCTCTGCTGCTCATCTGCTGCAGTGTCTGGGTAATGCATCAGAAACTGAAGGTTACCTCCGTAACCCGGGTTCTCTGATAATGAGTGATATGTCTTACAATGAGGGAGTTCGATTAAATGCAACGAGCTATCGGCCTGTGACATAAACAAGCAAAAGCAATGAGGGAGGAACGCCCTTCTCAAATCGCAACAAGCTCTCACAGTCTCATGTCAGAAGACATTTATCCATGTTTCTCAAAAGTCACATTTCAACGTTTTTCCAAAGTCAAATTTCTAAATGTTTGGATACTTTTCTGTATCGTTCCAAGGTTAAGTTGAGGCATTAACTCCAAATTCTTACGGTTAGGCATGAACTCTGAATGGTTAGGGTAATGGTTAAGGTTTGGGACGAGCTTAAAACAAAATGTTCAAAAACAACTCTCTAGCACTGGATTCGAACATGCAACATTTGGAACCAGAGGTAGATGCTTGTAATCATCCACAACACCCAGGCCAGGGCAATTCCAGTCCTCGGGGGCCTGATTGGTGTCACACTTTCCCCCCATCTCCAGCAAACACACCTGATTTAAACTAATTGCATTTTTAACTGAAAATCACGATTAGTTGATTATTGGAGTCAGGTGTGTTTGAGGTCTTGGCTGATTCATTACAGTGAATTATAAGTGAAATAATCTGTCTGTAAACAATTGTTGAAAAACGAGTTAATGACTCCAACCTAAGTGTATGTAAACTTCCAACTTCAACTGTATATTATGTATGTATGTATATTACAGACCACAGCATCAGATATGAACATGTAAATGTCTTACCTCTCCATGCCTAGCCTCTTGTTGCTCCTCTCTCCTGCGGAAGACCTCTGACCGGAGCTCCTCAACCTCGGCCCTAAGGGCCAGCAGGTGGTACAGAGACAGAGCAGAGAGAGACGAGGAGGTGACCGCTGCAAGAGTCAGCAGCAGGACCAGCCAGGACAGCCTCCGACCTCCAGACTCCTGCCCAGAAGCAGGTCCACCACCCTCGGGATTTGGACCTGCAGATGCCATCACAGGGCCCAGACAGCCTCCTCTGTAGTCAAACAGGCTGCATGACCTGCCTTCTGAATCAAATCACATTTATTTGTCACATGTGGCGAATAGAACAAGTGTAGACCTTACCGTGAAATGCTCACTTACAAGCCCTTAACCAACAATGCAGTTGAAGAAATAGAGTGAAAAAATATTTACTAAATAAACTGAAGTATAAAATCGAATAAAAAAGTAACAAGAAAATTACCTAACAATAACGAGGCTATATACAGGGGGTACCGGTACCGAGTCAATGTGCGGGGGTACAGGTTAGTCGAGGTAATTTGTAAAGTGACTACGCATAGATAAACAGCGAGTAGCAGCAATGTAAAAACAAAAGGATGGGGGGGGGGTCTCCTCTTGGGTTAGTAATGCTGGATCTTTAGCCTTTAGTTAATGTTACTCTCTCTCCGGTCTTACCTTCTCTCCTGTCTCAGTGTCTGCACCCTGTACTGTAATGTTGCATAAGGAAGGGTAGAACAGCAGCTTCCCTCCTCTGTTCCGCTTGATTAACCACACGCAGAACTTCCTGCTCTGATGACGGCCCAGCCAAACCACTCTCCTTCACTTTTTACCCGTCTACGCGCTGTCCATCCTCCCCACTCTAAACGACAAACTCTGCTTGCTCCATCCACATTAGTCTGAAAGGGCACAGCAGGGGTGAGACATCTGATCCAGATTATAGTCACAGCTGATATGCCAAGCTTAAAAACGTGTCAAATCACACAATGTGGCGTGGAAGAGGAAAGGGTACAAATATGATGACTCTTAGATGGCTAAGTAAAAAAGGAAGTGCAGAAATCACCCTTGCCTCTTAAAAACCTGCATAGCAAAACTAAACTGCATTAACAAAAAGTATTTGCAGCCAACTTCTTTCAGGGAATGTGGAACCAGACATTTTACAGACAAAAACATTTGTCTGAACATCACAGACAGTTGAGCAGAATCCTGAGTTTATTCAGTTATTGCATGTTACTGTACAGAGAATAGAAAGTGAGATTGTGTACTTAGAAAAGAAGAATGAATATAAAAAAAAACATCAACACTAGAGTAGGGAAATGAGTGCAATGGTTGTTTTCCTAAACAGAATGGATGAACAGTACAAATTCAGTTAATGAAAAGGTACAGAGCGCTCAACTACAATACCCATAAGCCTCCGGTTCAGAGAAGAGTGAACATTCATCACCATCATCATGCATTTAGTGCTTCAACATATCAGTATGTTAACATATGAACACTTCAGTACATCAATAATACCCATGCATCCTTCTCTCCTGCATATTGTCAGCTTCCACACCATTCTGAGAAGAATTCATCATCGAATAACTGTACAAAGGCTATTTTACACAATGCCAGTGCAAAAATGTAGAATAGCAATTGCTTTGAGACAAAACATTCAGTTCGATTTTAAATGATTTCACAATGGGACCTCGTCGGTGGTTGGTAATCGGGCAGGGCCAAAGATTCTATCAGCAAAGTATTTGAAAAAAAGTCCCACACCTATCAACTCGATCAACAACTTTGGTGTGAGTCTGGGCCAATTCCAGTCAATTCAGACATTGCATTGCACTCTTAGAACGTCTAACTATGTCCAAGTTATCTTACAGTAATTTAAAAGAAATGGGTATTGACTCCTGCTGTTTATGGCACATTGCCAGG
Source organism: Salvelinus alpinus (assembly GCF_045679555.1). Taxonomy (NCBI): domain Eukaryota; kingdom Metazoa; phylum Chordata; class Actinopteri; order Salmoniformes; family Salmonidae; genus Salvelinus; species Salvelinus alpinus. The sequence goes on from NC_092099.1 coordinate 28,605,334, forward strand.
TCATTGTCTACAGGTAGTGGTGTGTGTAACTGACAGGATCTGATTGTGACAGCACAGCACACACTCACACACACTTTGATATGGCAGCAAGCCAGTCAGTTCCTGCCATTGAAATATTTTGGCAGTCTACTCTCAGAGAGGGTAGACTGGTACTATAAGGTCTATAAACACAAATGCATCAACACAGACTCAGTAGTGTTTGTCCATCACACACACAACAAGCCAACCACTGCAGACAAAGCATGCACCCCTTGTTGGGTTACAAAACGTCCCACATAACGCTGTATAATGCTGGGGATCTCACACTGTACAGAGCTTCTCTTCATGTAAAGCACACTGGTAGACTCACATCCACACTGACTGCACATTCAGTAGGTAATTGCCTATATATTGTAAAATAAGTGCGCTATTTAAAAGTTAACAGTTAAAACCAGAAACGTCACCAACACTGAGACAGTTTCATCTCACTGTGATGGAAAGAGTTTAGTCTGAAGTTAGACTCTAGAGCCAACATGTCTGCTGAGTGTCTCTGTTGTGTCAGAATGGCTTTGATACTGTAGAACTGCACTGCAGCATGCTGCACTGAGACTGAGAGCAGGGTCATATTCATTAGGGCACAATGTAGCAAAACATTTTACAATGGACAACTAAACATTAGCATTTCTTTTTGGACATGTTTCATTACATTTCCTTTTGTTTGGTGCCTAATGAATAGGACCCAGCACAGTAAGAGTGCATTTTTGTCTAGCTCACAAGCACACCTGAATCAACTTCTCAACTAATCATCAAGCCCTCAATGAGCAGTGTTTTCCAAGGCTACAACAAAAATGTGTACTGTTGGGGGTACTCAAGGACCAGGGTTGGGAAACACCGGTCTAGCTCACCTTCAGTCACTGGGAGACATGCAGGAAAGGTTAATTAGCTTGTGAAAAGCACTCCAAGAGGATAAAGCCATTTCTCCACAAGAGCCATGGGGAGAGATGAGACACTAGCCTACTTGAAGGAACAATTATGTTGAGAAGAATAGATTAATACAAATAATAATACAACTTAGTCCCACTCAAGTCCCAAGGCAATAACACAGGGATCAGAATTCAATCATTACACACCCAACACACACTCTATCTAACCAAAGCCTGTGTGTACCTGGCTCAAAGGAAGTATAAAGTAGAGCCAGGTGTTTTTTCAGGCCATGGTATTTGGAAGAGTGCACTTTGATTTTTAATAGTGTGCAGAACATTGCAGATAGATGTGTATTGTACAGACAGACACGGCTCACGTCATAACCTGAAGTTCACATCCAACTAAAAGCCCTGGTGTTGCCGACCAAGATAAAGGGTCATGGGTAAACTACGCAAAAAGTTGACAAACAGTTCCGGCCACATCTGAGTTTATATTTATTGTCAGAGAACATAAGAACGGGACCTTTGCAAAAAAGGAATATAATCTGGGAATTTATAACAAAACAGTTTGGGAGTGAAACTTGCAGTTTGTGCATGCAGCTTTTCAATGTGCCACACAGTCTACAGAGAACCAATATGGTACAGCCCATATGGTAATCTACCAGCTGATATGAACATGATTTTATATTATGAAGCCTTTAAGATACTCACACATTTAACTTTAAACAGCGTGTCCTGAAATAGCATAGATTATATAATTTTTTTTAAATGCCAATATCTTGGGTCTTACGTCCTTACAACAGGCACAACTTTTATTGAATTAGTGAAAAGCTATCATATTTGTCAAACATTTCTTATTGAGTTACTGAAATGCTATTACGCTAATCAAACATTTTTATTGATTTACTGAAATTCTGTTATGTTCTTTGCAAAAACTGTGGTTGTGTTGTGTCTGACAGTTTGAACATGGTTGTGTGTATGGTGTGTGTGTAAGCCATTCAAAGAAGGCCATAACAAGTACATATTCACCCATGCATTCATAGTTCAAACACAAAAGCATTTCCATGTTAATCATCCCCCCACATCAAACACTGTCCCCCTCCAAAAATACTCCCCAATTGTTTGATCTGGTACAATTACACCAACGGAATAAGATGATAAAAACCAAACCCCCCAAAAAACATAGAAATGTACATTCTCTCCAACCTGACCCTAGTAGTTGAGCCCAGTTTAGTTACTCCTGTTCATTCAAATGGAGTCAATACCCACTCTCCTGTATCCTACTATCACACCAACTCCATGACCTGGTCCAGGAACAACCCATAACCCACCATAGGTACTTAAAGTAGATCATAAAGAACTGGACAGGTATAAGCAATAAGGTAGTGGTTGGCTGCACCTTGCCCTAGCTTTTCCATTTTGCTTATTAGACTTATTCAATCATTTCCGATCTACACAACTGCCTAGGGAGTATGGAATGCAGGGTTCTCTCGAGACCAGACACAGTCTTCCTCCGTCCCCACTAGACTAGATGATGGTGACGCTGGCAGTGGACTGGATGCTCTCCTCGTGGGCGTGGCTCTTCATCAGGTCCTTGACAAACTGCTCGAGGGCGGCGAAGTAGCCCTGGCACTGCCACGTGTCGTTGTGCGTGCCCTCTGGGAAGATGGCCAGCCGTTTAGTCCGCGCCGGCGACAGCTCGTACAGCTGCTTCATCATGACGGGTGGGATGAGCTGGTCTGAGAGGCCTGACACGAACAGCGAGGGCATCCGGCACAGCGCCACCTGTCTGTAGGACAAGAACTGGTTCCGGTAGCACAATAGGGGCAGGAGCCTCATTGGCAAGAAGGAGAAGAGTGTGGCGGCCATGTGGGGGATGCTGAGGAAGGTGTTCTCTACCACGATGGCCGCCACGCGGTGAGGGTTGGCCGAGGCCAGGCGTACCGCCACCGCCCCCCCCAGAGAGCGCCCGAACAGCATCACCTTGGTCTTGTCTAGGTCGGGCCGGGTCATCACATAGTCCAGAGTGGCCTGGGCGTCCAGGTACAGGCCATCCTCACTGGGCTCACCTTCACTCTTCCCATACCCCCGGTAGTCCACCAGCACCACGTTGGCCTTCAGGTTCACCAGCATCAGGAGTGCGTTGGGCACCCGGTGCCCGATGTTGCCCGCATTGCCGTGGAAATAGAGGATGGTGGGTGGGGCCGTGGAGCAGGGGTTAGATGCATTGCCGGGGGCGATCCCAGGGTTGCCCAGGCTGTCTCCACCGGTGTAGCGGAGCAAGATAAGATTGAGGCGCACGCCGTCCTTGGTGTGGATGTAGACGTTCTCATGGGGGATGCCTATGGGCAAGGGCACGTATAGACGGGAGGAGGAGGGCTGGTCGGGGAAGTAGAGCAGCACGTCCTGGAACTTGTAAAGGATGCCAGCCACCGAGGCCAGGATGAGAGCCAGGAGGAAGAAGCCTCCATAGAGGTGGAAGGTGAGGATGAGGGCCAGGAGGGAGATGCGACAGGCACCCCAGGACCAGGAGGCCAAGGCCAGGGCACAGCGCTCCACCGAGCCCCACAGCCTCCACGGCTTCTCCATGGCACAGAGAAGACACACAGGATCACACCACCACACACACTCTGTGCAGAGAGAGAGGAGGAAGTAGATTGGGGGGAAGGGGAGTGGGGGAGAAGAAATTGAGTGGGGGAGAAGAAATTCAAAGTTGTGACTCATGCACTGCACTAGACGACACCACTTGAGGTTCTTCACCTCCTCTCACAATTTACAGATCAGCCAGCCTACCACAGGTGGTAACAAGGTCATTAAATAAATAATGTAAACCTTAGAGTTGAGAGACACCAGTGGAGCCAAACACACACAAAATGACACTATCAGCCGATATGCTACCTGGCCTCAATGTTAAAGTATGCGTGGCTTTGGAATAACTCCAGTCTCAGTGGTGGTCAAACTGGCTGACGGCTGACGGCTTTCACCCGTGGGTCATTAACATTGTACTATATGAGAGTAGCGAGTACTTTCCCCGCATCATTCCAATGTTTGGCCTTAATCTGCCAGGCCATTAAACGGATTAGAACCAAACACGCCTCAGTTACACAAAACCTGGTTGCTACTGCGAATCAGCACCACTGTGAATTGGTTGGCAAATATGAGACAGGTCTTTCACCATACAAAATATAGTATGGTTGGTTCTAATGCACATCTGAATAAATAATTGTAATAGAACACAGATTTGCTGATAAATTCCCTCCATGTTACATAAGAGGTGGTGTTTTAGAGCTGAAAACACTCGAGGCATGACATGCCAAACTGACAAATGGATCAAATAAGGAATGCAGCCTTGTCAACATCATCATTGTCAGACAAGTTGTCAACATAAACAATTAATGACATGTAGTCATCAACAACAAAGACTATTTGAACAATTAGTTAACTATTTACTACACTGTAAGTTAACTTGAAAAGGGGCGGCTAGTGGTAACCAGGCAGTGCATGCAGAAACGTTAGCTAGTTAACATTAACTATGTAAAAGTCACCAAGTTGTCAAGTTTGAAAATGTGTATGCACCGAAACACTACATTACTTTGGCTAGCAAGCAAGCATGCAGCTCATCTCTGTGTGAACTACGATTTGCAATTCACAGTGGAAAATGCCAGTTAGCTAGCCACATAATTAGCCACCTTGTTGTTGGCTAACAAGCTAGCAACAATTTGGCACGTATAGCTAGCGAGCTACACACTTACCGCCCTCTCATAATTTTTCGATTCAACTGCATGCAGCGAGGTAAACAAATTGCACAGTAAACGCAGTCAATGCCATTCGGTCCAGAAGCTAACACAAAATGTATATTCAGATATGAGCAGCTATAAATAAACAACCCGACAGACAAGCTAATGCAGTTATGTAGCTAGCTACTTCCTGTATAGTGTTTCTTCACTCATGTCACTTTGATAAATTCCGTGTAGAACGTGGCAAACAAAGAACAAGGTTCCACATTAACTTAAACGTGCAAAAAACAGATGTAGTTCCACTGGTCTCCACTAGATGGTAATGTGTGAATATGGCTTTTGCTGGCCAAGGCCCACTGAGTGATGCCAAACTGGAGCGTCTCACAGTAATCCATGGTCCACAGGCATAAGAAGAACAAATGAGCAGTATTTAGACAAATGCAACACCTCTAAATTATGGCAAAGTAAGTGAAAACCTCTGTTCAGTTATTATTTTCATAAAACATTGTAGAATATCAGTAGTGCTATCAACTGCAAGGTAGAGAAACAATTAAAATAGCTAGTGACTGATGGTGATAAAGCAGAATCATGGGACCCCCGTGGAAGTTGAAAATATTTTAAGCAGAATGTGTCAGCACTAAAACTTTGTCGGAATATCTCATGATAGAACAGCATTCAGTCAAAAGTTTTAACACACCTACTCATTGTAGGGTTTTTCTTTATTGTTACTGTTTTCTACATTGTAGAAAAATAGTGAAGACATCAAAACGATGAAATAACACGTATAGAATCATGTAGTAACCAAAAAAGTGTTAAACAATTTAAAATATATTTGAGATTTGAGATTCTTCAAAGTAGACGGCCTTTGCCTTGACAACAGCTTTGCACAAGCTTGACATTCTCTCAATCAGCTTCATGAGTCACCTGGAATGCATTTCAATTAACAGGTGTGCCTTGTCAAAAGTTAATTTGTGGAATTTCTTTCCTTCATAATACATTTGAGCCAATCAGTTGTCTTGTGACAAAGTAGGAGTAGTATACAGAAGATAGCCCTATTTGGTAAAAGACCAAGTCCATATTATGACAGGGACAGTTAAAATAAGCAAAGAATAATGATAGTCCATCATTACGTGGAAAATCTCAAGAACTTTGAAAGTTTCTTCAAGTGCAGTCACAAAAACCATCAAGTGCCATGATGAAACTGGCTCTCATGAGGACCGCCACAGGAAAGGAAGACGCAGAGTTACTTCTGCTACAGAGGATACGTTCATTAGAGTTAACTGCATGTCAGATTGCTACCCAAATACATGCTTCACAGACTTCAAGTAGCAGACACATCTCAACGTCAACTGTTCAGAGGAGAATCCAGGGTTGAATTACTGCAAAGAAACCCCTACTAAAGGAGACCAATAAGAAGAAGAGACTTGCTTGGGCCAAGAAACACAAGCAATGAAAATTTTTTATGAAAAAAAATATTTTACCTTTATTTAACTAGGCAAGTCAGTTAAGAAGAAATTCGTATTTACAATGACGGCCTAGGAACAGTGGGTTAACTGCATTGTTTAGGGGCAGATTGAGAAATCTGTCCTTTGGTATGATGAGTCCAAATTTGAGATTTTTGGTTCCAACTGCAGTGTCTTTGTGAGATGCAGAGTAGGTGAACGGATGATCTCCGCATGTGTGGATCCCATCATGAAGCATGGAGGAAGAGGTGTGATGGTGTTGGGGTGCTTTGCTGGTGACACTGTCTGTGATTTATTTAGAATTCAAGGCACACTTAACCAGCATGGCAACCACAGCATTCTGCAGCGATTTGCCATCCCATCTGGTTTGAGCTTAGTCAGACTATCATTTGTTTTTCAACAGGACAATGACCCAAAACACACCTCCAGGCTGTCTAAGAACTATTTGACCAGAAGGGGAGTGATGGTGTGCTGCATCAGATGACTTGGCCTCCACAATCACCCGATCTCAACCCAATTGAGATGGTTTGGGATGAGTTGGACTGCAGAGTGAAGGAAAGCAGACAAAAAGTGCACAGCATATGTGGGAACTCCTTCAAGACTGTTGGAAAATCATTCCTCATGAAGCTGGTTGAGAGAATGCCAAGTGTGCAAAGGGTGGCTACTTTGAAGAATCTCAAATATAAAATATATTTTGATTTGTTTAACACTTTTTTGGTTACTACATGATTCCATATGTGTTATTTCATAGTTTTGATGTCTTCACTATTATTCTACAATGTAGAAAATAGTAAAAATAAAGAAAAACCCTTGAATGAGTAGGTGTGTCCAAACATTTGACTGGTACTGTATATCATGACCACTTAATTCTCAATCCACCACAAAAACAGTGACACTGAGGAAATTCAATAGGGTCGTGGTGTGTGTGTTTGTCTAACGACATATACTGTACAAACAAAAACAAACATGCAACTACATGGTTATGTCAGCTCGTATTTGAGTACACAAACAGCGGTGTCATACACAGGGTATCAATTTCTATCCAACATAATTATTTAAAATGATGGAAACAGCACAGTGTTGTTTACTGCTGACATCAATTGCTCCATCTCCCACCCCAGTGTCCTTGTAATGAAAGGCAGAGCTACAGAAGAATAAACTGCATCCCCACAGCATACACATCTCACCCCATATTCTGCTGATCAACAAGAACACTAGCAAGAGTGACTCTGTTGCTTTGATACCAGAGGTTTAGGTTAGCCACAGAGAGCTCAATAAACCAAACACATAAATATTCTACAGTTGAATGTATGTAACAATAAAAGCAGGACTTACAATAAAACAACCATACAGCATTTTGTTTCCCCCCCCAAAAAAACACACAGGGTGCCTCTGAGGGTAGGTTCTGGTGTGTTTAATGTTACTAACTTGTCGTCCTCCACAGGAGGACCTTGCTAGGAAGGAACAGACAGACAGACAGACAGACAGACAGACAGACAGACAGACGATGTGTAGAGACTGAGACACAGCTCTTGACCACTCTGCTCCTCAGTCCTTCAACTTGATTTATCTGATTATCTGATTCACAGATGTTAACTCACAACAGAATCCTTGAGAAGGAGAGTCGGTTTTCTCTGGATCTTGTAAGACAAATGGAATAGAATGTGAGATAGATAGAGAGAGATTTAAGGTATAGTATTGAGTAAATGAATAAAACAGGTAAATTAGATACAGTGGGGAGAACAAGTATTTGATACACTGCCGATTTTGCAGGTTTTCCTACTTACAAACCATCTAGAGGTCTGTAATTTTTATCATAGGTACACTTCAACTATGAGAGACGGAATCTAAAACAAAAATCCAGAAAATCACATTGTATGATTTTTAAGTAATTAATTTGCATTTTATTGCATGACATAAGTATTTGATACATCAGAAAAGCAGAACTTAATATTTGGTACAGAAACCTTTGTTTGCAATTACAGAGATCATACGTTTCCTGTAGTTCTTGACTAGGTTTGCACACACTGCAGCAGGGATTTTGGCCCACTCCTCCCTACAGATCTTCTCCAGATCCTTCAGGTTTCGGGGCTGTCGCTGGGCAATACGGACTTTCAGCTCCCTCCAAAGATTTTCTATTGGGTTCAGGTCTGGAGACTGGCTAGGCCACTCCAGGACCTTGAGATGCTTCTTACGGAGCCACTCCTTAGTTGCCATGGCTGTGTGCTTCGTGTCGTTGTCATGCTGGAAGACCCAGCCACGACCCATCTTCAATGCTCTTACTGAGGGAAGGAGGTTGTTGGCCAAGATCTCGCGATACATGGCCCCATCCATCCTCCCCTCAATACGGTGCAGTCGTCCTGTCCCCTTTGCAGAAAAGCATCCCCAAAGAATGATGTTTCCACCTCCATGCTTCACGGTTGGGATGGTGTTCTTGGGGTTGTACTCATACTTCTTCTTCCTCCAAACACGGCGAGTGGAGTTAGACCAAAAAGCTCTATTTTTGTCTCATCAGACCACATGACCTTCTCCCATTCCTCCTCTGGATCATCCAGATGGTCATTGGCAAACTTCAGACGGGCCTGGACATGCACTGGCTTAAACAGGGGGACCTTGCGTGCGCTGCAGGATTTTAATCCATGACGGCGTAGTGTGTTACTAATGGTTTTCTTTGAGACTGTGGTCCCAGCTCTCTTCAGGTCATTGACCAGGTCCTGCCGTGTAGTTCTGGGCTGATCCCTCACCTTCCTCATGATCATTGATGCCCCACGAGGTGAAATCTTGCATGGAGCCCCAGACCGAGGGTGATTGACCGTCATCTTGAACTTCTTCCATTTTCTAATAATTGCGCCAACAGTTGTTTCCTTCTCACCAAGCTGCTTGCCTATTGTCCTGTAGCCCATCCCAGCCTTGTGCAGGTCTACAATTTTATCCCTGATGTCCTTACACAGCTCTCTGGTCTTGGCCATTGTGGAGAGGTTGGAATCTGTTTGATTGAGTGTGTGGACAGGTGTCTTTTATACAGGTAACGAGTTCAAACAGGTGCAGTTAATACAGGTAATGAGTGGAGAACAGGAGGGCTTCTTAAAGAAAAACTAACAGGTCTGTGAGAGCCGGAATTCTTACTGGTTGGTAGGTGATCAAATACTTATGTCATGCAATAAAATGCAAATTAATTATTTAAAAATCATACAATGTGATTTTCTGGATTTTTGTTTTAGATTCCGTCTCTCACAGTTGAAGTGTACCTATGATAAAAATGACAGACCTCTACATGCTTTGTAAGTAGGAAAACCTGAAAAATCGGCAGTGTATCAAATACTTGTTCTCCCCACTGTATGTGCATCAAAGTACATGTTCAATAACAAGTGGCATTGTTGATACTGAGGTGTGTGAAGAGCATGATACCATATAGTCATAGAAGTCAATCATAGAGAGACAGACAATCACCCCTGTCAACAAGATTCCCTGCTGTCGTTCACACTCTATAGGCCCCAGCTGTGTCTAAGAGGTGGGGTCACCAGAGGTCAGGAGCTGTCACTCCAGGATGACAGCTAAGGGGGTCAAAGATCAGTGTTCACAGCAACATTAACTTCCTGGAAACGGTGTATCTGTTCATGTCGACATTACCCTATTGGAAGTCCTTTATCCACAGGACTGAAAGACAGTCTCATGTCTAGATTGTTTACTGAAATGGACTTGTGGGAAGAGCTTAGCTGCTTGCTGTGTATTTCTGCCCGATCGGCATCAAGAGTAGAGTACAGCTGGATCCAAGCATAACTTCACTTCTGTCAATGGGTAATGAGTAATGTATAAGCTATAAAGATATATTCAAGACAGCCCCCACTGTTAGGAAAAGAAAAGTAATTAGCATGAATGAGCCAACAATACAACATAAATTCATATGAGGACACACCCAATCCCACAGAAGTATGCGCAGGCTTGCACACGCACGCATGCATTCGCATGCATGCATGCACGCTCAAGCGCATAAATGCACAACACACACATGTTTGTCTTGGGTTATAGGAGACTGACATTGTGTTGGGTGCAGTTTATAAGAGATTGACAGCTGGCAAGTTCACTTTATCTACCTACGACTCAATTACCTTAGTCATGCCAGTCAAAACAGCTATTATACGTACGTACGCATGCACGCACACACACACACACACACACACACACACACACACACACACACACACACACACACACACACACACACACACACACACACACACACACACACACACACACACACACACACACACACACACACTCTTCTGGGCACTTTCCCCAATCCCACGACTCAATTACTTTAGATGTGGCAGCAGTCTAAACAGCCGGCGGCCCCCTGCTCAATAACAGTTAATATAACACAGAGGCACTGGGACGGGCTGGCTGGGGATATGATAGCATCACAGCAAGAGACACGCTTGTCATTCACCTCACGTCACTCAGAGGAGTGCTTGGACCATACAGTAGGACGCAATGAATGAGATAAAATGTCAGCCTCTTGAATCAAGTGAGTGAAAAATATTTCAAGAAAAGAAGTACTCTCTATTTCTTTTTCAAGTAATGGAATGTGCTTAGCATCCCCTCTATCCATTTTTGTCACACATGTCACACAATTTTGGCTTAAATGTTATGGCATTGGTCTTGATTGCTGTTGCTTATTTGTATAGATGACTATATGTTGAATATTGTGTTATTGATGTGATACTGCCCAGCCATTGGTTGTGATACTCAAGGTGACAGATTTGAAGTCTGTGACTATAGTACAGTAGACAAGTGGTCACCTTGGAGACGAGCATGGCAGTGAGTCAGAGAGTACAGCTATAGCAACAACTCAGTTAGACATTTCATCCCCTACTGCCCACACCTAGCCCCAGGCCCAGTATGTGTATGTGGGACAACCTGAGGATGACACAGACCTCACCTGACAGAGACATCAGAGCGGTAAAGTGCATCCTCCATTTTCTCCAGATTCGTAATTAACAGAAGCTGCTGCTCAACTCTGCTCTGATGTCTTTGTTCTCAACGCCAATCACTGAGCGCTAACGCCAGTGTGTCCAGTACAGTGAGGGCCTGATAGCTAAGAGTAATAGCTGGTCCTATCTGGGCCCACTAGGCTGCTCCACACCATGCCTGCCAGGAATAAATTGGGTGGAAATTGCTGCATGTCTCAGGCGGCAATTAGAGGGCCTCCTGTGGCGAAGAGGCAGACATTAACTAATAAAGGCTACATTTCCCTTGCAAATGAGCATCCCAGCATCCAGCTCTCTCTCTTGCCCGCCTCACCCACCCGAGCAGATGAATGCATATCATTCCCTTAACCCGAGGATGGGGGAAGGAGAGATGGGGGGGAGCATGGATGACCTCAAGGTAGATAAAAGGGACGCCTCAAACCGAACCTTTAAAGTCATCTGAAGAATAACATAGAAAGTCTAAGTCGCAGCACACTACACTCTCTCTGTGATCCATACACAGCACCATCATCATCCTTTCCGTCTAACTAAATCCTCTCTCTGTTACTGTAACTGCACCTGATTGTAACTATGGTGATGGACTAATGTGGTAATAGCTCAGTGCTGAAAATGCGTCACAACAGGTAGGCGGTGGGCCAGAGCATCGTATCTGCTTTAGTTTTCGAGATGATCGGTCTCTGGTGAGGGAGTAGCTGTTTTTTACATGTTCTTTTTTTCTGAACACATTTCTGTTTGTTGGCAATGTCCATTCTTGCTATTTAAAAAAATACTTACTTTTATGTTGACTATCTGGACAGGCAAACGCTGCAAAGCACTAAAAAGTAAATCAATCAAAACTCATTGTAACGGTTCCATAACCACAGATGCTGGGAATCGGGAAGCAAGTACAGGGTGAGGATTTAATAATAAGTAGACATGAAACTAACAAGAACAGTATCTGGACTAGAGAAACAAAACAATATAAATAAAGACACGGGAATGAAACTGAGGAAGTGACAGATTTAGGAGAGGCAATCATTGACGTGATGGAGTCCAGGCGAGTCTGATGAAGCACGGGTGCACGTAATGATTGTGCCAGGTGTGCGTAATGATGAGCAGCCTGGCGAGCTTGAGCGCAAGAGAAGGGGAGCGGGAGCAGACGTGACAGTACCCACCCCCTCTAGGGGCGCCACCTGGCGTCCTACCTGGGCGAGCCTGACAGGCCGGCTGAGGCAAGAGAGCTCTACGAGCCGGCTGAGGTGCGGGAGCCCGACGAGCCGGCTGAGGTGCGGGAGCCCGACAAGCCAGCTGAGGCATGGCTTGGGAGCCTGCCGAGCCAACTGAGGCTTGTGAGCCTCTCGAGTCAGTTGAGGCAACCCCGGTTGCTTCAGCAGCGGCACTCGGACCGGACGTCACCCCCCCAAAAAATTTTAAAATCCCTGATACTTCCAATTGCGGTGTCTTGATTCTGTAACGGTTCCGTAACCACAGGCGCTGGGAAATGAGATGCAAGTACAGGGTGAGGATTTAATAATAAATAGAAATTAAACAAAACAAGAACAGCGTCTGGATAAGAGAAACAAAACAATATCAATGCAGACACAGGAATGAAACTGAGGAAGTGACAGATTTAGGGGAGGCAATCAATGACGTGATGGAGTCCAGATGAGTCCAATGAAGCACGGATGCGCGTAACGACGGTGACAGGTGTGCATAATGATGAGCAGCCTGGCGACCTCGAGCTCCAGAGAGGGGGAGCGGGAGCAGACATGACACTTGTGTACTATTCAGCTACCATCTCTGCTGATCACGTCTGCCGCTCACATTCTCTGTACGTACCTAAGGTACATAAACACAGCTAGTGACAGCTCGAGAGAGATTTTTATCCAAGAAACTGCTATCAGGTAGTCTTTTTTCAATATTTGTAATCTATGTACTTATAGAAACGTGATACAGTTAATGCAATCTGTAAAATAACGCAACCATAGAAAAATAACTGGTTAGCTAAAACAACTATACCTGTTGCTAGCTAGCAGGAGCAGATAGCTTCATCACTAGCATGCCGTTTGGCAGAGGGAGATTTTCTTATCTTTATTCCAAGTAATAATTTAAGACTACACAAATCTATAGGACAAGCCTGTTGTCTTTTCTTTGTGGGTTTTGTCTTACACTCCTAAGGATCTGACCTTTGTTTTTTTGTTTTTTTCGCCTGAAATGACATACCCAAATCTAACTGCAAATCTAATATTCTTGACACCATTTGAAAGGAAACACTTTGAAGTTTGTGGAAATGTGAAATTCATGTAGGAGATTATAACTCATTAAATCTGGTAAAAGATAATAAAACCAAAAAACATGCGTTTTCGATTGTTGTTTTTTTCATAATTTTTGAAATGCAAGAGAAAGGCCATAATATAATATAGGGACACCGATCCTGTAGAGGCTACACTGCCTAGTACTGCCTGTACTTCTCAATCTCTACATCGGTTTGCTACATTAGTGACCAGGGTGGGATTCTTTCGATACACCTATTGGGCCTGGGTATACAAATGTACATTGAAGCATTTGTTGATGACAGTTCTACTGTCTATATCAGAGGCTCAGGCTTTTGGCATACAGTGCATGCGAAAAGTATTCGGAACCCTTGACTTTTTCCAAATGTTGCTACGTTACAGCCTTATTTTAAAATGTATACAAAAAAATATTATCAATCTACACCCAATACCCCATAATGAAAAAGCAAAACATGTTTTTTAGACATTTTTGCAATATCAAAATTACATAAGTATTCAGTCCCTTTACTCAGTACTTTGTTGAAGCACCTTCGGCAGCGATTACAGCCTCGAGTCTTCTTGGGTATGTCGCTACAAGCTTGGCACATCTGTATTTGGGGAGTTTCTCCCATTCTTCTCTGCAGATCCTCTCAAGCTCTGTCAGGTTGAATGGTGAGCGTCGCTGGACAGCTATTTTCAGGTCTCTCCAGAGATGTTCGATGGGGTTCAAGTCCGAGCTATGACTGGGCCACTCAAGGACATTCAGAGACTTGTGCTGAAGTCACTCTTGCGTGGTCTTGGCTGTGTACTTAGGGTCGTTGTCCTGTTGGAAGGTGAACCTTTGCCCCAGTCTGAGGTCCTGAGCGCTCTGGAACAGGTAGGTTTTCATCAAGGATCTCTCTGTACTTTGCACCGTTCATCTTTCCCTCTGTCCTAATTAGTCTCCCTATCCCTGCTGCTGATAAACATCCCCACAGCATGATGCTGCCCCCACCATGCTTCACCGTAGGGATGGTGCCAGGTTTCCTCCAGACGTGACGCTTGGCATTCAGGCCAAAGAGTTCAATCTTAGTTTCATCAGACCAGAGAATCTTGTTTCTCATGGTTTGAAGGTCCTTTAGGTGTCTTTTCGCAAACTCCAAGCAATCTGTCATGTTCCCTATACTGAGGATTGGCTTCCGTTTGGCCACTCTACCATAAAGGCCTGATTTGTGGAGTGCTGCAGAGATGGTTGTCCCTCTGGAAGGTTCTCCCATCTCCACAGAGGAACTCTGGAGCTCTGTCAGAGTGACCATTGGGTTCTTGGTCACCACCCTGACCAAGACCCTTCTCCTCCGATTTCTCAGTTTGGCTAGCTCTCGGAAGAGTCTTGGTGGTTCCAAACTTCTTCCATTTAAGAATGATGGAGGCCACTGTGTTCTTGGGGACCTTCAATGCTGCAGAAATTATTTGGCACCCTTCCACAGATCTGTGCCTCGACATCATCCTTTCTTGGAAATCTACGGACAATTCCTTTTACCTCGTGGGTTGTTTTTTGCTCTGACATGCCAAGTTATCTGTGGGACCTTACATCGACAGTTGTGTGCCTTTCCAAGTCATGTCCAATCTATTGAATTCACCACAGGTGGACTCCAATCAAGTTGTACAAACATCTCAAGGATGATCAATGGAAACAGGATTCCCCTGATCTCAATATCGAGCGTCATAGCAAAGGGTCTGAATAATTATGTCAATAAGGTATTTCTTTTAAAAAATGTTAATAAGTTTGAAAAAAATTCTAAAAGCCTGCTTTTGCTTTGTCATTATGGGGTATTGTGTGTAGATTGATGAGTAAAAAAAATATGTAATACATTTTAGAATAAGGCTGTAATGTGGAAAAAATGTGGAAAAAGTAAAGGGGCCTGAATACTTTAGATGGTAAAGCTCTCATTTATAGACTACAACATTGTGCGATTTTGTGACCCACGGCACTTATTTCTATACAGTGCATTCGGAAAGTATTCAGACCCTTAGACTTTTTCCACATTTTGTTAAGTATATATGCATGAAACATACATTATGGGAAACGTCTCACTCAGTCAGTAGTAGAATAATGGATTGACAATAATTTGGCACCGTCAACTTTTAGAAGGTTAGTAGGAAAGTTACCCTATTCTTTAAACCACATAAATATATCACAACATTTAGTATTTGAAACTCAAACATTAATTTCTATAATTCTGCAGACTCTTTATCATTCTCCATACCTTATATTCCACTGCATCCAACATTATACATGCCCACCATGGTATTGGGCAGCTGCTAACATTTGAGAACTCATCTGGTTAAGAAATCAAACTGTGGTCATCTTATTGCAGAGAACATTGTATACATTTTGCCCAGCTGTTTTTTAGAGAATATTGTATATCAAGGTACAGTATATGTGTAGGATATGCCATGTCGGCTGATACGGATAAGCAGCTGTAGTTTTTAAACCTCCATTCTAGCATACATACACCTATTTCCATCTACATGCTTTTGTTTGGGTTTCTACGCCAATTATATGATTGAATGTTTCTTTATGCCTGCAGCTAGTTACTTGAAATGAGACATATAACCATGCTAAGACATGATTCAAAAATTGAATTATACAACTAATTGTATGCTAATGAAACACTAGTTTCCTGAGCAAGCAAATTTACATTTACAGTAGCTGGCTAGCCTAGTCAAACGGTAACATTGGCTAGCTTTCAATAAATTAGCTAAATGGTCAATGGAGTTACCTCTTCATAGTTAAGGCTGTGTTTACATCTTAGAGGGAAGCAGGCCATTGGCTGCCTTCATCATGAGGGGTATGTAGGGTAGTTTTGATTGGTTCCAAGCTTAGCAGTTTGGCAATTGAAGGTGCCAACAAATGTTATAGTCATCATTAGAATGTTTTACTGTCATATACAACAAATCAGCTCTTCCCTCGATGGGGATCAATCAACTTCACATTCTTCAGATTCGGCCTACCACCTAAAGCAATATTGAATTCACAAGAGCATGGATGTGCGGTCTGGTCCTTTTCAGTCACTAAACATCTTGGACTCAGTCCCACTCTCGTCTGGACTGGAACCTAGCTTTGTTTACATCCCCTAGCATCATTATCAATAGTGCCATCACAGTTGTTGTCATTACCATCATTATCATCTCTTTACTCCCACGCACTCCTCTGAAAGGGTATCAGAGATGACCTCGTTACACGTTGACCTTTCGAGTCGTGATCGTTCCGGTGCTCTGTAGTCCACATTAGAGTTTAGGATGTTTATTAAAGGATAGGATATGGTACTGTTTTGTAGGGTTTTGTGGTACTCTCTTTTTGAAGGGGACACTCAGTGTGCTAAGGGCATAGTTAATTACTGTGTGGAGAGTGGACTCTGTGGAGAATTATACTCACTCTAATAATAGTGTTTGGAGGATACTGTACTTGCGAAGGGCACATTCACTCACTTCATGAAAGGTATGCACTTTGTGAAAAATCCATACGCTTTTGTTAAATCCATACTGTTTTTATGGTATACTGTACTTAGGATTAGCTTTGTGTTACAAAGTTAACACTTTCATTCTGTAGAGCATACTCTCTTTGTGTGTAGTTGGGAAGGTAATCTCATACAATGCACAGTCTACTGTCATGTAAATGGAGGCAGAGTCACTTTGTTGAGTACACAGTGGCCGTGGCCACATCTGTCTTACCTACTACTTATTAAAACGACATACTGTGTACTAATAATATTACATACTATTTTGAACGTACTGTTTAGTAAAAAATAATGCAGTAAGCAGCACATATCAACATAGTAGGCTTAACCATACTTGGAATGTGTTATCTAATAAACAATTGCATTGATTCCCACCATTCGTTCATTTTGATACAGTGCATCACCTTCGGATTATCAGCTGATGTCAAACACACATGGGTCTGGAAATCCTCTTCCTCAATAGTGTGCAGCGAACTATACTAGATAAAAACCTTAAATTAGTATGACATCTTGTTATTAAACATGCACTATGCAGAAATCGCTCCGCCATTTCCTGGTGGCAAAAAATGTAAATAGTTAGCCTAATTTGAGTTTATGTTACAAAATCATTGTACCATCTAAACCGCTATGAACATTTTTATAATATAATATTGTATTTTCAGATGTTTGAAGCTGGTGTACAAAACTGAAAGTAAAAGACACAAAAACAAAACTTAGAAATGGGAAGAATAGAAATTGCACACATAGAACAGATCTACTGCTTCTTAGAGTTGCTTTCAATGAAAATGATACATCTAGAACTCACATTTCTATGTGAATTGTGTTGGGTCTCCCCAAAAGCAAAATATTGCAGCTTTAAAAGCATACTACATTTTTGAAATTTCATACAACTTTTTATTTTCCGATATCCAAAACGCCTACTATTTAGAACACAATTATGGTTATTCGGACAAAGCAAGTCACTTTGTGAAGGTCACTCAGCCCGATAATAAGTGATGGATGGAGTTGTTTTGTGTTTTTCTCCTCTGATTGACTTGATGTCTGGGGACACACAGACTCTGGTCTCCAGTAGTAACGGACAGGCCTGCAGTCCACACTAAAGGTTACTGAGCTACCCTGTGGAATAAAATGCCATCTCGCATCACTCATCACTATGTATGTGTGTGCGTTTGCGTGTGTGTGCGCATGTGTGCAAAATGGACGATGCCCCACACTCTATGATATGCAAACTGTCTTGTGTCTATGTGTTATACATTGTATGTGTTGCTGTGCATTTGTGTGTTGCTGTACATTCTTATGAGCGTGAGTTTGAGCATTTTCAACTCATATTCTGTGTTTTGTGATATTGGATTTCCCCCACTCCTTTCATGTTGATGAGATATAATCCATTTATCTGAATGAAATAATTGACCACAGTATAATTGCTGTTCTGCATGTGTTCTGTGCAGTTCCACTCCAAGGCTTTTTACAGAAATGATGGAGGGAAAACTCAACTCAGATCATTACTCACACACAAACACACACACATCAGACACATGCACAGGCAGGGACACACTCAGACAGGCAGGGACACACACATGCACACGCACGGACGCATACACAAACACACAGACACACACAGGCCATGGCATTTTGCTTAAATGGTAGAGGACGATCCAGAGCAGAGCAACAGTTTGTGTGTGCGTCAGAGCTGTGGTCTGTGGTCTGTGTTCTTTAGCTGATCATAGCCATTAATTCATTTAGACTGGTGCTTCATTTGGTGCCATGGGGGAGGAGAGGAGCATTTTATCACTAAGTGTCACCAGGCCACACTCTATAATGCAGGATGGCATTGCCCTGGCTCATGGTTTTGCCTGAAAACAGATAGAAACACAGCTTGGCAAAATTCACCTGAAAGATGGGTTCAACTACAGTTGAAGTATGAAGTTTACATACACGTTGGTTGGAGTCATTAAAACTAGTTTTTCGACCACTCCACAATTTTTTTGTTAAGAAACTATAGTTTTGCCAAGTCGGTTAGGACATCTACTTTGTGCATGACACAAGTGATTTTTTCAACAATTGTTTCTAGACAGATTATTTCACTTATAATTCACTGTATCACAATTCCAGTGGGTCAGAAGTTTACATACACTATGTTGACTGTGCCTTTAAACAGCTTGGAAAATTCCAGAAAATAATGTCATGGCTGTTGAAGCTTCTGATAGGCTAATTTACATTTTCTGAGTCAATTGGAGGCAATTGGAGGTGTACCTGTGGATGTATTTCAAGGCCTACCTTAAAACTCAGTGCCTCTTTGCTTGACATCATGGGAAAATCTAAAGAAATCAGCCAAGACCTCAGAAAAACAAGTGTAGACCTCCACAAGTCTGGTTCATCTTTGGGATCAATTTCCAAACGCCTGAAGGTACCACGTTCATCTGTACAATCAATAGTACGCAAGTATAAACACCATGGGACCACGCAGCTGTCATACTGCTCAGGAAGGAGATGCGTTCTGTCTCCTAGAGACGAACGTACTTTGGTGCGAAAAGTGCAAATCAATCCCAGAGCAACAGCAAAGGACATGTGAAGATGCTGGAGGAAACGGGTACAAAAGTATGTATATCCACAGTAAAACGAGTCCTATATCGACATAACCTGAAAGGCAGTTCAGCAAGGAGAAGCCACTGCTCCAAAATTGCCATAAAAAAGCCAGACTACGGTTTGCAACTGCACATGGCGACAAAGATCGTACTTTTTGGAGAAATGTCCTCTGACCCACTGGGAATGTGATGAAAGAAATAAAAGCTGAATTAAATCATTCTCTCTACTATTATTATGACATTTCACATTCTTAAAATAAAGTGGTGACCTAACTGACTGAAGACAGGGAATTTTTACTAGGATTAAATGTCAGGAATTCTGAAAGACTGAGTTTAAATGTATTTGGCTAAGGTGTTCGTAAACTTCCGACTTCAACTGTTTGTAATAGCATAGAATTAATGCAGGCTATAAAGGCTATAAAGGCATACGATACCATGCTTGTTAAACTTTACTGTAAAGGACTTTTCTGTCAAGCACATATCTATTAGGTTAACCGTTAGCCACGTAACCGGTAAAACAAATCATTAGGGACACTAGATAACCAATTAAAAAGTTCCCAAACCCAACTAGGGAAGCTGATTGATCAGTTAGTCATCCAACCAAATCAATAAGACTATTCAATCACCTGCACAACAGACCAATCAGCCGACCAACTGACCAGCGTAAACAAGTCATAGCAACCAATCAATATGGCCCATTCACTACACAGAGAATGAGAGAAAGCCCTTACTAACCAACTGACCAACCAGTAAGCCACCTAGCTAGTAAACCCTGGAATACTACTCATCAGATGGGGAAGAACATGTAGTGAGGGGGTTATTCAAGTAAATATCATGTTTATCTAAAAATCCATATAGGTTAATGTAGACATGATCTCATCAGAAGAGAGGGTAATATGATAAAGTCAAAGAAAGGTGCGTGTGTGTGTGGGGGGGGGGGGGGGGTAAAGAATGAGAAAGAGGAAGGAAAACAAGGGAAGGGAGAGGAGAGAAAAATAGAAAGAATACACAGAGAGAGAAAGAGAGAGAGTGTGGTAGGTCAAGAAAAAAGAGAGAGAGAGAGAAATAAATAGAGAGAGAGAAAGACAGAGTGGGTGTAGAGCTATAGAGACAGATCAGCATGCAGGCTTTGCGTAGCTGTCTGTCTGCACCCCATATCTCACCACCCCCTGCAGACCCCATGACCTGGCAGTAAGTCAGTGGAATGGCTACTGCCCAGGGAGCCCTTTGATTAAAAGACAAGAATTTAAACCTATACATCAGAGTTGTATATCACTCCCCTCCCTCTGTTGCTCCCTCTCTCCCGTCTCACTCTTTCCCCTGTCTCTCTCTCTCTCGCTCTCTCTCTCACACACACATACGCACGCACGCACACGCACGCACGCACACACACACACACACACACACACTAACACACACACACACTGCCCCCTGAGGCCGGCACAGTAAGAGCTTAATGAAAAGGCACTTTACACTAGCCGATGTGAGCCAGGGAGACATCTTTTAATGTCACTGTTAAAAGGGGGGACTCAACACAGGACGCTGATGATGAACGAATGCTCTATGTGAAGAAGTATGTGTGTACAGTGCATTCAGAAAGTATTCAGACCCTTTAACTTTTTCCACATTTGATACATTACAGCCTTATTCTAAAATTCATTAAATATTTTTTTCCCTCATCAATCTACACACAATACCTCATTAAGACAAAGCAAAAACAGTTTTTGGACATTTCACATTTACATAGGCCTTGGGGAGAGTTTGCGCTGCGAGCCGGCAACACAACAACGCAGGGCACAGTGTGTCTTTTGTTCCTGCATGCCGACTAATGCCGAGCACTGTCCTGCAGTAAGGAGAGGAATGTAGCTAGATTATGTAGCCAATATCAGGCCAGGGTTACCGCTACAGCACATTTATTGTAGTGATTTTCACTGAAAATGTACAACTTTGGCATTAATGTGTACATTTTTGTAAAAATATCAGATAAAAAAAGAATAATTCTGGAGACTCTCCCAAGTCCCAACTTCGGCAGACAAGTTTCAAATTCTCGTTGAAGTTTCTAGCCACAAGCATAAACTAGCTAGTTGGGAAGGGCTTATTAGGACGACAGACTGAACTGACTGAACCCAATCTGTTCAGCTCCACTGTTATAAACTAGCTAGTTGGGAAGGGCTCATTAGGACAACAGACTGAACTGACTGAACCTAATCTGTTCAGCTCCACTGTTATAAACTAGCTAGCTGGGAAGGGCTCATTAGGACGACGGACTGAACTGACTGAACTGACTGAACCCAATCTGTTCAGCTTCACTGTTATAAACTAGCTAGCCTGGAAGGGCTCATTAGTACGACAGACTGAACTGACTGAACTGACTGAACTGACTGAACCCAATCTGTTCAGCTCCACTGTTATAAACTAGCTAGCCTGGAAGGGCTCATTAGGACGACAGACTGAACTGACTGAACTGACTGAACCTAATCTGTTCAGCTCCACTGTTATAAACTAGCTAGCTGGGAAGGGCTCATTAGGACGACGGACTGAACTGACTGAACTGACTGAACTGACTGAACCCAATCTGTTCAGCTCCACTGTTATAAACTAGCTAGCCTGGAAGGGCTCATTAGGACGACAGACTGAACTGACTGAACCGAATCCGTTTGTCCCCACTCAACTCTCTCTACATTACATACTGTACGTCATCAATTTTGGGCACCAGGCCAGTTCCGTATAGCTTCTCACGTACATGTTACACTTGGGGAAAAGCGCAACTGGGCGTACGAGCTCCGTACAGGGCAGATCAACAGGCGTAACCGGGTGGGGGGTGGCAAATGTTTTTGGCGAAATTATACCACCACCCAAAAGGCGTCTTTGGAGAGGGCAAAGGGGCATGTGTTCTCCACAGGTAGAGCCCTATCTGTGTCTGTCTGTCTGTCTGTCTGTCTGTCTGTCTGTCTGTCTGTCTGTCTGTCTGTCTGTCTGTCTGTCTGTCTGTCTGTCTGTCTGTGCTCACCTATTTGTATCTATGTGTGTAGGACTCTCTTACTGTTCAAATCAAATCAAATGCTATTTGTCACATGCGCCGAATACAACAGTTCTACTGTAGACCATGCCGTGAAATGCTTACTTACAAGCCCTTAACCAACAATGCTTTAAGAAGTTTTAAGAAAAAATAACCACCGGTTAGTCGAAGTAATTTAGGTAATATGTACATGTAGGTAGAGTGTATAAATAGTGTGTATGAGAAAGTACAGTATGTGTGATGGTCACTGTTGTTTAGGTGTCTACTGAAGGTAAAAGAGAGAAGTGTGTATAGTAGTGTGTGTATGCCCAAGGGTGCTTACATGCATGCCTGTGTATGTGTCTGTAAACTATCACATATATTCAGCAGTATATGACTGCAAGTGGTCAATTTACATCCCCCTGCACCCCTCCCTCTGAAGGACCCTGGCTGATTAGAGTCTCTCAGCACACATAGTCATGACCCCGCCATGACCCCATCAATCAGCCCAACTGTCTGATGGAAGCTTCTAAAGTCAGATGATGGGCAACCACAGGGACAGAGGTGTGCACGTGACTCCCTCCCTGACTGCAGAGTACTGTGTCTGCCAAGTCATCTGAGGTCACCAACCCAGCTAGTCCTCGACTGATGATGTCACTGATGCAGAGACCTGCCTGTGATGCCTAGTACCAATCCCACTGAGGCTCGCACCGAGAACACACTCTGCATGTATATATGAGCAACACACAAATGCACATGCAGCTATACTCACACACGCACGTGTGCACACAAGAACACTCGGTCTGCATATGTGAGTGGCTAGATATTGAGCCCACACGCTGTCAACACACACAGCACACACACCAAGGAGAAGAATGTTCCTGGATCATCTAAATGCTGTGGTAACCTACATGCCTCCAGCCAAGGAGCTAACCGCTCTCTTCAGGTGTCAGGCCAGGAGAATGGGAACATTGAGATGTGGGGGAGACGGAGATTGTGATGTGTGTTGTTGGGTAAAGTGCAGCCTTGGGGAAGATGTTTTAATTCATAGCCAGAGTGACCATATTTTATTTCTACTCTGACCGAATTTGTTGTCAGCTCACGTCCACTCCTCCTCTTTTGTAGTTTAGTTGGCTTTGCGAGCAGGAATAGGAAAATGAAGAAGTCAGCGAGCGAGAGAGAAAGAGACAGACAGAAGAGAGAGAGATGGAGAGGAAATGGTGGTGGAGCTCTGCCAGTACCCCTGCTGGCTGCCTTGCGGGTAAAGGGAGATGCGGGAATAGGGGGCGACGGGGGAGATTGCGGGGGTAAGAGAATCGTCTGTAGTGTTCTGAAGCTCAGCAAGGCACTCCGGCTGGGACAGACATAGCATCGGAGCGGAGCTGAGCTGGCCTCTCTCCAGCCACCACAGCCCCGGGCGAGATCTGGGAATTAGTTGCATGTTTTTTCCGGTGGCAGTGACTGCCACTCTACCACTGGGACTGGATGAGATGTAAATCCTGGTGTAGCATCCTAGTGAAGCTCGGTGGCAGCTAGCTAAGCCAGGCTAGCAACATGGGGACTTGACTGAGCTCCCAGTCCTTCGAAAATAGTGCTATGGGGTTTCCTGTGTTGGTTCCAGGGGCAGGCAAACATCTCCCTTTCATCAGAGCAGGCTTTTCCCTGACAGAGCAGATTAGCAAGGGAGAGGAGAATGCATTTAGAACAGACTGGCTCATCATCTCTACCCACACTAAGCACTCACTCACTATACTCTGTTTAAGTGGCTCATTGAATGTAATGATATGCTGCTGTTGTTGTTTTAACTTTAATTGAATCACGACGATAGAAATCTACCTCTTAATCGCTGCATTGGTAGAATTTACTGTAACCGTGATAAGGACAAGAATTCAAATTACAGTATGCTCATGGAAAAAGTAAAGACCACTGAAAAAGGTTGTGGGAAGTGAAACAAGTCTAAACATGATCAGTTGCCTTCAGCGTACATTGACAAAATACTGTATTTTGTAGTTGATTACACGCTAGAAGCTGAAATACTGTTCCCCTTCCTTCCATCTTTTCCTGATTCTTGCCTCACTGGTCATGTATTGTGGATGCACTCTATTTGTATTATCCAGGTGACCTCTCCAGCGAGCCACCAGGCGAGAGATGGGGGGATAGGAGGGGGGCAGGTTGAGAGCTCTGGGCTGGGCTCCAGCTATCTCTGCTGGGGTATGGAGGCTCAGTCTCAGCCTGGGGCCCCTGGAGCTCCAGCCTTCTGCTGTTTACACTGGGGCTAACGCTACCGCTAGCAAGGGCCTGCTCCTTCCATCTGGACCTGGGAGTGGAGGTGGGAGTGGGAAGGGGGGATGGGAATCAGACGTCAGACCACCGCCTCAGGGGGGCTGGCGTCCTGGGGAATATTGGCAGAGAAGGACGTGTGTTGTGTGGTATGTGTGTGCGTGCGAATGTTGGGTGGTGGGGTGTTTGTGTGTGTGTGTGTGTGTGTGCGCGCGTGTGTGTGCGTGTGCGTGTGTGTGTGGTTGTTTTGGGGCTAAGGAGAGTGGGAATAGGCAGCCTTCATGTTTGTGGTCTTGGTGATGATCAAGAGACCGTTTGAATTTAAGACCTCTTCACACGAACAAAGGAAGCTCTGATCTAACTAATGGAAGATCATTGAGCTGTTTAAATAACTTATTTGATCAAGCTTTTATAATATGGTCTGAAGCCAACTCTGAAAGGAGTATTCCAACTATCATTGACATCATCTTCCTCATTGTTCTCCTCATCATCATCACACGTACGTACACATCTTAGTACACCTTTGTTCAAACCTGTATACTCCAGCTCCTGTGCTGGAGACTAGCTGAGACCGAGGGAGTGAGAGGAGGATGCACAGATTCAAGCAGTCATGATGAAACACTAAGGCAAGACCTTTGCTCGTATATAGATTGATAGAGAGAGAGAGAGAGCATGTGCACATTTGGCTTTCAGTCGGCATTCAGTGCTGTATTTCCACATGCTTTTGCAAACATTGGTATATTGTGGATGTAGATATGTGAGGGAGTAGGCCTACTTCAAAGCAGAGTGTTTTCCGAGTCTCTCTATATTCTGTGTAAGACAGAGGCAATGATACTCCCTGACAGAAAAAAACATGAATCAATAAACACAAGGCATATCAGAACCAAACAGCACATACCCCAACACTATTAAAATAATTCAAATTACTTTCATTCTAACGTTGATAGGACT
Organism: Salvelinus alpinus; assembly: GCF_045679555.1. Classification (NCBI taxonomy): domain Eukaryota; kingdom Metazoa; phylum Chordata; class Actinopteri; order Salmoniformes; family Salmonidae; genus Salvelinus; species Salvelinus alpinus. The sequence goes on from NC_092099.1 coordinate 28,630,990, forward strand.
GAAATCAATATTTCGGAAAACATGACATGGAAGAATTCCCATTTCAGATAAAATACTGCTGTCACATTCGTTGTTGTAAGAATCGGACCAAAATGCAGCATTGTTTGGGTTCTTAATCTTTTATTATGAGAACCGGCTCAAAAACAATAAAGAGCAAAGAAACGAACGTGCAGCTTTGTCGTGCTCAAAGGCAACAATACAAAAACAAGATCCCACAACAAACAGGTGGGAAAAGGCTGCCTAAATATGATCCCCAATCAGAGACAACGATAGACAGCTGCCTCTGATTGGGAACCATACCAATCCAACCTAGAAATAAAGAAACTAGAATGCCAACCCTAGTCACACCCCGACCTAACCAAAATAGAGAATAAAGGATCTCAAACATCAGGGGGTGACAGTACCCCCCCCCCCCAAAGGTGCGGACTCCGGCCGCAAAACCTAACTCTATAGGGGAGGGTCCGGGTGGGCATCTAGCCTCGGTGGCGGCTCCGGTGCAGGACGTAGACCCCACTCCGCTCGCGGATCTGCCCGCTTTGGTGGCGACTCTGGTGCGGGGATCGTCGCCGGAAGCTCCGGACCATGGATCGTCGCCGGGGACTCCGGACCGTGGATCGTCGCCGGAGGAACCGGGCCGTGGATCGTTGCCGTAAGCTCCGGCCCGTAGATCGTCGCCAGAGGTACCAGACTGTGGATCGTCGCCGGAGGCTCTGGACTGCAGACCGTCGCTGGAGTACTGGTGCGTGGAGCTGGCACAGGGCGTACCAGGCTAGGGAGGCGCACTGGAGGCCTGGTGCGTGGAGCTGGCACAGGGCGTACCGGGCTGTGGAGGCTCACTGGAGGTCTGGAGTGTAGAGCTGGCACAATGTGTTCTGAACAGATGACAACCTGCTCACGGCAAGTGCGGGGGGCTGGCACAGGACGCACTGGGCTGTGGAGGCACACTGGAGACACGGTGCGTAGAACCGGCACAGGACGTACTGGGCTGTGGAGGCGCACTGGAGACACGGTGCGTAGAACTGGCACACAGTGTACCGGAATGATGACACTCTCCTCGAAGCGAGTGCGGAGAGCTGGCACAGGTGGCATCGGACGGCTAACACGCTCCTCAGGGTGACTGTCTTGCCTCTCCAGCCAAACCAACAGCTCTTCCGCTTCACTCTCTTCACATTTCACCAACCACTCCTTGAAGGTCTCTATCTCACCCCTCTGTTCACTCTCTCTCAATCTATCCAACGCTTCCTCCATTGTCTCTGACTCACCCCTCAGCGTCGCCAACCACCCCGTGTGCCCCCCTCAAATTTTTTGGGGAGGCTGCTTCTTGGGCCTACGTCGTGGCCGTGAACCCCAGTGTCGTCACTTTCCCTCCTTCGCTGCTTCCGTCTGCTTCCGCCTGCTTCCATGGCAGGCTTTTGTCTCCTGCCATTATTTCGTCCCAAGTCCAGGATGTCCTCCACTCCTGGCTTTCCTCCCAGGCCCAGGATCCCTGCTCCTCCTGGGCACGCTGCTTGGTCCGTGGGTGGTGGGATCTTCTGTCACGATCGTTGTTGTAAGAATCAGACCAAAATGCAGCGTGGTTTGGGTTCATCATCTTTTATTATGAGAACCGGCACAAAAACAATAAAGAGCAAAGAAACGAACGTGCAGCTTTGTCATGCTCAAAGGCAACAATACAAAAACAAGATCCCACAACAAACAGGTGGGAAAAGGCTGCCTAAATATGATCCCCAATCAGAGACAACGATAGACAGCTGCCTCTGATTAGGAACCATACCAAGCCAACCTAGAAATAAAGAAACTAGAATGCCCACCCTAGTCACACCCCGACCTAACCAAAATAGAGAATAAAGGATCTCTAAGGTCAGGGCGTGACAACTGCATTGTTTGTTGTGGGATATTAGTTGCAGTAACACAAAACAATTCTGGTAAAATACTGGTTGGAAGATTCCTAGAATCAGAAGGGAATAAGCAGCAAATCCAGGAAATCCAGGAATCCTCCAATCAGGTTACTGGAATGTTGCAAACCTTATGCCTTGATTGAGTCAAAGTGTGAATTAATTAATTGACCTAAAGAATCCATGTCATACCTATAGGGCAGAGAGATTCCCACATGGATATCTACAAATCCAAATCCTTCCCAGTATTGATATTCCGGATGTTTCCTGGGAAGCAGAGGAGTCTGTCGGGAAGAACTATAGGAGGATGGGCTCATTGTAATGGCTGGTGGAACAAATGGAACGGAATCAAACATGTGGTTTGCATATGTTTGATGTGTTTCATACTGTTACATTTAATTCCATTCCAGCCATTACAATAACCGCATCCTTCTATAGTTCCTCCCAACAGCCTCTTCTGCTGGGAAGCTTCCCCGGAATGGGAACATGCTAATGAGATGGATTCTTGTAATTCTCGGAATGGGAACATGGCCAGTATATCTCCTCTGAATGCCTGAATCGGATAAACCATATTACAACATGCAATAAAATACAATACTAGACAGTTCATTTCACTATTATAGGAGACAAAATATTATGCATCAGCTGTCACAAACACAGCCTAGTGGGGAAAAAGGGGGAGGAAAGAGGACAGAGCGTTATAGAGCGAGAGAAAGAGAGAGAGAAAGTGAGAGAGAGATTTGCCATCCTCCGTGGGAGCTCAGTTAATGTAAACCCCACTTCCATGTTGCTTCCTGACAGGAGGAGGCCAGAGGGTGTCGGCTCTCACCGACCAATCCTGAGAGAGACCCTGGCAAGCCTGGCCCCAACCCTCCAGCAATGTCAGTCAGATGAGAGGAGTGGAGTAAGAGAGAGAGAAGGAGAGACAGAGTCGGGTCAGGTGAGTGGGAGACAAGGAGTGAGAGAGAAAGAGAGTGAGCGGGGAGATAATGAGCATGAGAGAGAGGCAGTGAGAGAAATAGAGAGAAGAAAAGACAGAGACAATGGGGGTGGCATGGCTGAGAGGGGGGAGATCATGTGAGAAAAGGAGGAGAAATAGCAGAGAGAGGGAGGGGAACAGTTGAGGGGGGGGGCAGCTGAGAAAGGGAGGGGGAATAGCAGAGAAAGGTAGGGGAAGAGCTGAGAGGGGGAGGGGGGACATCTGAGAGAGAGAGAGAGAGAGAGAGAGAGAGAGAGAGAGAGGGGGGGGGGGGGGGACAGCTGAGAGAGGGAGGGGGAAAACAGCTGAGAGAGAATATAAGTGGGTGGAGAGGAGAAAGATTGGCAGAAGGGACAGAAAGAGAGAGAGACCCAGGGAGTTGGAGGAGAGAGAAGAAGGGACAGAGAGAGAGAGAGAAGCCTTCACTAACTCATCCTAGAAGGCCTGAGGTCTTCTGCCTTTGGCCTAAAGAGCAGGAACCTGGACTTCATCAAAGAAATCAGAAATACAGACATTGTCATCCTACAAGAAACATGGAATAGAGGAGATGGACCCACTGTGTTTTATTTATTTAACCTTTATTTAACCTTTATTTAACTTTAACAATTCTCATTTACAATGACGGCCTACTCCGGCCAAACACTAACCCTGGTAACGCTAGGCCAATTGTGCGTCGCCCTATGGGACTCCCAATCACGGCCAGTTGTGATACAGCCTGGAATTGAAACAGGGTCTGTAGTGACGCCTCTAGCACTGAGATGCAGTGCCTTAGATCGCCGCACCACTCAGTTGCCCCCTAGGTTACAGAGAGCTGGTAGTCCCATCCACCAAACTAGCAGGTGTGAAACAGGGAAGGGACTCAGGGGGTATGCTAATTTGGTTTAGAGCAGACCTAACTCACTCTATTAAATGATTCAAAACAGGAACATTTTACATTTGGCTAGAAATTCAAAACGTAATTATCTCAACAGAGAAAAACGTCCTCCTGTGTGCTACCTATACCTCCCCACTAGAATCCCCATACTTTAATGAAGACAGCTTCTCCATCCTGGAGGGGGAAATCAATCATTTCCAGGCCCAGGGACATGTAAATGTAATCTGTGGCAACCTAAATGCCAGAACTGGACAAGAACCTAACACCCTCAGCACACAGGGGGACAAAGACCTACCTGGAGGTGACAGCATTCCCTCCCCCCAACTACGACAACATAGCCAACAAAAACAGGTCACAACTGCAGCTCTGTCGCACGCTGAGTATTTACATAGTTAATGGTAGGCTTCGAGGTACACCTATTTCTCATCTCTTGGCAGTGGTACTGTAGACTACTTTATCACTGACCTCAACCCAGAAGTCTCAGCCTTCACAGTCAGCCCACTGACACCCCTATCAGATCACAGCAAAATCACAGTCTACTTGAACAGAGCAATACTCAATCATGAAGCATGAAAGCCAAAGGAACCTAAATGCTATAGATGGAATGAAAGTAGTGTGGAAACCTACCAAAAAACAATTAGTCAACAACAAATTCAATTCCTTTTAGACAACTTCCTGGACAAAACGTTCCACTGTAATAGTGAAAGTGTAAACTTGGCAGTAGAAAACCTAAACAGTATATTTGACCTCTCGGCTTCCCTATCAAATCTAAAAATGTCAAACAGAAAACCGAAGAAAATGAACAACAATGACAAATGGTTTGATGATATAAAGAATAAAGAAATTGAGAAACCTATCCAACCAAAAACATAGAGACCCAGAAAACCTGAGACTACGCTTTCAATACGGTGAACCACTAAAACAATACAGAAATACACTACGGAAAAAGAAGGAACAGCACGTCAGAAATCAGCTCAATGTAATTGAAGAATCCATAGACTCTAACCACTTCTGGGAAAAGTGGAAAACACTAAACAAACAACAACACGAAGAGTTATCTATCCAAAATGGAGATGTATGGGTAAACCACTTCTCTAATCTTTTTGGCCCTATAACAAAGACCAAACAGCAAAAATATATACATGATCAAATACAAATCTTAGAATCAACTATTAAAGACTACCAGAACGCACTGGATTCTCCAATTACAATAAATGAAGTACAGGACAAAATACAAATCCTCCAACCCAAAAAGGCCTGGGGTGTTGATAAGAGAATTTTGTTCTCCAGGTTCATAACCCAATTTAAATATATTTCTCAGTCTGCAAACGAGAATTTGTAAGATCCTGGTTGAATGAAACAGACGGAAGCCCAGCTAAATAGTCAAAAAGGTTTATTCACGGAACGTTCTAAAGTCAGGAATACAAAACAATTCATTTTATACTGACTTCTCACGCCCACACATTCACACAACCATACGCACACACACACACACACACACACACACACACACACACACACACACACACACACACACACACACACACACACACACACACACACACACACACACACACACACACACACACACACACACACACACACACACATACAAACAGACGCACACACACACACACACATGCATACAAACAGACGCACACACATGTCCTGCTACCCAGCCGCCAGAGATTAGTGACCTTGTCCTTGAGACATACTCCCTGTTCTTCTCCCAAATCTCTAGTCAGGTCGGCACCAAGCTCAGACAGTCTGTGTTTATAATACCATAAAGACATATTGTCTTTACCCTAATTCTAACTAGACTACACATTTATTGATTATGATGTTATACATTCTAATCACTTCCATACAATTATATGTTTCAGGGCGGAATATTCTAATCATTCAATTAACCGATAATTCTCACCTAACAGGTGTTGATTGTATCCTCAATAAAATGATAAAATATACAGACCACAAATTGGCTATACTTAAACTCTTTAACATCATCCTTAGCTCTGGCATCTTCCCCAATCCAAGAACTGATCACCCCAATCCACAGAAGTGTAGACAAATTTGACCCCAATCACCAACGTGGGATATGTGTCAACAGCAACCTTGGAAAAACATACAACATTATAAAATCCATATACACAAACACCAAGTGTGCGGTTAAAATTGGAAACAAACACGCACATTTCTTTCCACAGGGCCGTGGGGTGAGACAGGGATGCAGCTTGAGCCCCACCCTCTTCAACACACATATATATATATATATATATACATGAATAGGTTAGGGCACTTGAACAGTCTGCAGCACCTGGCCTCACCCTACAAGAATATGAACTCAAATGTCTACTGTTTGCTGATGACCTGGTGTCCCAAACCAAGGAGGGCCTACAGCAGCAGATAGATTTTCTGCACATATTCTGTCAGACCTGGGCAATGACAGTACATCTCAATGAAAAAAAAATGGTGTTCAAACAGGTTCCAGCAACCACTACCACAAATACAGACACCACAATCTATACACCGTTGCCCTAGAGCAGGTATTTACAGGGGTACGCGCTAATGCCGGAGTAGCCTCGTTTCACCGCCAAAAATAAAATGAAACCATCTAGTGTTCAGCGAAATAACAACACAATGTCAAATACAGGTAGCTTAGTCAAATACTTAACATCCAATCACATTAACCGTTGCTCTCACACGGGAATTCCACTAACGGTCCGTATGTAGCCAAACGTAGCTGCTGCTCATTCTGTTTGCTTGAAAATTGATAAATGGTAAAAAAAAGTAAGGCTCGTCTCTGTAGGGACGCATACCAGCTCTACTGGTAGTGCTGCTACTACCAGCAGTACTACACCTGCACCTGTCGACGACACAAGTATTTCTGCTTCCACGAGCACATCCAATGCTAGCATCAGTAATTCTACATTTGTTGTTAGCCCAGCTAGCATGGACACTGACAGTTGTGAATCTGATGCAGCCGAAAAGCTACTGCCCCGTTACCCAGGAAAGCACTGAACAACAGACAGGGAAGTTGAACCATCAAAGAGGTGTAAATATGATGAGAACTACATTGATTTGGGGTTCACTTAAATTCAGAGTAGTGCCTTTCCTCTGCCACAGTGTGTTATATGTGCAAAAGTAATCTCTCACAACTCGATGAAACCTTCACTCTTGCGCAGACATTTATAAACAAAACATTCCAATTTGAAAAATAAGCCACGGGAGTTTTTTGAGCAAGAATTAAGATGACTTTCAAGTAGTAAGACATGTATAAAGCAACAGATACCATTAATAAGAAGGGGCTAGAATCGTTTTATATGGTGAGCTATCGAGTGGCTAGCACAAGCAAGCCCCATACTTTTGTGGAGGATATTGTGGATATTGATATTGTGGAGGATATTCCACAATGCTGGTGGAAAAGTAAAAAAAAAAAAATACAGACAATGCCTTCATCAAACAACACTGTTTCACAACGCATCAGTGACATGGCAGGAGATGTTTTTAAACAATTAATGCTTCGCATACAAGCCTGTGAATTTTATGCATACAGCTGGATGAGTCAACAGACGTGGCGGACCTGGCACAGCTCCTGGTATATGTCCGTAACATTTATGGGGGGTCGATTAAGGAAGATATCCTCTTCTGCAAACCACTGGAAACCAGCACAACAGGAGAGAATATTTTTTAAGTACTGGACAGCTTTGTGACATCAAATGGACTTTGGTGGTCAAGATGTGTTGGTATCTGCACTGATGGTGCAAAAGCCATAACAGGGAGACATAGTGGAGTGGTAACGTGCATGCAAGCAGTTGCTCCCGACATCACTTGGATACACTGCAGCATCCACCGAGAGGCTCTTACTGCCAAAGGAATGCCTGACAGCTTGAAAGACGTTTTGGACACTACAGTGAAAATGGTTAACTTTGTTGAAGCAAGGCCCCTGAACTCTTGGGTATTTTCTGCACTATGCAATGATATGAGCAGAGACCATGGAAACCTTTTACAACATACAGAAGTGTGCTGGTTATCAAGGGGCAAAGTAAAGCAGTAAAGTTTTCTTTACTGACCATCATTTTCACTTGTCTGACCGCTTGCATGATGACGAGTTTCTCACATGACTGGCCTATCTGGGGGGATGTTTTTTCCAGCCTGAATGATCTGAATCTAGGATTACAGGGACTCTCCGCAACTATATTCAATGTGCGAGACAAAATTGAGGCTATGATTACGTTGGAGCGCTTCTTCGTCTGCATTAACAAGGACAACACACAGGTCTTTCCATAATTGTATGATTTTTTTGTGTGAATTTGAACTCAAGCTTACAGACAATGTTAAATGTGATATAGCGAAGCACCTGAGTGAGTTGGGTGCGCAATTACGCAGGTACTTTCCCGAAACGGATGACACAAACAACTGGATATGTTTTTCCTTTTCATGCCTGCTTCCAGTCCACTTACCGATATCTGAACAAGAGAGCCTCATCGAAATTGCAACAAGCAGTTCTGTGAAAATATAATTTAATCAGAAGCCATTGCAAGATTTCTGGATTGGGCTGCGCTCAGAGTATCCTGCCTTGGCAAATCGCGCTGTTAAGACACTGATGCCCTTTGCAACCACGTACCTATCTGAGAGTGGATTTTCTGCCCTCACTAGAATGAAAACTAAATACAGGCACAGACTGTCACGTTCTGACCTTAGTTCCTTTGTTATGTCTTTATTTTAGTTTGGTCAGGGCGCGAGTTGGGTGGGCATTCTATGTTGGTTTTCTATGTTTTGTTCTATTGTTCTATTTCTATGTGTTTAGCCTAGTATGGTTCTCAATCAGAGGCAGGTGTCTGTCGTTGTCTCTGATTGGGAGCCATATTTAGGTAGCCTGTTTTTCATTGTGGTTTGTGGGTGATTGTATTTTCTGTTCTGGTTTTTGTTTTCACCGTACAAGAGTGTTCGTTTGTCGTTGTATTGTTTTTGTTCAGTGTTCATTTTTGCGTATTAAACAATATGGACAATTACCACGCTGCGGATTGGTCCTCCTCTTCTTCCAACCACGACAAGCGTTACAGAATCACCCACCAACCAAGTACCAAGCAGCGTGGTATCGGGCAGCAGCGAGTTCTGAACTCATGGACATGGGAGGACCTTCTAGACAGCAAGGGATCCTACACATGGGAGGAGATCCTGGCTGGTAGGGATCGCCTCCCATGGGAACAGGTGGAGGCAGCCAGGAGAGCGGAGGCAGCAGGAAAAGGGAACCGGCGTTACGAGGGAACACGGCTGGCAAGGAAGCCCGAGAGGCAGCCCCAAAAATTTCTTGGGGGTGGCACACGTGGTGTGTGGCTAAGTCAGGTAGGAGACCTGAGCCAACTTCCCGTGCTTTCCGTGGAGAGAGGTGGTCCGGGCAGGCACCGTGTTTTGCGGAGAAGCGCACGATGTCCCCAGTGCGCACGCATAGCCCGGTGCGCTACATTGCCGCTCCTTGTATCGGCCGGGCTCAGCGCATCTGGTCTCCAGTGCGTCTCCTCGGTCCGTGTTATATGGCACCAGCCCTACGCACTGTGTCTCCCGTGGGTCTGCACAGCCCAGTGCGTCCTGTGCCTGCGCCCCGCAAGTGCCGGGCTAAAATCAACATCCAGCCCGGACGGGTTGTTCAGGCCCTTAGTTCGAGACCTCCAGTGCGCCTCCACGGACCGGTCTATCCTGTGCCTCCTCCAAGGACCAGGCCTCCAGTACATCTCTCCAGCCTGGTGAGTACTGTGCCTGTTCTAAGAACCAAGTCTCCTGTGTGTTCCTCCAGTCCGGATGCTCCAGAGCCTCCCTCCAGTCCGGACCCTCCTGAGCCGCCTGAGCCGCCCGTCTGTCCTGAGCCGCCTGAGCCGCCCGTCCAGTCCGAGCCGCCTGAGCCGTCCGTCCAGTCCGGACCCTCCTGAGCCGCCTGAGCCGCCCGTCTGTCCTGAGCCGCCTGAGCCGCCCGTCAGTCAGGAGCCGCCTGAGCCGCCCTTCAGTCCAGAGGCCGCCTGAGCCGCCCTTCAGTCAGGAGCCGCCGGAGCCGCCCTTCAGTCAGGAGCCGCCTGAGCCGCCCGTCAGTCCAGAGGCGCCCCTCAGTCCAGAAGGGCCCTTTACTAGGGTGTTCAATCCAGAGTCGGTGATGAGGGTCGCCGCTCCTAAGGTGTCACAGAAGTGGGCCGAGACTATGGTGGAGTGGGGTCCTCGTCCCGCTCCAGAACCGCCACCGCGGTAAATGCCCACCCAGACCCTCCCCTATAAGTTCAGGTTTTTCTGGACGGATTCTGCACCTTTGGGGGGGGGGGGGGTAATGTCACGTTCTGCCCTTAGTTCCTTTGTTTTGTCTTTATTTTAGTTTGGTCAGGGCGTGAGTTGGGGTGGGCATTCTATGTTTTGTTCTATTGTTATATTTCTATGTGTTTGGCCTAGTATGGTTCTCAATCAGAGGCAGGTGTCTGTCGTTGTCTCTGATTGGGAGCCATATTTAGGTAGCCTGTTTTTCATTGTGGTTTGTGGGTGATTGTATTTTCTGTTCTGGTTTTTGTTTTCACCGTACAAGAGTGTTCGTTTGTCTTTATATTGTTTTTGTTCAGTGTTCATTTTTGCGTATTATACAATATGGACAATTACCACGCTGCGGATTGGTCCTCCTCTTCTTCCAACCACGACAAGCGTTACACAGACTGTGTGTGGAAAATGATTTAAGACTGAGACTCGCCAATACAACACAACATTGCAGAGTTATGTGCACACCCTTCTCATTAACCTGTGGTGAGTTATTAACAATTTCTGATGAACAAATAAAGTTTTATATGTAAGATGGCTAAATAAAGAGCAAAATGATTGATTATTATTATATTATTATTTGTGCCCTGGTCCAATAAGGGCTCTTTGTCATTTCCCACTAGCCGGGTTGTGGCAAAAACTCACACTCATTCCTATATTTAATAAACGTATCGTATAGTGTGTGTGTGGCAAGGTTAAACATTATAGCAACGTTAAATATGCGCTGACCCTGTTGCTAGACGGATTACGCAGCTGGAGGTTGAATGTTTGAAGGGGTACGGGACTATAAAAAGTTTGGGAACCACTGCCCTAGATCACATAAAAAATATACATACCTCGGCCTAAACATCAGTGCCACAGGTAACTTCCACAAAACTGTGAACGATCTGAGCGACAAGGCAAGAAGGGCCTTTTTACGCCATCAAAAGGAACATAAAATTCGACATACCAATTAGGATCTGGCTAAAAATAGTTGAATCATTTATAGAATGCATTGCCATTTATGGTTGTGAGGTCTGGGGTCTGCTCACCAAGCAAGAATTCACAAAATGGGACAAACACCAAATTGAGACTCCTCAAGCAGAAATCTGCAAAAATATCCTCAGTGTACATCATAAAACACAAAATAATGCATGCAGAGCAGAATTAGGCCGATACCCGCTAATGATCAAAATCCAGAAAAGAGCTGTTAAATTCCACAACCACCTAAATGGAAGCGATTCCCAAACCTTTCATAACAAAGCCATCACCTACAGAGAGAAAAACCTTGAGAAGAGCCCCTAAGCAAGCTGCTCTATTCACTAACAAAACCAGACCCCACAGAGCCCCAGGACAGCAACACAATTAGACCCAACCAAATCATGAGAAAACTAAAAGATAACTATTTGACACATTGGAAAGAACTAACAAAATATCTGAGCAAACTAGAATGCTATCTGGCTCCAAACAGAGAGTACACACTGGCAGAATACCTGACCACTGTGACTGACCCGAAAAAAAAGGAAAGCTTTGACTATGTACAGACTCAGTGAGCATAGCTTTGCTATTGAGAGAGGCCGCCGTAGGCAGACCTGGCTCTCAAGAGAAGACAGGATATGTGTACACTGCCCACAAAATGAGGTGGAAACTGAGCTGCACTTCCTAACCTCCTTCCAAATGTATGACCATATTAGAGACACATATTTCCCTCAGATTACACAGACCAACAAAGAATTCGAAAACAACTCAAATTTTGATAAACTCCCATATCTATTGGGTGAAATACCACAGTGTGCCATCACAGCAGCAATATTTGTGACCTGTTACCACAATAAAAGGGCAACCAGTGAAGAACGAACACCATTGTAAATACAACCCATATTTATGTTTATTTATTTTCCCTTTTGTACCTTAACTAAGCCCTTTGAATTGAATTGAGAGAGAGAGAGAGAGAGAGAGCAGCTGGATAGGGAGAGACAGACTGAGAGGATAGGTCTAAGTGTTGGGGCCCTAAGCTAACCATTTTCATACTGACACACTGTGTCAGAGGTGTGAAGGTTGTGAACTAACACAATTTTGCAAATGGTAATATACGCAGAGGAGTGATGTCATCCCATGCCCTCTCCCCTCCTCCACCTCCTCCCTCAGGCCAGGGACACACTGAGCTGTGTGGGAGGTAGTCTACAGTAAGTGAGGCTGAGTGGAGTGTAGTGGGTAAGAGGCCATCGCAGATACATGCTGCTCTTGGCCATACCAAATAAGAGCTAAGCACCAGAAAAGCACTTTAGAGAAGTTAGCCGGGCTGGTTGTAGCTAATAGGGGCAACAGCATACCTGAGATTATGACTCAAAGACAGTGTGGCTATGAAAATAGAGAAAGCCGAGGCCACAGAGACCTTCAGTGACTGAGACAGTATTCTTATGCTGTTGCCCTACAAATGTGACCTACAAATGGGAAGCTTTTGTTTGACTCACATTGTGTGGAAACGTGGCTGGTGCTATTGTATAATAATGAAGTTGTGTCACTCGCGTCCTGTGTATGGGCAGAGGGCTAATGCCAGAACACGGGAGTGGTATAGAAGGAGAGATATATCCCTATTATTCAGATGCACATAGTGTGAAAAACCTTTCATTTAGCATCTGTCATCTTTAGGGCTGTTGAAGTGACCGTATTACCGCGACACTGGCAGTCATGACCGCAGTACAATTCCATGTGAATGTTTAGTCACAGTAATCTCCTATTATGCACTCTGGACATGCTTTGGTAGTACCCAACTTGCTAACGACCATCAGGTCCTAATGGCCTGGGGATCAGGTCTCTATTGTCCCTCTAACCACTCTGACATCATTGCAAATGAAATAAAAAATCACAACACTTATCATCAGAACAGCATGATGCTTTTAAATCTCACCTCACTGTGATGATCAATTTGAAGAAAGAAGTTCAACAACAGGTTGAAACTGAGTGGAAAACATGGTTGTTGTGGATGTTGTTTCAAAGCCTAACACAACGAAATGGACAGCGCTTTCTAAGGTGATGACTAATTCAAAACACCCATACGCATATTAGAGCTTATGCATAAGCTTAAGAGGCCAAACCCGAAGAAAGAAAAATTAATCGAAATTATGATTGTGCAGTTATACAATATATAGCCTACCGCATATTATGCATGACAGAAGAATTATTATTATTATTTTTTTTTTTAGATTTCTTTGGTACATCATTTGTCTAGCCTATAATGCAAAATTAAACTCATTTTAGTTATCGCCTTTGAGTGTGGACTGTATTATTATGCATAATCGATGGACTGGTTACCTTGTGCGATGCTCCAAAATTTCAATCCATGAGTCTGGGAGAGAACGTATAGCCCTAGGCAATGCAGTTGGTTAATTGATTGTGCAAGGTGATTTTGAATAGTCTAGTAATAGGGAAATGTTATATTTTCATAATTAATTGGGTGACACATTACCTTTAGCTATACAGAATATCTCACCACCATGTGTTTCCATCTCCTCCACTCTATCCTTTATTATTTTCTGGAACACACAGAGGGGCTGTCGACAGTTTAATGAAATATGTTTTGTTGCGAAAGCATGTTACTATTGATGTTCCCAAACAGATTTCACTTGGTTTCCCAAATTAAGCACTGGGTAGCTGCAGGAACAGGGTTGGAGGCATACACAGTTTGGCATACACAGTTTGGGCGGAATATCATACACAGTTTGGGCGGAATATCACGCATTGAGAGCATGCTCCTCAAACAGTGGTTGATGCGTAGAGTGAAAGGGGGACGGGTTCTGTCATGAGTCAGTGTGCAGCAGGTAGGACGGAGTCAGGCGCTGGACACAGAACTGAGTAACAACGTACTTTACTCTGAAAATCACAAACAAATTCCATACAGGGAAAAATATTCCAGCTCGACACAACAGAGCGACTACTTAACAAAGAACAAACACGCACAAAACCATGTGGGAACCAGAGGGTTAAATAGGGAATAAATTATAGCGTAATGGAAACCAGGTGTACAATCAAGACAAAACAAATGGAAAAAGAAACGTAGATCGGTGGCGGCTAGAAAGCCGGTGACGTCAACCGCCGAACGCCGCCCAAACAAGGAGAGGCACCAACTTCGGCGGAAGTTGTGACAGGTTCTATAAAGGTATATGGAATTGTTTAAAGAAGATAATACCAGGGACCATTTAGCTATTTCATTTTAAGACCACTTGAAGTATCAAAAAATATATACACACTACCATTCAAAAGTTTGGGGTCACTTAGAAATGTCCTTGTTTTTGAAAGAAAAGCAAATTTTTGGTCCATTTAAAATAACATCAAATTGATCAGAGCATTGTTAATGTTGTAAATGACTATCGTAGCTGGAAACGGCTGATTTTGAATGGAATATCTACATATGCGTACAGAGGCCCATTATCAGCAACCATCAATGCTGTGTTCCAATGGCACATTGTGTTAGCTAATCCAAATATATAATTTTAAAAGGCTAATTGAACATTAGAAAGCCTTTTTGCAATTATGTTAGCACAGCTGAAACTGTTGTTCTGGTTAAAGAAGCAATAAAACTGGCCTTCTTTAGACTAGTTGAGTATCTGGAGCATCAGCATTTGTGGGTTCGATTACAGGCTCAAAATGACCAGAAACAAAGGACTTTCTTCTGAAAATTATTAGTCTATTCTTGTTCTTAGAAGTGAAGGCTATTGTCACGTCCTGACCTTAGAGAACATTTTTATGTCTCTATTTTGGTTTGGTCAGGGCGTTGTAACGATTTTCCTCCTCTTCAGACGAGGAGTATGAAGGATCGGACCAATACGCAGCGTGGTAAGTGTCCATGATATTTTAATAAACTGAACACGACAAAATACAATAACAAAGTGAATGATAACGAAAACCGAAACAGTCTTGAAATGTGAAACATACACTAACACAGGAAACAACCACCCACAAACAAAAGTGGGAAAACAGGCTACCTTAATATGGCTCCCAATCAGAGACAACGATAGACAGCTGCCTCTGATTGGGAACCACACCAGGCCAAACACACAGAAACAGAAAACCTAGACCTACAACATAGAATACCCAGACATAGAATACCCACCCACATCACACCCTGACCAAACTAAAAATAGAAACATACAAAGCAATCTACGGTCAGGGCGTGACTCTACGGCCAGTGGTGCGGACTCCGGCCGCAAAACCTGAACCAATAGGGGAGGGTCTGGGTGGGCATTTCACCGCGGTGGAGGCTCTGGGGCGGGACGTGGACCCCGCTCCACCTTAATCTTGGCCCACTTAGGTGGCGCCTCTGGAGCGGGGAACCTTACCACCGACCCCGGACCGCGGACCCTCGCAGCGGGCCCCGGACAGGAGGGAGACTCTGGCTGCTCCGGACAGGAGGGAGACTCTGGCTGCTCCGGACAGGAGGGAGACTCTGGCTGCTCCGGACAGGAGGGAGACTCTGGCTTGGCACAGGAGGGAGACTCTGGCTGCTCCGGACAGGAGGGATACTCTGGCTGCTCCGGACAGGAGGGAGACTCTGGCTGCTCCGGACAGGAGGGAGACTCTGGCTGCTCCGGACAGGAGGGAGACTCTGGCTGCTCCGGACAGGAGGGAGACTCTGGCTGCTCCGGACAGGAGGGATACTCTGGCTGCTCCGGACAGAAGGGAGACTCTGGCTGCTCCGGACAGGAGGGAGACTCTGGCTTGGCACAGGAGGGAGACTCTGGCTGCTCCGGATAGGAGGGAGACTCTGGCTGCTCCGGACAGGAGGGAGACTCTGGCTGCTCCGGACAGGAGGGAGACTCTGGCTGCTCCGGACAGGAGGGAGACTCTGGCTACTCCGGATAGGAGGGAGACTCTGGCTGCTCCGGACAGGAGGGAGACTCTGGCTGCTCTGGACAGGAGGGATACTCTGGCTGCTCCGGACAGAAGGGAGACTCTGGCTGCTCCGGACAGGAGGGAGACTCTGGCTTGGCACAGGAGGGAGACTCTGGCTGCTCCGGATAGGAGGGAGACTCTGGCTGCTCCGGACAGGAGGGAGACTCTGGCTGCTCCGGACAGGAGGGAGACTCTGGCTGCTCCGGACAGGAGGGAGACTCTGGCTACTCCGGACAGGAGGGAGACTCTGGCTACTCCGGACAGGAGGGAGACTCTGGCTGCTCCTGACTAGAGGGCGTCGCTGGAGGCTCCGGACTAGAGGACGTCGCTGGAGGCTCCGGACTAGAGGGAGACTCTGGAGGCTCCGGACCGACGTCCTTCGTTGGAGGCCTCGTGCCATAACTCCTCACTGGAGGTTTCGTGCCATGGATCCTCACTGGAGGTTTCGTGCCATGGATCCTCACCGGAGGCTTCGTGCCATGGATCATCACCGGAGGCCTCGTGCCATGGACCACCACCGGAGGCCTCATGCCATGGATCATCACAGGAGGCTTTGTGCCATGGATCATCACCGGAGGCTTCTTGCCATGGATTATCACAGGAGGCTTTGCTCTGGGAGAAGGCACAGGACTCACCAGGCTGGGGAGACATGCAGGAGGGTTAGAGTTTAGCACAGACACATGACTCACCAGGCTGGGGAGACATGCAAGAGGCGTTGTCCTTGGCCGAGGCACCGGATACACTGGGCCGTGGAGGCACACTGGAGGTATCGAGCAAAGAGCCTGCACAACCCATCCTGGCTGTATGGTGACTTTGGCCCTGCACATGCGGGGCGCAGGCACAGGACGCACTGGGCTGTGCAGACGTACTGGAGACACAGTGTGCAGAGCTGGCGCAGGATAACCCGGGCCGAGGAGACGCACTAGAGGCCTGGAGAGCAGGGCTGGCACACTCCTTCCTGGCTCGATGCCCGCTCTCACCCGGCAGATGCGAGGAGCTGCGATGTAACGTACCGGGCTATGAACACGTACTGGAGACACCATGCGCTCCACCGTATAGCACGGTGCCTGACCAGTACGACGCTCGCCACGGTAAGCACGGGGAGTTAGCTCAGGTCTCCTACCTAAATCCGCCAAATTCCCTGTGTGTTCCCCCCCCAAAAAAATATTCTGGGGCTGCCTCTCGGGTTTCCTTGCCAACCGTGTTCCCTCATACCGCCGGTTCCTTTCTCCTGCTGCCTACGCTCTCCTGGCCTCCTCCACCTGTTCCCATGGAAGGTGTCAGGACCCGGTGTGAGAAACAGTCACTAATAGTCGGCAGAACCCAGAAGATGAGGCAGACACAGCAGTACTAGAGACGGTGGTTTAATAAAGGAAAAAGATCTTCAGGCAAAAAATATAAATCCACAACGTCAAAAGTAATGCCAAGAGAAAAAATGAATATCCTCCAAGATACAATGAAAATCCACAAAGCGGTAAGAACAGCAGGGAAAAACAAACCTCAAAAGAATAATCAAAAATGAACAAGAACAAAACCAGAGTACCTCAGGAAAATCCAACTAGAGAAATAAATGTTCACAGCATGGCTGGGGCTGGGTGCTAACATACAAACACAGAGCAAAGAACTGAGGAACACTAAGGGTTTAAATACCTACAAGGAAATGAGGCACATGTGCAAATAATAACTAGAACAAGGGAAAAACAAAAGGTTCAAAAAGGCGCAATGGGGGCATCTATTGACCAGAACCTGAACAATCCTGGCCAGATCCCTTCGAGCCAGAATCTCCTCCCATGTGTAAGATCCCTTGCCGTCCAGAATGTCCTCCCATGTCCATTCCTCCAATTTACCACGCTGCTTGGTCCGTTGTTGGTGGGTGGTTCTGTAACAATTTTCCTCCTCTTCAGACGAGGAGTATGAAGGATTGGACCAATACGCAGCGTGGTAAGTGTCCATGATATTTTAATAAACTGAACACGACAAAATACAAAAATAACAAAGTGAATGATAACGAAAACCGAAACAGTCCTGAAATGTGAAACAAACACTAACACAGGAAACCACCACCCACAAACAAAAGTGAGAAAACAGGCTACCTAAATATGGCTCCCAATCAGAGACAACGATAGACAGCTGCCTACAACATAGAATACCCAGACATAGAATACCCACCCACATCACACCCTGACCAAACTAAAAATAGAAACATACAAAGCAATCTACGGTCAGGGCGTGACAGGCATGAGTTGGGGTGGGAATTCTTCGTTCTATGTTTTTTAGTTCTATGTTTTGGCCGGGTAGGGTTCTCAATCAGGGACAGCTGTCTATCGTTGTCTCTGATTGAGAACCATACTTAGGCTGCCCTTTTCCCCACCTGTGTTTGTGGGAAGTTGACTTTGTTTAGGGCACATAGCCTTTGAGCTTCACGGTTTGTTTTTGTAGTGTTTATTGTTTTGTTGCCGTCATTTTGATTAAATAAAAGAAAATGTACGCTCACCATGCTGCACCTTGGTCCTCTCCTTTCAACAGCCGTGACAGAACTTCACACCAACAAAGGACCAAGCAGCGTGGCCAGGAGAGGCATCCCCCAAAAAATGTTTGGGGGGGGGCACACGAGATGGAACCAGAGCCAGTCGGGGTGAACGTGGAGGGGAGCGAAGGTAGTGAAGCAGAGACAGTGAAGGAGTTGATGGGGAGATTGGAGGAGAGAGCTATGAGAGAGCTGCTGTGCTGGTGCATGAGGCACGACATTCGCCCTCCTCGGGTTGATGTCACCTGAGTCAGCTCTCCATACTAGTCCTGAGGTGCGTGCTAGCCGTCTGGTGAAGACTGTGCCAGCCCCATGCACCAAGCCTCCTGTGCGCCTCCCCAGCCTTGCATGTCTTGTGCCAGCTTGGCACTCCAGACCTCCAGTGCGCCTTCATAGCCCGGTGAGTCCTGCGCCGGCTCCCACCTGTTTGTGGGATGTTGACTTTGTTTAGGGCACAAAGCCTTTGAGATTTTTGTTTGTTTTTGTAGTGTTTATTGTTTTGTTGGAGTCATTTTGATTAAATAAAATAAAATGTACGCTCACCACGCTGCACCTTGGTCTCTTCCTTTCAACAGCCGTGACAGCTATTGCGAGAAATTGCCAAGAAACTGAAGATCTCGTACAACGCTGTGTACGACTCCCTTCACAGAACAGCGCAAACTGTCTCCAACCAGAATAGAAAGAGGAGTGGGAAGCCCCGGTGCACAACTGAGCAAGAAGACAAGTACATTAGAGTGTCTAGTTTGAGAAACAGATGCCTCACAAGTCCTCAACTGGCAGCTTCATTAAATTGTACCCGCAAAACACCAGTCTCAACGTCAACAGTGAAGAGGCCACTCCGGGATGCTGGCCTTCTAGGCAGAGTTCCTCTGTCCAGTGTCTGTGTTCTTTTGCCCATCTTAATCTTTTGTTTTTATTGGCCAGTCTGAAATATCTCTTTATCTTTGCAACTCTGCCTAGAAGGCCAGCATCCCGGAGTCACCTCTTCACCGTTGAACGGTAGTGTATATATTTGATGAAAAAATATTGTTGTGGCCTTACTGCTATTAGCCCATACAAACGCAATGAATAATACATTCGTTACATGGAACAGCAGATAGTCCCCCAAAAAATCTAGAGGAAGTTTGTTCTGAAGTGTCTGAGAGATATAAGAAAGTTCAGGATTATTTTTTTTGTAATAATTTGTTTTTGCCATTAAACAGTCTCCATATACAGTGCCTTGCAAAAGCATTCATCCCCCTTGGCGTTGTTCCTGTTTAGTTGCATTTCAACCTGTAATTTAAATAGATTTTGGGGGGGATTTCATGTAATGGACATACACAAAATAGTCCAAATTGGTGAAGTGTAATGAAAACATTTTTTTTTTAAAGATTACAAACGAAAAAGTGGTGCGTGCATATGTATTCACCCCCTTTGCTACGAAGCCCCTAAATAAGATCTGGTGCAACCAATTACCTTCAGAAGTCACATAATTAGTTAAATAAAGTCCACCTGTGTGCAATCTAAGTGTCACATGATCTGTCACATGATCTCAGTATATACATCTGTTCTGAAAGGCCCCAGAGTCTGCAATACCACTAAGCAAGGGGCACCACCAAGCAAGCGGCACCTTGAAGACCAAGGAGCTCTCCAAACAGGTCAGGGACAAAGTTGTAGAGAAGTACAGATCAGGGTTGGGTTATAAAAAAATATCCGAAACTTTGAACATCCCACTGAGCACCATTAAATCCATTATTAAAAAAAGGAAAGAATATGGCACCACAACAAACCTGCCAAGAGAGGGCCACCCATCAAAACTCACGGACCAGGCAAGGAGGGCATTAATCCGAGAGGCAACAAAGAGACCAAAGATAACCCTGAAGGAGCTGCAAAGCTCCACTGTGGAGATTGGAGTATCTGTCCATAGGAACACTTTAAGCTATACACTCCACAGAGCTGGACTTTATTGAAGAAAAAAATAAGGAAACACATTTGGTGTTTGCCAAAAGGCATGTGGGAGACTCCCTCAAAATATGGAAGAAGATACTCTGGTCAGATGAGACTAAAATTGAGCTTTTAGGCCATCAAGGAAAACGCTATCTCTAGCACAAAACCCAACACTTTTCAGCACCCCAAGAACACCATCCCCACAGTGAAGCATGGTAGTGGCAGCAGCTGTGGGGATGTTTTTCATCGGCAGGGACTGGGAAACTGGTCAGAATTGAATGACTGATGGATGGCACTAAGTACAGGGACATTCTTGAGGGAAACCTGTTTCAGTCTTCCAGAGATTTGAAACTGGGATGGAGGTTCACCTTCCAGCAGGACAATGACCCTAAGCATACTGCTAAAACAACACTTGAGTGGTTTAACATACATCTTGAATAACGTTCCAACCGGAGAATTACATTGACTTCAGTTGAGCGATGGAACTGAGCTGCCTATCACATGAACGCGTGTGGTCAAAGCATGGTCAGCTCGTGGCAGTGGTGACTCATTCCTGTCTCCTTCGGCCCCCCTTCTTATTAGAGTCATCAGACAAAGTTATATTGACTGTTTACATCTAGTGGAAGCCGCAGGAAGTGAAAACTCATCCATATCTCGCTCTAATTTCAATGAGAGCTTGGTTGAAAATCTGCCACCCTCAGAAAAAATCCAAACAGGAAGTGGAACTTCTCAGGTTTTTGCCTGCCATATGAGTTCTGTGATACTCACAGACATAATTCAAACAGTTTTAGAAACTTCAGAGTGTTTTCTATCCAATATTAATAATAATATGCAAATATTAGCAACTATGACTGAGGAGCAGGCCGTTTACTCTGGGCACCTCTGTGCACCTTTCATCCAAGCTACTCAATACTGCCCCTGCAGCCATAAGAAGTTAATGTGAAACATGTCTTGGAGTGGCCTAGTCAAAGCCCAGAACTCAATCAATTGCGAATCTGTGGTATGACTTAAATATTGCTGTACACCAGCAGAACCCATCCAACTTGAAGGAGCTGAAGCAGTTTTGCCTTGAAGAATGGGAAAAATTCTCATTGGCTAGATGTGCCAATCTTATAGAGACATACCCAAGAGACTTGCAGCTGTAATTGCTGAAAAAGGTAGCTCTACGAAGTATTGACTTTGGGGGGGAATAGTTATGCACACTCAAGTTTCCCGTTTTTTGTCATATTTCTTGTTTGTTTCACAAGAAAACATATTTTGCATCTTCAAAGTGGTAGGCATGTTGTGTAAATCAAATGATTCAAACCCCCTAAAAATCTATTTCAATTCCAGGTTGTAAGGCAACAAAATAGGAAAAATGCCAAGGGGGGTGAAAACTTTTGGAAGCCACCGTATACTTCCATTCCTTTTTTCAAATGGTACAGGGGGACCTTCATACTAGTCTTGTATGGTCTGTCCTACAGCAAAACAACCAACATGTATGTATTCGTGAGAGTCTCATCTTTCCATGTAGAGTTATAATGGTTTGTAGGTCAAACTGTTCCGAAGCTACAAGCTATTTTGTGAGAAGACCAATTTTTGGGATATCTCATGGTTTGACAAACACTGACACCTCTGTCACCTTTCACATTTAAAGAAACAGATATCTCTAGCTTAAACTGACAGAGTTCTATGGGGATTTTATTAATTCAATTTCTGCGGGCGAGTGGACATCGACTCTCGGGGGTTAAGCACATGCACAGCTATAAAACCGAAGTAGCCAACCTGTCATCATTGAAAAACGGACCGGCAGAAAAGCTCAGCCTCCATTCGCTATTCAAGTGCATACAGATCAATCAGTCAAATGTATTTATAAAGACATTTTTACATCAGCAGATGTCACAAAGTGCTATACAGAAACCCAGCTTAAAACCCCAAACAGCAAGCAATGCAGATGTAGAAGCACCGTGGCTAGGAAAAACTCCCTAGAAAAGCAGGATCCTAGGAAGAAACCTAGGACTTGTGGCCAGTCCTCTTCTGGCTGTGCCGGGTGGAGATTATTATTATCTTGTTCTTCAAGATGTTCAAACGTTCATAGATGACCAGCAGGCTTGTAGAGGGTGGAACAGGTCAGTACATCAGGGGTAAATGTCAGTTGGCTTTTCATAGCCGAGCATTCAGAGGTTGAGACAGCAGGTGCATTAGAGAAAGAAAGTCGAAAACAGCAGTTCTTGGACAAGGTAGCACGTCCGATGAACAAGTCAGGGTTCCCTAGCCGCAGGCAGAACAGTTGAAACTGGAGCAGCAGCACGACCAGATGGACTAGGGACAGCCAGGAGTCATCAGGCCAGTTAGTCCTGAGGCATGATCCTAGGGCTCATGTCCTCCGGAAGGGGAGGGGAGGGGGAGAGATAATTAGAGAGAGAATACTTAATCTCACACAGGACACCAAATAGAACAGAAGAATTACACCAGATACAACAGACTGACCCTAGCACCCCGGCACATAGACTATTGCAGCATAGATACTGGAGACTGAGACAGGGGTGGGTTGGGGGACACTGTGGCCCCGTCCGACGATAATCCCGGACTGGGCCAACCAGGCAGGTTAAAACCCCACCCACTTTGCCAAAGCACAGCCCCCACACCACTATAGGGATATCAACAGCCCACTAATTTACTACCCTGAGACAAGGCTGAGTATAGCCCATGAAGATCTCCTCCACCGCACAAGCCTGAAGGGGCACAAAACCAGACAGGAAGATTACGTCTGTGACTCAACCCACTCAAGTGACACACCCCTCCTAGGGACGGCATGGAAGAGCACTAGTAAGCCAGTGACTCAGCCCCCGTAATAGGGTCAGAGGAAGAGAATCCCAGTGGAGAGAAGGGAGCCGGCCAGGTAGAGACAGCAAGGGCGGTTCGTCGCTCCAGTGCCTTGCCGTTCACCTTCGCACCCCTGGGCCAGACTACACTCAATCATAGGACCTACTGAAGAGATGAGTCTTCAGTAATAACTTAAAGGTTGAGACCGAGTCTGAGTATCTCAGATGGACAGGCAGACCATTCCATTAAAATGTTGCTTTATAGATGAAAGCCCAGCTGTTTGCTTAGAAATTCTAGGGACAATAAGGAGGCCTGCATCTTGTGACCATAGCGTACGTGTAGGTATGTACAGCAGGACCAAATTGGAGAGATCGGTAGGAGCAAGCCCATGTAATGCTTTGTAGGTTAGCATTAGAACCTTGAAATCAGCCCTAACCTTAACAGGAAGCCAATGTAGAGAGGCTAGCACTGGAATAATGTAATCACATTTTTGGTTCTAGTCAGGATTCTTGCAGCTGTGTTTAGCATTAACTGAAGTTTATTTAGTGCTTTATCCGGGTAGCCAGAGAGGTGAGCATTGCGGTAGTTTAATCTAAAAGTGGTAAAAGCATGGTTTCGCTTTCCTGAATAATTTTTGGACAAAAAGTTTCAAATTTTTGCAATGTTATGTAGATGGAAAAAAGCTGTTCTTGAAATATTATTGATATGTTCGTCAAAAGAGAGATCAGGGTCCAGAGTAACGCTGAGGTTCTTCACAGTTTCATTTGAGACGACTGTACAACCATCAAGATTAAATGTCAGATTCAACAGCAGATCTCTTTGTTTCCTGGGACCTAGAACTAGCATCTCTGTTTTGTCCGAGTTTAAAAGTCAAACATGGGCCACTATCCACTTCCTTAAGTCTGAAACACTGGCTTCCAGGGTAGGACATTTTGGGGCTTCACCATGTTTCATCGAAATGTACCTGTGTGTCGTTCATGTAGCAGTGAAAGTTGACATTGTGTTTCCGAATGACATCACCAAGAGGTAGAACATATAATAAAAACAATAGTGGTCCTAAAATGGAACCTTGAGGAATGCCAAAACGTACAATTGTTTTGTCAGAGGACAAACTATCCACAGAGACGAACTGATATCTTACCGACAGATAAGATCTAAACCAGGCAAGAACTTGTCCGTGTAGAGCAATTAGAGTTTTTAATCTCTCCAAAAGAATGTGGTGATCGATGGTGTCAACAGCAGCACTAAGGTCTAGGAGCACGAAGACAGATGCAGAGCCTTGGTCTGACACCATTTAAAAGTAATTTACCACCTTCACAGGTGTATCCTCAGTGCAATGATGGGATCTAAAACAAGACTGAAGCATTTTGTATACATTATTTGTCTTCAGGAAGGCAGTGAATTGTCGCTTTTCGAAAACATTTTTATTGAATGGGATATTCGATATAGGCTGATAGTTTTTTACATTTTCTGGGTCAAGGTTTGACTTTTTCAAGAGAGGCTTTATTACTGCCACTTTTACTGAGTTTGGTACACATCTGGTGGATAGGGAGCCATTTATTATGTTCAACAAAATAGGGCCAAGCACAGGAAGTAGCTCTTTCAGTAGTTTAGTTGGAATAGGGTCCAGTACGCGGCTTGATGGTTTAGAGGCCACGACTATTTTCATGAATGTGCCAAGAGATACAGGAAAAAAACTTGAGTGTCTCCATTGATCTTAGGCCCTGGCAGTTCTGTGCTCAGGATAACTGAGCTTTGGAGAAATATGCAGATTCAAGGAGTAGTCAGTAATTTGCTTTCTAATGATTGTGATCTTTTCATCTAAAAAGTTCCTGAATTTATCACTGCTGGTGAAAGCTATCATCTCTTGTTGAATATTGCTTTTTAGTTAGCTTTGCGACAGTATCAACATTTTGGGGGGGATTGTTCTTATTCTCCTCAATTAGGTTGGAAAAATTGGATGATCGAGTAGCAGTGAGGGCTCTTCGATATTACATGGTCTTTCCAAGCTAGTCGGAAGACTTCCAGTCCAGCGTAATTTCCGTTCCAATTTTCTGGAAACTTGCTTCAGGTCTTGGGTATTTTCTGTGTACCAGGGAGCAGATTTCTTATGACTAATGTTTTTTTTGTTTTTAGTGGTGCGACTGCATCTAGGTTATTACGCAAGGTTAAATTTAGATCCTCAGTTAGGTGGTTAACCGATTCTTGTATTCTGATGTCCTCGTGTAGGTAGAGGGATTCTGATAGGGCATCTAGGAATCTTTGGGTTGTCTGAGAATTTATAGCACTGTTTTTGATGATCCTTGGTTGGGGTCTGAGCAGATTATTTGTTGCGATTACAAACATAATAAGATGGTGGTCCGATAGTCCAGGATTATGAGGAAAAACATTTAGATCTACAATATTTATTCTACAGGACAAAACTAGATCCAGTGTATGACTGTGGCAATGAGTAGGTCCGGAGACATGTTGGACAAAACCCACTGAGTCGACGATGGCTTCGAAAGCCTTCTGGAGTGGGTCTGTGGACTTTTCCATGAGAATATTAAAGTCACCAAAAATGTGAATATTATCTGCCATGACTACAAGTTCCGATAGGAATTCAGGGAACTCAGTGAGGAACGCTGTATACGTCCCAGGAGCCCTGTAAACAGTAGCTATAAAAAGTGATTGAGTAGGCTGCATAGATTTCATGACTAGAAGCTCAAAAGACGAAAACACAGTAATTTTTTTCTGTAAATTTACATTTGCTGTCATAAATGTTAGCAACACCTCTGCCTTTGCGGGATGCGCAGGGGTTATGATTACTAGTGTAAGCAGGAGAAGAGGCCTCATTTAACACAGTAAATTCATCAGGCTTGAACCATGTTTCAATCAGGCCAATCACATCAAGATTATGATCAGTGATTAGTTCATTGACTGTCTTGGAAGTGAGGGATCTAACATTAAGTAACCCTATTTTGAGATGTGAGATGTAATGACAGGAATGGAGGAGGTCTTTATTCAAGTGAAATTGTTAAGGCGAACACTGCCATGTTTTGTTTTGCTCAACCTAGATCGAGGCACAGAAAAGGTCTCAATGGAGATAGCTGAGCTGACTACATTGACTGTGCTAGTGGTAGACTCCTCTAAGATGGCTGGCTAACAGCCTGCTGCCTGGCCTGCACCCTATCTTATTGTGGAGCGAGAGGAGTTGGAGCCCTGTCCATGTTCATGGATAAGATGAGAGCACCCCTCCAGCATGTCACGTATTTCTATGTGTGGTGGGTGTAGAATCAGGCGCAGAGAGCAAACTTCCAAAGAAATGCGTTTATTGCGCGTGGTCTAGCCAAACAAACAGGCAATGACCATAGAACACGTATGTCTCCAAAACAGGGAAAGAACATACAACACAATACGCAGGCGAAAAAAAACAACTGCACCACTGACAGTACGGATAAGCCCGCACTACAGCAGGCGAGCACTAGAAGTTTAAATAGACCAAATAATGAACCAAAATGAGCAACAGGTGAAAACAATCAAGACAAAACAAACAGAAAGGAAAAAGGGATCGGTGGCAGCTAGTAGACCGGTGACGATGACCTCCGAGCACCGCCCGAACAGGGAGAGGAGCCACCTTCGGTGGAAGTCGTGACAGCTAGGATGGAATCCGTCTCTCCTCGGTAGACCAGGCTTAGTCATGTTTGTGGGTGAGTCTCAGAAAGAGGAACAATTATCTACAAATTATATATTTTGGGAGGGGCAGAAAACAGTCTTCAACCAGCGATTGAGTTGTGAGACTGCTGTAGAGCTCTTCACTCCCCCTAACTGGGATGGGGCCAGAGACAATTACTCAATACTGACACATATTTCCAGCTGATTTACACACTGAAGCACGGTCAGGTTGGATGGGAAGCGTCGCTGCACAGCTATTTTCAGGTCAAGGTCAAAGATGATGGTACAAAAAAACAAAAACAAAACATATTTGTTTTTTTCTTAGTATTATCTTTTACCAGATCTATTGTGTTATATTCTCCTACATTCCTTTCATATTTCCACAAACTTCAAAGTGTTTCTTTTCAAATGGTATCAAGAATATGCATATCCTTGCTTCAGGTCCTGAGCTACAGGAAGTTAGATTTCAAAACCACCATAAAAAAGCCAGACTACGGTTTGCAACTGCACATGGAGACAAAGATCATATTTTTGGAGAAATGTCCTCTGGTCTGATGAAACAAAAATATAAGCACTTTGTAACGGCGTTCCTCCTCCTCTTCATCCGAAGAGGAGGAGTAGTGATCGAACCAAGGCGCAGCGTAGTGAAATGACATGATTTATTGAACACGACGAAAAAACAAACTAAACTTGCATAAACAAACAAAACAAATAAACGATGCAGACAGACCTGAACGACGAACTTACATATAACGTGAAGAACGCAATGAACAGGAACAGACTACATAAAACGAACAAACCGCAAACAGTCCCGTATGGTGCAAACATATACACAGACACAGGAGACAACCACCCACAAACAAACATTGTGAACAGCCTACCTTAATATGACTCTCAATCAGAGGAAACGTCAAACACCTGCCTCTAATTGAGAGCCATACCAGGCAACCCAAAACCAACATAGAAACAGAAAACATAGAAATGCCCACCCAAACTCACGTCCTGACCAACTAACACATAAAACTAACAGAAAACAGGTCAGGAACGTGACATAACCCCCCCCTCAAGGTGCAAACTCCGGGCGCACCAGCAGAAAGTCTAGGGGAGGGTCTGGGTGGGCATCTGATCACGGTGGTGGCTCAGGCTCTGGGCGAGGTCCCCACCCCACCATAGTCAATCCCAGCTTACGTCTACCCCCTATCATGACCACCCTCTTATTTCCCCCACCTAATTTAAGGGACAACACCAAGATAAAGGACAGCTCCGGGACCAGGTAGCTCAGGACAGAGAGGTAGCTCAGGACAGAGGGATAGATCAGGATAGAGAGGTAGCTCAGGATAGAAAGGTAGCTCAGGATAGAGGGGCAACTCCGGACTGAAGGGCAGCTCCGGACTGAAGGGCAGCTCCGGACAGAGAGACAGCTCTGGACTGAGGGGCAGTTCTGGATTACTAACAGCTCATGGCTGACTGACGGCTCTGGACGCTCATGGCAGGCTGACGGCTCTGGACGCTCATGGCAGGCTGACGGCTCTGGACGCTCATGGCAGGCTGACGGCTCTGGACGCTCATGGCAGGCTGACGGCTCTGGACGCTCATGGCAGGCTGACGGCTCTGGACGCTCATGGCAGGCTGACGGCTCTGGCTGCTCATGGCTCGCTGACGGCTCTGGCTGCTCATGGCTCGCTGACGGCTCTGGCTGCTCATGGCTCGCTGATGGCTCTGGCTGCTCATGGCTCGCTGGCGGCTCTGGCAGATCCTGTCTGGCTGGCGGCTCTGGCAGATCCTGTCTGGTTGGCGGCTCTGGCAGATCCTGTCTGGTTGGCGGCTCTGGCAGATCCTGTCTGGTTGGCGGCTCTGGCGGACCTGTCTGACGGACGGCTCTAGCGGCTCCTGTCTGGCGGGCGGCTCTAGCGGCTCCTGTCTGGCGGACGGCTCTGTAGGCTCATGGCAGACGGGCGGCTTTGCAGGCTCATGGCAGACGGGCGGCTTTGCAGGCTCATTGCAGACGGATGGCTCAGACCTCGCTGGGGAGACGGATGGCTCAGATGGCGCTGGGGAGACGGATGGCTCAGATGGCGCTGGGGAGACGGATGGCTCAGATGGCGCTGGGGAGACGGATGGCTCTGGCCGGATAAGGCGCACTGTAGACCTGGTGCGTGGTGCCGGAACTGGAGGCACCGGGCTAAGGACACGCACCTTCATGCTAGTGCGGGGAGCAGGGACAGGGCACACTGGACTCTCAAAGCGTACTCTATACCTGGTGCGTGGTACCGGCACTGGTGGCACCGGGCTGAGGGCACGCACCTCAGGACTAGTACGGGGAGAAGTGACAGTGTGTACAGGACTCAGGAGACGCACAGGTGGCTTAGTGCGTGGGGCCGGAACTGGAGGCACCGAACTGGATACACGCACTACAGGAAGAGTGCGTGGAGGAGGAACAGGGCTCTGGAAACGCACTGGTAGCCTAGTGCGTAGTGTAGGCACTGTAGGTACTAGGCTGGGGCGGGGAGGTGGCGCCGGAAATACCGGACCGTGCAGGCGTACTGGCTCTCTTGAGCATTGAGCCTGCCCAACCTTACCTGGTTGAATGCTCCCGGTCGCCCGACCAGTGCGGGGAGGTGGAATAACCCGCACCGGGCTATGTAGGCGAACCGGGGAAACCATGCGTAAAGCAGGTGCCATGTATGCCGGCCCGAGAAGACGCACTGGAGACCAGACGCGTTGAGCCGGCCTCATGACACCTGGCTCAATGCCCAATCTAGCCCTACCAGTGCGGGGAGGTGGAATAACCCGCACCGGGCTATGCACACGTACAGGAGACACCCTGCTCTCTACTGCGTAACACGGTGTCTGCCCGTACTCCCGCTCTCCACGGTTAGCCTGGGAAGTGGGCGCAGGTCTCCTACCTGCCCTTGGCCCACTACCTCTTAGCCCCCCCCCAAGACATTTTTGGGAATTACTCACGGGCTTTTCAGGCTTCCGTGCAAGACGCGTCCCCTCATAACGCCGGTTCCTCTCTCTCTTTTCCTCCGCTCTCCGAGTTGCCTCCAGCTGTTCCCATGGACGGTGATTCACTTTAGCCCATGGTCCTTCTCCGTTAAATATTTGCTCCCAACTCCACAAGTCCTGTATACTTGCCCGTTGCTCGAAATTACGCTGCTTGGTTCTGGATTGGTGGGTGGTTCTGTAACGGCGTTCCTCCTCCTCTTCATCCGAAGAGGAGGAGTAGTGATCGAACCAAGGCGCAGCGTAGTGAAATGACATGATTTATTGAACACGACGAAAAAACAAACTAAACTTGCATAAACAAACAAAACAAATAAACGATGCAGACAGACCTGAACGACGAACTTACATATAACGTGAAGAACGCAATGAACAGGAACAGACTACATAAAACGAACAAACCGCAAACAGTCCCGTATGGTGCAAACATATACACAGACACAGGAGACAACCACCCACAAACAAACATTGTGAACAGCCTACCTTAATATGACTCTCAATCAGAGGAAACGTCAAACACCTGCCTCTAATTGAGAGCCATACCAGGCAACCCAAAACCAACATAGAAACAGAAAACATAGAAATGCCCACCCAAACTCACGTCCTGACCAACTAACACATAAAACTAACAGAAAACAGGTCAGGAACGTGACACACTTGGCCATATTGACCATCATTATGTTTGGAGAAAAAAGGGGGAGGCTTGCAAGCCGAAGAACACCATCCAATCCGTGAAGCATGGGGGTGGCAGCATCATGTTGTGGGGGTGATTTGCTGCAGGAGGGACTGGTGCACTTCACAAAATAAAATCCCTTCTTGGTCAAATAGCCCTTACACAGCCTGGAGGTGTGTTTTGGGTCATTGTCCAGTAAAAAAAAAAAAAGATAATCCCACTAAGCTTAAACCAGATGGGATGGCGAATCGCTGCAGAATGCTGTGGTTGCCATGCTGGTTAAGTGTGCCTTGAATTCCAAATAAATCACAGACAGTGTCACCAGCAAAGCACCTCCACACCATCACACCTCCTCATCCATGCTTCACGGTGGGAACCACACATGCATAGGTCATCCGTTCACCTACTCTGCGTCTCACAAAGACATAGCGTTTGGAACCAAAAATCTCAAATTCGGACTCATCAGACCAAAGGAAAGATTTCCACCGGTATAATGTCCATTGCTTGTGTTTCTTGGCCCAAGCAAGTCTCTTCTTATTATTGGTGTCCTTTAGTAGTGGTTTCTTTGCAGCAATTCGACCATGAAGGCCTGATTCACACACTCCTCTAAACAGTTGATGTTGAGGTTTCTGTTATTTGAACTCAATGAAGCTTTCATTTTGGGTTGCATTTTCTGAGGCTGATAACTCTAATGAATTTATCCTCTGCAGCAGAGGTAACTCTGGGTTTTCCTTTCCCGTGGCTGTCCTCAGTTTCATCATAGCGCTTGATGGTTTTCGCGACTGCACTTGAAGAAACTTTCAATATTCTTGCCATTTTCCAGATTTTTTTTATATATTTTTTTATTTTACCTTTATTTAACTAGGCAAGTCAGTTAAGAACAAATTCTTATTTTCAATGACGGCCTAGGAACAGTGGGTTAACTGCCTGTTCAGGGGCAGAACGACAGATTTGTACCTTGTCAGCTCGGGGATTTGAACTTGCAACCTTTCGGTTACTAGTCCAACGCTCTAACCACTAGGCTACCCTGCCGCCCCAATTGACTGACCTTCATGTCTTAATGTAATGACGGACTATCATTTCTCTTTGTTTATTTGAGCTGTTCTTGCCATAATATGGACTTGGTCTTTTTCCATATAGGCCTATCTTCTGTATACCACCCATTTCTTGTCACAACCCAACTGATTGGCTCAAACACATTAAGAAGGAAAGAAATTCCGCAAATTAACTTTTAACAAGGAACACCTGTTAATTGAAATGCATTCCAGGTGACTACCTCATGAAGCTGGTTGAGAGATTGCCAAGAGTGTGCAAAGCTGTCATCAAGTCAAAGGGTGGCTATTTGAACACTTTTTTGGTTACTACATGATTCCATATGTGTTATTTCAGTGTTTTGATGTCTTCACTATTATTCTACTATGTAGAAAATAGTAGAAATAAAGAAAAACCCTTGAATGACTAGGTGTGTCCAAACTTTTGACTGGTACTGTATATTTAATTGATTTATTATACTTTTTAAAATGTTGCATCGGCTTGTATGCAGCTTGTATGCTTGAGGCCTGGAGATACTAAATGTGTTCATATTAACTAACAGGCAATTACCGTGAGATCAGCAGTCTGTTGCATGACAATAATTGTCTTTTACAATTTCCTGACCGCCACAGTCCCTGTCATCTCTAGGTCTGAGATTGATTTGATTTGATTTGATTAGGATATCTTTAAGTCCTCATTAGGACTAATCTTCCAAAAGTCCTTAAATATTAAAATACAATTAACAATACAATCACATTTTCACATATTACACACTGTTACAAAGAGACATAATACAATGACATATTGACCAGATAAATACTCTAACAGTCTGAAATTATAGATTGATTCCTTCATCTACTATAGTCCTGCACAACCTTCCAATTTATTATATTTAAATGGTTCTAAAGTTTTGTTTGAATTTATATATTGAAAGGTTTCTGGTTTACTCAGATAAATTATTCAATTTCTTTATTGCTCTGAATCAAAATGTTATTTTGCCTATTTCTCTTTTCCTAGTATTGACTGAATGTCTGTCCCTTACCAACTGAATACAGTTGTGAATGGAGTTTGGCTGCTTTAAATGGTGTACATTGTGAAATAAAATAAGCATGTTTTTTTCAATTATCTTGTTGATTGATGACCAACCAAGAGCATTGTGCATGACTACAACAGAAGAATCATATCTCCACCTTAAAACAATCCTTGCTGCTTTGTTCTGTGCATTCTGCAGCCTCCGATTTTCACTTGCTGATGCATTTCCCCAGATCACAGAACAGTAGTTCACCTGACTCCCAATTAATGCTTGGGTTGTTTGCTTAAGAATATTTTCTGGTACATATTTAGCTATCCTCCTGATCGTGCATGTAGTTGTAATATTTTTTTTTACATAAATATTTGAGACAACAATGATAGGCAACTGCACCCCTACTAGTTTGGTTTCTGCCACTTCCTCAATTTGTACTCCCCTCATACTTAATTGCATCCCATGCTGTGTTGGTCTTTTCCTGGTGGAACAGACCAACATAACCTTGGTTTTCTTGGTGTTCAAAACCAGTTTGTTCCAGCAAACCCACTCCCTGATATTTCCCAGATCTACTTGTGGAGCTTGCTGTACCTGTTGAACCGACTGTCTTGCTCCATAAATTGTAGTATCATCTGCAAATATAGTAACTTGAGTTCCAGATAAGGCATAAGAAAGGTTGTTGGTATATATTAAGTACAGAAGTGGCCCAAGGCAGCTGTCCTGTGGTATTCCACAGTTTAAAGCATGAGGGGAAGAAAACAACCCACTGATATAGATGGACTGTTTGCTGTCAGTTAGATATGACTGTCCCCAATTCAATGCTGCCTCCTTAAACCCAGAATCCAATAATTTTGTCTAAATTATTTAATGATCCACTAAATCAAATGCTGCACTAAAATCAAAAAATAGTACACCCACCAACCCGCTATTATCCATAGCATTGAGCCACTGGTCAGTCATGTGGTAGTGGAATGGTTTTTGCGATAAGCATGCTGATTGACTGTGATCAGATCATTCTTTTCCATTTACTTCCATATATGTCTACTCACAATACACTCCAATATCTGACTGAGTGAAGGGAGTAGACACATTTTTTGACTACTGGTAGGAGTAATGGGTTCTTTGCTGTCTTTCTGGATTGGACACAGTTTAGCATGTTTCCATACATTTGGAAAGGTCCCCTTTTCCAGTGACCAATTAAATATGTATTTCAGTGGAGCTGCAATCTTGGGAGTGGCATAGATGATTAAAGAATTTACCATAAGATCATAACCTGTAGATTTACCATTGGATAATGACTTCAATATGTTTAACACCTCCTCTACTGACACCAATTGTAGACTAAAAGAGCTTTCTTTACTCATAATATGATCATCACTCCATTGAACAATAGCTTGTTTGAAAGAATGGGTGTTAAGATTATTGCTCAGTAAATTAGTTTAAAAAAGTTGTAAAAAAATCAGCAAAATGATTGGCAATATCAGCTGGTTTTGTTATTGTTCTCCCGTCAACCTCCACACTAGATGGGCATGACCAGATAGATGTACCAAGTAAGCCCTTAACTGTATTCCATACCTTTTTTGAATAATTTTTACAATTAACAAAAGTTTTTTTCTTACGATTTAATTTACTGGCATAATTACATAGTGTTGAATAATTATGTTCAAGAATTTCTAGTTTAGATTTGGCTGCTAAGACTTTTGCCATATTTCTTTGAGAAACTGCCTCACCCAGTTTCTCATCAATCCACGGATATGGATGATCCCCGACTGTACTCCTTCTTACTGAAAGAACAGTAGAGTGATTCAGGTACACACACAATCGCTTGCGCACACACACACATATACACACATATACACACACACGTTTGTTTTACTATCCTGTGGGGTCCAAAAAATTGACTCCCATTGTAATGCGTCTGTGTGTAGCTGGTGTAGATGAGTCAAGCGCAGGACAGCAGATATGAGTAATGTACGCAATTTTACTCAACAATAATCACAATACACGTCAATAAATCCAAGGCCACAAATACGGACTGCAATACAATAAACAATCACTCACAAACAAACATGGGGGAACAGAGGGTTAAATAATGAACAAGTAATTGGGGGATTAAAACCAGGTGTGTAAGACAAGGACAAAACAAATGGAAAATGAAAAGTGGATCGGCGATGGCTAGAAGGCCGGTGACGTCGACCACCGAACGCCGCCCGAACAAGGAGAGGGACCGACTTCGGCGGAAGTCGTGACACCCATTCAAAATCCTATTTTCCCTACCCCCTAAACCTAACCCTAACCCTTAACCTAACATTAACCTTAACCCTAATCCCAAAACCCTAATTCTAAGCCTAAACCTCACCCCTAAACCTAAAATAGCCTTTTTCCTTGTGGGGACCAGCGAAATGTCCCCACTTGTCCGAATTGTCCTTGTTTTACGCTCCTTGTGAGAACTTCTGGTCCCCACAAGGATAGTAAAACCAAACACACACCCACACTCACTATGGCTCCTGCTCATACAAATGACACAGTGTCCCATCGTGTTAGTGGCAGTACAGTGAGTATGTGTCTCAGGGAGAGTGTGAAAGGTGACAGCAGGGAGAGAGAAGTGACAGACTCACACCGTCTTTCTCCCTAGAGCTGTCTCTTTACCCTAGCCATAAGAGGTAACATGTAGTTACTGATCTCTCAGGGTTTGAGCTGATAGTGACTGCAGCACCAGGCCTGTCATTCAGTATCACAGCCCACTGAATAGTTTTCACCCAGCAGCACTGGTCTCTCCAATCAATAACACTCTGAGAGATGCTGGGTATGGCAATCAGCCTGCTCAACACACTGCCTAGAACTAGAAGGCGATACACTACAACATGGGAGGGAGGTAGAGGGGGAGACATGGAGAGATGGAGGAGGAAATTGGATGCTAGAGCATTCAAGCTATCATTGTTTGTTCACAAGTTTATACTTTTGTTTAACATCTATTTGTTATAGGCCCTATAGCTCAAGGATCAGCGGACATACATGATCAATTTAAGAGTAACAAAAAATGGATGCATCAATCCAAGATTTCCCCTTTCATATCTGTTATAGGCATCCTATGGACTTAAATGTTAATGTCATAATTCAGGTTGTTTGTTTGCTTCGAGAATAAGCCTATAGAAAACTCTGACTGTTAGAGTGACGATGTGGTGTAGTGGTGCCTGGAGAAGTGGGTATACTCAAATTTTGCCAAAAAATTCCCAAACAGCTGCCCCACGAAGGAAGGGCGCCCTGTGGGAAAGATTTTATGAGAAATCATGAATCCCATTTTGGTCTTTCACACTCCAACCCAAGCTGTACTGTGCAAGTAGGCTAATAGTAGGCCTACTATAGAGCAGCACAGAGAGGGTGTCATAATACCCATAAAACATAGAGGTCAAACAAGGAAATGGTTCCAATCATTTTTCCACCATTCCTTTTTCCCTTAGGGGATTTCAGAAATACTTAACCCTTGTGTAATGTTAACATTCTGTACACTCCCCTTGTTCTAAGGGTCAAACATGACCCGCATTCACTAAACCCCTCAAATAAAGCAGCTTCATTGAATTTTAAACCCCAAATCTATTTTACATGAAGAAACAACCTGTCATTCATCACAAACTTTGTGAATATCTGAGTTTTCCCTCTTCACAATGCAGAAAGACTGCATTTAATTAGTGGACACCACTCCTGTCATAATTGTTTTCTTTACTAAAGTGGAGGTTTATTATTATTATTATTATTGCTAAAGGTACTGCATAGGTGTAAGCATACATTTTTTAGCAAGAGATAGCACTTGTATAGCCTACGAAAGTAGCAGAAATGTGCAGAAAGTAGTTTTAATGCATTTTACTGAAGGGAAACAATAACAGTCTTGAACTTTTTTGGCAACATAATGATATATTCTTATATACTGTACAATGAGGAATTTAACGACAAAATACTAGTTTTCTCCCATTTTTGAACCATTGCCCCCACCCACAAGGTGTATAAACAACAACAATAAATAAGAATAAAATAAGATAATAGATACAAAACATAAACGTGAAGAACATAAACCAATCAACTCTAATTAGCACATGTAGGACAGTATGCAAGTGTGTGTGCATGGACTTTGCAGATGTATTTCTCACATGTGCGGCACATAGTATTTGTTTTACAGTCCTTCTTTGGGGGGCAGAATTTATATCTCATCCTCTTGCCTGCCCCAGCTGCAGCCTCAGGTGGATCAGGACAAGATTCAGCCCCCTGAACATCTTTCACAAGCGCTGCAGAGGCTGCTGTGTGGGGGAGGCGCTCCCTTCTTTGAATGTGTGGGGTAACAAGTGCCTTTCCCCCCTGCTGCTCCAGGAACACCCTCCTCTTTTTCCTCTTATCAGGCATCCAGGTAAGGTTAATCTTGTTCCATATCACGAAGGCATTGTATGAGGACACATCAATGATGTTATGGAAGATGACCAGGGGCCAGCAGGCAGTCATCCTCCTGCAGCTGTAAATTCCAATCACCTTGTCCAGATTGTCCACGCCTCCTTTGTTGTGGTTGTAATCCAGGATGATGGCTGGCTTCCTGTCCTCACGATCACTGATCTCAGCCGTGCTGTGCAGTGTGCTCAGGAGGACCACATTCTTGTTCCACTTTGGGAGGTAAGACACTAGAGTGGTGGTGGGCTGAAGGCAAACTTTGATGAGAAGGCCTCTCTCTCCCTTGTTGTGAGGAGTGCAGGGGGGAGCTCAGGCAGGTTCTTTCTAACTGTGCCAACCATTGTGATCTTCCTCTTCAGGAGCTGCTGACTGAGTTCATAAGAGGTGAAGAAATTGTCACATGTGACATTGTGACCCCTTAGTCCATCTGTCACATCAAGCACAACCTGCATCCCCTGGTTCTTCTCCAGGCCTCCACTGGTCTGCTTCCCTGTGTAGACTTGCATCTTCCAAACATAGCTGGATTGTGCATCACAGGCTATCTATATCTTGAGCCATACTTTGCTGGCTTGCTGGGCATATACTGCCGGGAAAGGACAGTGACCTTTTGACAAAAGAGATTACTATCAGTAATTAGTATCAGTGTCACAGAAAACAATCACATAAATCAATGATATTACAGCAAGACATAATACAATTAACAGTGAAAATCACTTACATTACAGATAAAATATAAATGTACCTCTGAATGGAACCAGTTGCTCAACCACTGTTACTTCAGGCCCAGGGTTGTGTAGGTATAGCCGACACTCCACCCACTTTTCCCAGACCTCTCTTAAGGCCGCCAGTTTGTCTCTCACACGTCTTGCAGTTCTTGACTCATGGTTATCAAGTTGTAGTATTTTTGAGAAAGTGTGAAAGACTTTCAGTGGCATCGTGGCACGGAAAATCGCCCTCCCTCTCTGCATCCCAGAGACTACATGTAGCCTCGTCTCGGGACATATACACACCCGCTAAGATTAGCAGCCCTATGTAGGCACGCAGGTCAATCTCATCCATCCTTTTCCAGTTGTCTCGAAATTTACAGAAACCCTCGAAATTTGTAATTTCCAGGATGATTTTTTCGATGGCTGGTGTGATGAACATGTAGAATGTTGAGGCGATGTCCTGGGCAACTGCATGTCGCGTGGGCCCTGGGGTCATCCTTATGACATGTTGTGCTGCCATCCTGCCCTGGTTGTCATATGGTGACAAGGACCATGTTATTTTGCTGTTCTTGACAAAAATGTCTACCTTTCAGCTTGGGGGATTTCTTCTTCATCTGAAGATGATGCATCGTGCTCTGGGTTGTATTCTTCCCCATCTTCTTCTTCAGATACATCCTCCTCTTCTAAATCATTGTTCTCTTGATCCTCCTGGACATCTGGAAAAAAATCTGATAGATGACCTGTTGGGCACTGAAACTTCCACTCATGGCTTCAGCAAAGAGAGAACTGGGGGGACTGTCATCTGCAGCACCTTTGTAGCCTCTGACTGCATTCCCCATTAGTTAACAATGCTTTCAATAAATGTTTATTTTGTCAGAAATTTTGTTTATTTTGTCTGAAATGTTCTTTATTTTGTCTGTGAACTTGAGTCATGTTTGGGGTCGTGGAGGGGAGATGCTGCACATGCACAAGAAAGTTTTCGTTTTTTCAATCAGTAGCACACATAACCTCAATTTCTCATTGTGTGTGTGTGCGTGTCTTTGTTTTTGTTGTGTGTAAACTTAATTTATAACTGCTGGGTCAAAAATTACCCTAAGACAATCTTTGTTCCCTAGTGGTGTACAGCTGTCATGGAAATATGAACAAGGCGATGTTTCACTTTTTCTAATGTTGGGGTCACTCTAGAAAAAGTCATACACTTTCAAGTTGAAAAATATCATTTAGGGGGTTTTCTCTGCTGTTAAACATAGTGGCGGGTAATTTTTGACCCTTAAGGGCTTGTAAGTAAGCATTTCGCTGTAAGGTCCACAGCTGTTGTATTTGGCGCATATGACAAATACGATTTGATTTGATTTCTCTCTCCCGGGAATCCATCGATTCAGTACAAGCTATGCTAGCTACCTAGCTAGCTAAGGTGTAGGCAGTAGTGACAGTGTGACTATGTATGATGGGTTTTTGACAGATATGAAGTGCAAAACAGACGGTGTGGCCCTAGGTAGAGTTTTTGATATTTGGGCTTTGATTAGAAAAACAGGAAAATCCTCTGATATAATAGCCTATTGTAGCCTGACTCAATATACACTGCTCAAAAAAATTAAGGGAACACTAAAATAACACATCCTAGATCTGAATGAATGAAATATTCTTTTTAAATACTTTTTTCTTTACATAGTTGAATGTGCTGACAACAAAATCACACAAAAATGATCAATGGAAATCAAATTTATCAACCCATGGAGGTGTGGATTTGGAGTCACACTCAAAATTAAAGTGGAAAACCACACTACAGGCTGATCCAACTTTGATGTAATGTCCTTAAAACAAGTCAAAATGAGGCTCAGTAGTGTGTGTGGCCTCCACGTGCCTGTATGACCTCCCTACAACGCCTGGGCATGCTCCTGATGAGGTGGCGGATGGTCTCCTGAGGGATCTCCTCCCAGACCTGGACTAAAGCATCCGCCAACTCCTGGACAGTCTGTGGTGCAACATGGCGTTGGTGGATGGAGCGAGACATGATGTCCCAGATGTGCTCAATTGGATTCAGGTCTGGGGAACGGGCGGGCCAGTCCATAGCATCAATGCCTTCCTTTTGCAGGAACTGCTGACACACTCCAGCCACATGAGGTCTAGCATTGTCTTGCATTAGGAGGAACCCAGGGCCAACCGCACCAGCATATGGTCTCAAAAGGGGTCTGAGGATCTCATCTCGGTACCTAATGGCAGTCAGGCTACCTCTGGCGAGCACATGGAGGGCTGTGCGGCCTCCCAAAGAAATGCCACCCCACACCATGACTGACCCACCGCCAAACCGGTCATGCTGAGGATGTTGCAGGTAGCAGAACGTTCTCCACGGCGTCTCCAGACTCTGTCACGTCTGTCACATGTGCGTGTGAACCTGCTTTCATCTGTGAAGAGCACAGGGCGCCAGTGGCGAATTTGCCAATCTTGGTGTTCTCTGGCAAATGCCAAACGTACTGCACGGTGTTGGGCTGTAAGCACAACCCCCACCTGTGGACGTCGGGCCCTCATACCACCCTCATGGAGTCTGTTTCTGACCGTTTGAGCAGACACATGCACATTTGTGGCCTGCTGGAGGTCATTTTGCAGGGCTCTGGCAGTGCTCCTCCTGCTGCTCCTTGCACAAAGGCGGAGGTAGCGGTCCTGCTGCTGGGTTGTTGCCCTCCTACGGCCTCCTCCACGTCTCCTGATGTACTGGCCTGTCTGCTGGTAGCGCCTCCATGCTCTGGACACTACGCTGACAGACACAGCAAACCTTCTTGCCACAGCTCGCATTGATGTGCCATCCTGGATGAGCTGCACTACCTGAGCCACTTGCGTGGGTTGTAGACTCCGTCTCATGCTACCACTAGAGTGAAAGCACCGCCAGCATTCAAAAGTGACCAAAACATCAGCCAGGAAGCATAGGAACTGAGAAGTGGTCTGTGGTCACCACCTGCAGAACCACTCCTTTATTGGGGGTGTCTTGCTAATTGCCTATAATTTCCACCTTTTGTCT
Source organism: Salvelinus alpinus (assembly GCF_045679555.1). Lineage (NCBI taxonomy): Eukaryota > Metazoa > Chordata > Actinopteri > Salmoniformes > Salmonidae > Salvelinus > Salvelinus alpinus. The sequence goes on from NC_092099.1 coordinate 28,671,704, forward strand.
ATTCCATTTGCACAACAGCATGTGAAATGTATTGTCAATCAGTGTTGCTTCCTAAGTGGACAGTTTGATTTCACAGAAGTGTGATTGACTTGGAGTTACATTGTGTTGTTTAAGTGTTCCCTTTATTTTTTTGAGCAGTGTATATAGCTGGCTAAATTGTTGTTATGATTTCGGAAAAGGGGAAGGTTTTGATACTGCAGATAACATAGTGCTGCGAAAGCCTGATGTGATGTGTTACAAGCTAGCATCCACCGAACTGATGTGAAAGTGCTGTGTTGCTATGTTTTATCCTATCCTAAAAATTATATCTATACTCTGAATTTGACAATAATACAGACAGATTATGAAAGAGATGACTCCCCCAAACAGCGAAAATAAAATTTTTGACAAAAACACAATTTATATGCAAATTATCCAAAGCGACTTCTGACATATTATGATAAAGCACGTCACATACTTGGTGGCATGGTCTAAAATATGTTGTGTTTGTGCCAATCGTCAGTGGAAATGTTGTACCAGTTTGGGGTTTTATCAGTATGTTGATCTGGTAGGAAAGTGAGTATTATGCACTTTTTTTTCTTTTGGAAAAGCTGTATTGTTACATTTCCTTTAAAAACAGCACATTTATATTTGTACAACATTTATACACATAAAAATGGCATAAATGCATAAAAACAGCATTTGAATATTACATTTACATTTGTTAAAAAGTACATGTTGCTCATTTATAATAAATTGAAACAACCATGAATAAAAGTACTTTTCCTAGTAAAACATCCAATCTGTAAAAGCCATTTAAAATGTGTACAAATTATTTAACCAAAGTAAAACATTTTTAAGACATGAAAACGTTTTAAAAAGTAACTTTGTTAAAAAGCTGTCTTCGGTCCTTTGTACAGGAACGGGGTGAGTCCTTATCAAGCTCGCCTCCTCCTGCTCTTCCGAATCAATAACCGTCCTGTCCTTCGGGGCCCAGAGGAGATCCCTCCACTAGGTGCATCGCCCTAGACGCCTCAGCGCTGTCAGACCGTGGCCGCCGGGACCTTGGGTGTTGTGGGGGATCCTTCGCCTGGGGTTGAGGCCCCCTTTCTTCTTTACCACCCCAGGGCTTCCGTGGCTACCATGGCCAATGCCTGGGGGGTGGTCTCTACTCGTTTCGCTACCAGCAGGCTGCGGGAGGACCACAGTGCATCCTTCAGACACGTGAGGGTGGGCCAGAGCTTAGTGAAGGCCCTTGGTGGAATAGGCCTTCGGCCCACCCCATACAGCACGAGCTGGGGCGTTACTTCCTCCCCTGCTGGCAGACACGGGGAGATCAGGGGGCCTGCTTCCTTCCACAGGTCCCTGGCGGCTCTGCACTCCCAGAGCAAGTGCCTCACCGACTCATGTTGGCCGCAGCCTGGTTGGGGGCACGCGGGTATCCTCGCCATGTCCCGGGAGTGCATAACGGCCCCTGACCGGAAGTGCTATCACATGCACTTATGTCAGCCAACATTTTGCCAGTAAGTTATTTTGACTTTTGCAATAACTTACTGACAAGTGCTTTTCAATTAAGAAATTACAAATTCACAGAAACTTCTGGCAACAAGTTACCATTCTTTAACAGCATACTGTCCTTTAACATTAAACACCTGTATTTAGCTGTAAAATACAGTAACTAGTTGTATATTTACCGTATTATCACCACAACTAGACATAAACTGCCATGGGACAATGACACAACATTTTAAGAACGTCCTAAAATGTCTTTGGGGACGTCCCTGGAACTAGAAAAACCTTGCAGGGGACCATGACTGTTTAACCCTCTTAAATGTAACTGAATGTAATATAAAATGTAATCTATGTAATTCCCAAAATATTAATTTTTTTACCTATATTTACTAGACATGTCAGTTAAGAACAAATTCTTATTTACAATGACGGCCTACACCGGCCAAACCTGGACGACTCTGGGCCAATTGAGTGCCGCCCTATGGGACTTCAAATCACGGCCGGGGCCATAAACAATAACTAGTAGTGCTGCATATTCCAAGAAAGGTTCAAATCTCTCCTTTCTGCTAAAAATAGTTATACATTGCTGAGGTGTAGTCACCTTTGATGACGCAAGCTCATGTTCACAGTACAAATATTAAAACATTAAATATGAAATATTTTATATTAAATTACTTATTTATCTAAATACTGTATAATCAATTTATAAAACGACTAACTATAAGATTTCACCTTCCTTATGACTGTAAAATACGTATTTGTATATTTAGGGTGGGTTGTACCAACATGGATTAACTCCTAAACTGGGTTAAATCAAGGTTTATCTATTAGTCTTGCTGCACCAAATGTTGAACTTAGCTTTAAATGAATCCTAGTTAAATTAAATCCTTACTCTAATCTAAGTTTAGTATTAGTGGAGATATCAAAACGACAGAGTTCCTCAGAAAATAATTAGAGACAGGTTGAATCCTGTTGAGTTTTATGATAATGATGAGTTTTCAAGGAGATACCGCTTCTCCAAGGACTCTGTAATGCAACTGGAAAGAAAGGTTGGACCAATCATTAAGTATGAGAGTGATAGGAACGTGGCTGTATCTCCACTACTTCAGCTCTTGGCGACCCTACAGTTCTATGCAACTGGATGTTTCCAGATGGTGGATGGGGACCTTTTTGGACTCCACAAGTCAACCGTCTGCAGGATTGTAGTCAGAGTGTCCAGTGCTATTGCCAGTCTGAAGAATCAGTACATAAGGTTCAAGCCTAAAGAGGAAACAGCAGCTGAATTTTACAGGAGAGCTAGATTCCCAGGTGTACTTGGGGCAATAGACTGTATACACATTCCTATTCCCAAACCTGGTGGTGAGAATAGAGAACTATTCCGTAATCGGAAAGGTTACTGCTCCATCAACGTGCAGGCTGTCTGTGATGACAAAGGTCAGCTCACCAACATCGTAGCTGTACACAGCCCATCTGTAAATAGCCCATTCAACTACCTACCTCATCCCCATATTGTTTTTATTTACTTTTTTTGCTCTTTTGCTCACCTGTATTTTTATTTGCACATCATCATCTGCACATCTATCACTCCTGTGTTAATTTTCTAAATTGTATTACTTCGCTACTATGGCCTGTTTATTGCCTTGCCTCCTTACGCCATTTGCACACACTGTATATAGACTTGTTCTATTGTGTTATTGACTCTACGTTTGTTGATTCCATGTGTAACTCCATGTTTATTCCAGGGCTCCGGGCAGCCGAGCGGAAATGGAGGAAAACTCGCCTCCCTGCGGACCTGGCATCCTTTCACTCCCTCCTCTCTACATTTTCCTCTTCTGTCTCTGCTGCTAAAGCCACTTTCTACCACTCTAAATTCCAAGCATCTGCCTCTAACCCCAGGAAGCTCTTTGCCACCTTCTCCTCCCTCCTGAATCCTCCTCCCCCTCCCCCCCCCTCCTCCCTCTCTGCAGATGACTTCGCCAACCATTTTGAAAAGAAGGTCGACGACATCCGATCCTCGTTTGCTAAGTCAAACGACACCGCTGGTTCTGCTCACACTGCCCCACCCTGTGCTCTGACCTCTTTCTCCCCTCTCTCTCCAGATGAAATCTCGCGTCTTGTGACGGCCGGCCGCCCAACAACCTGCCCGCTTGACCCTATCCCCTCCTCTCTTCTCCAGACCATTTCCGGAGACCTTCTCCCTTACCTCACCTCGCTCATCAACTCATCCCTGACCGCTGGCTACGTCCCTTCCGTCTTCAAGAGAGCGAGAGTTGCACCCCTTCTGAAAAAACCTACACTCGATCCCTCCGATGTCAACAACTACAGACCAGTATCCCTTCTTTCTTTTCTCTCCAAAACTCTTGAACGTGCCGTCCTTGGCCAGCTCTCCCGCTAACTCTCTCAGAATGACCTTCTTGATCCAAATCAGTCAGGTTTCAAGACTAGTCATTCAACTGAGACTGCTCTTCTCTGTATCACGGAGGCGCTCCGCACTGCTAAAGCTAACTCTCTCTCCTCTGCTCTCATCCTTCTAGACCTATCGGCTGCCTTCGATACTGTGAACCATCAGATCCTCCTCTCCACCCTCTCCGAGTTGGGCATCTCCGGCGCGGCCCACGCTTGGATTGCGTCCTACCTGACAGGTCGCTCCTACCAGGTGGCGTGGCGAGAATCTGTCTCCTCACCACGTGCTCTCACCACTGGTGTCCCCCAGGGCTCTGTTCTAGGCCCTCTCCTATTCTCGCTATACACCAAGTCACTTGGCTCTGTCATAACCTCACATGGTCTCTCCTATCATTGCTATGCAGACGACACACAACTAATCTTCTCCTTTCCCCCTTCTGATGACCAGGTGGCGAATCGCATCTCTGCATGTCTGGCAGACATATCAGTGTGGATGACGGATCACCACCTCAAGCTGAACCTCGGCAAGACGGAGCTGCTCTTCCTCCCGGGGAAGGACTGCCCGTTCCATGATCTCGCCATCACGGTTGACAACTCCATTGTGTCCTCCTCCCAGAGCGCTAAGAACCTTGGCGTGATCCTGGACAACACCCTGTCGTTCTCAACCAACATCAAGGCGGTGGCCCGTTCCTGTAGGTTCATGCTCTACAACATCCGCAGAGTACGACCCTGCCTCACACAGGAAGCGGCGCAGGTCCTAATCCAGGCACTTGTCATCTCCCGTCTGGATTACTGCAACTCGCTGTTGGCTGGGCTCCCTGCCTGTGCCATTAAACCCCTACAACTCATCCAGAACGCCGCAGCCCGTCTGGTGTTCAACCTTCCCAAGTTCTCTCACGTCACCCCGCTCCTCCGCTCTCTCCACTGGCTTCCAGTTGAAGCTCGCATCCGCTACAAGACCATGGTGCTTGCCTACGGAGCTGTGAGGGGAACGGCACCTCAGTACCTCCAGGCTCTGATCAGGCCCTACACCCAAACAAGGGCACTGCGTTCATCCACCTCTGGCCTGCTCGCCTCCCTACCACTGAGGAAGTACAGTTCCCGCTCAGCCCAGTCAAAACTGTTCGCTGCTCTGGCCCCCCAATGGTGGAACAAACTCCCTCACGACGCCAGGACAGCGGAGTCAATCACCACCTTCCGGAGACACCTGAAACCCCACCTCTTTAAGGAATACCTAGGATAGGATAAAGTAATCCTTCTCACTCCCCCCCCCTTAAAAGATTTAGATGCACTATTGTAAAGTGGCCGTTCCACTGGATGTCATAAGGTGAATGCACCAATTTGTAAGTCGCTCTGGATAAGAGCGTCTGCTAAATGACTTAAATGTAAATGTAAATGCGTAACTCCATGTGTAGTCATCTGTGTGCAATGCTAGAAAGAGGGGCATATGAAGGCCACCTACTAGGTGACAATGGATATGCCTGTCATGGGTACCTTATGACTCCCCATTTAAACCCCCAGACACCTGAACAGAGAGAATACAACACCTCTCATATCCTGGCAAGAGGTTTCATAGAGAGTTTTTGGAGTTTGGAAAAAAAGATTCCCGTGCCTAAAGGAGGCGCTCTGCACGAAGATGGACACTACACTGACAATCATTATTGCAGTGGCTGTTCTGTATAACTTTGGCAAGAGACAAGTAGACGAGCTAACTGAGGAGGCTGAAGAGGACCTACCTGAGGAGAATGCAGAAGATGGCCAGGTGCAACACGCTGCCAATGCAAATGGGAATGCTGTCAGGAGAACCTGGATTGAGAACCATTTTGCAGCCTAACATGCTGACCACACCGCTCTCGTCATGAGCACGAGCGTTGGAAAATAAATCTACACATACATGTTATTCAATCATTGCACCCACACTGCTCGCGCGCGTCAACGTGTGTCTGTGTAGCCAGGCGCTAAAATAGAACTTTGTTCTATTAGAACTTAAGTCCCGCCTCTCCCATCTCTTCATTGGTTTTTAGGAGTATATACCCACGTGCCATCTCCTCATTGGTTTTTAGGAGCATATACCCATGTGTGTGATTGAAAGATTAACTGATGCTCACCATCCAGTTCAGTTGGTAGTAGTAATACACCTTAAAGTTGGTTGCCAACCGCCATATAGAGTCCAAAGAAGAAGAAGAAGAAGCAGGAAGTAGGAGAGATTACAAGAAACAAACTCTGTTTACCCTTTTATCTGTGGATTAATAGAGTAGAGGACCTTGTGCATTTCAGGTAAAATAACAACCCAATGTTTATATCCCAGGACAAATTAGCTAGATGTCACGCCCTGGCTATAGAGAGGTTTTTTATTCTCTATTTTGGTTAGGCCAGGGTGTGACTAGGGTGGGCAGTCTATGTTCTTTTTTCTATGTTGTTGGTTTTCTATGTGTGTGGCCTGGTGTGGTTCCCAATCAGAGGCAGCTGTCTATCGTTGTCTCTGATTGGGAGCCATACTTAGGTAGCATGTTTTCCCATTTTGTGTTGTGGGTGATTAATTTCTGTTTAGTGTGTGTTGCACCTGACGGAGCTGTTTCGGTTGTCACTTTGTTGTTTTTACTTTTTAATGTTCAGTTTCTATTAAACATGACGAACACTTACCACGCTGCGTTTTGGTCTTCACCTTCTTCCGACGACAGCCGTTACACTAGAAACAGCAAGCTAGCTAGCTAAATTGCGATAAATGTTTAATGCTTTTCGACATTTCCCCAAATTAATATAGTTGGTTCAGAGTTTGTTTTGATATTTCAACCTGCGTGTCCTGATCGCATCTGGTGTGGGTGGACAAAATCATTAAGGCGCGCGATGGAGCACACGGACTCACATGCGAGCGGTCTGGTCAGCATGTAAGGTGTGTATAATGTAACATTGGTAACATGTAAAAAGCAATATTATATTTTTATCGGAATGTACAATTCCTAATTATGCTATCTGTATTCAAATGTATTATTAAGGATTTGTTATTCCCAATACCATACAGGGTGGAACTGGAAGCACCAGAACACAAGAGTGGGGACAAGACTGGAGGACACCAAGTTTCTTGGGAAAGCATTGTTTTAATAAAAAATTGTCTAAATAAATAAAAAGATTAGCATTCTTTACACTGTGGGCATTTGTTTCCCTGGAGTAGTTTCTGAATTTGCTCTAGCTCTTTTTGTAAATTCAGGACCTCAATCTGCAAAAGATTTTTCTCTCTCTCCAGCCCCAAAACATCAATATGAGCTTGGTTCATGTCAGTTCTGGGGCGTTTGCTTGGCCTGTCTCGTGTTTTAGCTGAGGTGCAAGATCCAGGCACTGCTGTTTCTCCATGGCACAGGGTGTCAGCTCAACTAAAGGAAAGGAAAGAAAGAAGGCTATTAGTAGGCTATTTACGTGCTATTTATTTTGTACAACATTTGAATTGAGGCTTATAATATGCTGGGCATATGGTGCAAATGATGATGTTATACAACATGATGTAACGGGGCTGATAACAGTCACATTGTAGTGAAGTAGCATTCATGTTAGTTTTAATGTGCATTATAGTCAATGATATTTACCAGTTATTTATTCTTACTAAATATTGGTGGGTCGAGTTGTCCGTCGTCATCATAGGGGTTAAGGAGAAGGGCAAACTGCTGGGGAATCATCTTGCATATCTTCTGGGAGAGAGGATCAATTCCCTTGGACGGAGGCCCCCCTCCAGTCTGAAATAGCCCCTGCCTCTCCTCTGCCGCACCCTTTTTGGATTTTGCTTTTAAGTTTTTCCAGCACGCCTTCATCCGATTTGGGTCCCTCTTCTCTTTAATCCATGTCGATCCATTCAATCTGTTGCATAAAATGGCCCAGGTGTCTTCCTTCTTTTTGACAGAATATACTGGTGTAACATGTCACTAATCATAGTTTAAAACCATTAATCATAGATTAACTGATCCAGATTTAAAAATGAGTGGTGCAACACATTAGTTTTACAAAACCTAGATTAGCTCTAATCCTAGATTAATTTAAACCATGTTGGTGCAACCCACCCTTGGTGGTAGAGAAAATGTGCATATTTTCCATCGCTGTGAACATCTCACAGAGCTCTATCTTGGCTTCCTGAACTCACCTTTCACCTCATGTGAATATTGTCTATCTATGACAAACAGAAAGTGTTTTTTTGTTTAAAATCTATGAATTATTTTAGATTACTGGCTATAAATCGATCGCTGAATGAGCTACAGCCACAAAGCGACTCTCTCCTGCTGCGTTACAATGTAAGGAGTTCAGGCATATGCATTGTTTGGTGGCTGTGAATTAGGGTTCAGCCAGGAGTTGATGGACAGTCCGAAGAGCAAATTAAATGGTAGGAGGGACATCCCAGCTTCAAGTTGTGTCAGATTTCACATTCTGTTTCACATATGCTGTTCATCGACTACAGCTCAGCATTTAACACTATAGTACCCTCCAAACTCGTCATCAAGCTCGAGAACCTGGGTCTCGACCCCGCCCTGTGCAACTGGGAACTAGACTTCCTGACGTGCCGCCCCCAGGTGGTGAGGGTAGGTAACAACATCTCCACCCCGCTGATCCTCAACACTGGGGCCCCATAAGGGTGCGTTCTGAGCCCTCTCCTGTACTCCCTGTTCACCCACGACTGCGTGGCCATGCACGCCTCCAACTCAATCATCAAGTTTGCAGACGACACTACAGTGGTAAGCTTGATTACCAACAATGACGAGATGGCCTACAGGGAGGAGGTGAGGGCCCTCGGAGTGTGGTGTCAGGAAAATAACCTCTCACTCAATGTCAACAAAACAAAGGAGATGATCGTGGACTTCAGGAAACAGCAGAGCGAGCACCCCCCTATCCACATCGACGGGACAGTAGTGGAGAGGGTAGAAAGTTTTAAGTTCCTCGGCATACACATCACGGACAAACTGAATTGGTCCACCCACACAGACAGCGTGGTGAAGAAGGCGCAGCAGCGCCTCTTCAACCTCAGGAGGCTGAAGAAATTTGGCTTGTCACCAAAAGCACTCACAAACTTTTACAGATGCACAATCGAGAGCATCCTGTCGGGCTGTATCACCGCCTGGTACAGCAACTGCTCCGCCCACAACCGTAAGGCTCTCCAGAGGGTAGTGAGGTCTGCACAACGCATCACCGGGGGCAAACTACCTGCCCTCCAGGACACCTACACCACCTAATGTCACAGGAAGGCCATAAAGATCATCAAGGACAACAACCACCCGAGCCACAGCCTGTTCACCCCGCTATCATCCAGAAGGCGAGGTCAGTACCGGTGCATCAAAGCAGGGACCGAGAGACTGAAAAACAGCTTCTATCTCAAGGCCATCAGACTGTTAAACAGCCACCACTAACATTGAGTGGCTGCTGCCATACATGTAAAAAATGTATCACTAGCCACTTTAAACAATGCCACTTAATATAATGTTTACATACCCTACATTACGCATCTCATATGTATATACTGTATTCTATACCACCTACTGCATCTTGCCATCTTTATGTAATACATGTATCACTAGCCACTTTAAACAATGCCAATTAATATAATGTCTACATATCCTACATTACTCATCTCATATGTATATACTGTACTCTATACCACCTACTGCATCTTGCCTATGCCGTTCTGTACCATCACTCATTCATATATCTTTATGTACATATTCTTCATCCCTTTACACTTGTGTGTATAAGGTAGCTGTTGTGAAATTGTTAGGTTAGATTACTCGTTGGTTATTACTGCATTGTCGGAACTAGAAGCACAAGCATTTCGCTACACTCGCATTAACATCTGCTAACCATGTGTAAGTGATAAATAAAATTTGATTTGATTTGATTTGATATGCAGAAGAGACATACTCCTCTGACCGCTCAATGCAAGCCATTTCGATCTACGTGTCAACAGATCAATTTATAAGAAAAAGTGACAGTCAGAACCAGTACCAGAACCACACAGGTCCCCTAAACAGTGTACTTTACACCGAAGAGGTTTTTAAATTAAATTAATGTCAATTATGCCTTTCAAAGTAAAATATTCAAAATAACATGTTGACATTTTGCATCCCTATGTTGTTAAATTTAATTCATATTAATTTGATGTGCTCACATGTTGCCAAGTGTAGTTTTATGTTATCACATGTTGCTTCACACATTGTCATATATTATCACATTTTCTTCCCATTAAATCACATGTTTTCACATGAGATTACATGAGATCATGTGTTCACATGTGTTCACATGTGAAATTCATGTGGTTTCTCCATAAAGGATAGGCTTATTTTATGGTAAAGAGATGTTTCTGAACAATGCATGATGCTGCACTGTTGACAATATGACCGAGCAGCGCAATTAGGCTGCTGTTCGTTATGAGCAGGGCACGCCTCCCTCACAGGTTTTGTCCGGTCATGTGATGTGCCATAGCCCGGTGCAACCCGGGGCAGCTTTATCGAAATCCCTCAGTGAGAGCGAGGAGAGCGTGTAACTGGTGACTGCATTGCAACTTAAATGACATGTTTTCCTCTCACAGTTAGGCAGTGTTCAGGTGAATTATTTAGTCCTCGAAAAACTGTTTTTTGAAGGGCCTTTTGATGTAGGCTTAGGCCTATTAGTACTGTGAGTAGTCCTGAAATGATCGAGCAGGTGCACATTGTTCAGCAGTGAGTTTACTAGCGTCATCAAACAAATTGCTCAGTGCAGGCTCTGTGTACAGTGTGTGCATGTGTGTGTGAGTTAACTGCCTTGGTCACTTTAGCAAGCTCATTTCCATCGAATTTGCCTCGCCTAACTGCGTGTGTGTGTGTTTGTGTGTGTGTGTGCGCGTGTGTGTCTACATGCCTGTGTGCGTGCGTGAGTGTTTCGTTGCAGATGCTGGGTTTAGTTAGATATAAAAAGACATTAGGCTACAATGCCTCCAGTCCTAGTGATGGCTCCACCTAACATAGAGACAAAATACAACGCTGAAAAATACATTTGTTTTTTCTCTATCAAAGCTGAGGCATATAATTGGTTTAATTTTAGATGCCGTTCACATGTTTTATGTTCTGTTCTTCGCCATTGTTTCACGTGACATCAGAGATGAGCTGAATATGCGCCTTCCACCCCGACTCAGTCCCAAATTAATTCAGATAATCATCTCTTGGCTTCTCCAATATGCGCTCCATTAACATTAAGCAACACTCTCTCGTCTCCTTTGTAGCACTCCAAGCAATTCAAACTGACAATGATTTGGCAGCTTTAAGGATGCGGATAAATACTGTCATTTACATTCAACACGCTAACCAAAACCTCTCTCTCTCTTTATCTCTATTTCTCTCAGACACGGACACACACATAGACACACACACACAAGTGAGTCTGATTACGCATAGAAGTCGTGTGTTTGTTTTAAAGCCATTGACCAAACACTGCAATGCTGATAAGACACCATGGACGGTGCAAGGTTACGGGACACACACTCACAAACACACACACACACACACACACACACACACACACACACACACACACACACACACACACACACACACACACACACACACACACACACACACACACACACACACACACACACACTCACTCACACACACACACACACACACACACACATACACACACACACACACACACAGTAGCCTATATCACTTGGCAGAATAGTCTATACACAAACCTCAAGTTTCCACACCTGCCAATAAAACGTGCAGCCATGCGAATCAGACAGCCGTGGTTTCTTAGCAGTGCCGGTGTTGTCAAAGCCCACCCCCTGCATAATACACTCCGAGTTCATACCCAATCCCTGGGGGTGAGGGGCGGGAAAGCGCACTCCAACAACATGGGGCTATGTTGTTCCCACTGGTCCTGGGGCCCTTGGTAAGGTCAACGGCATCATAAACTTTACCATGTACCAGGACATTTTAGCCCAAAACCTGATGCCTTTGCCAGGAGGCTGAAACTTAGCTTTACATTGACCACACAGCAAGACAATAACCCCAAGCACACATCAAATTACACAGAGAAAATCTAGATTTTGCTATGGCTATCTCATTAAAAACCTATGGTTTGAATTGAATAGGGCAGTCCATACGTGCAGACCGAAGGATATCAAGGATCTGGAAAGTGGAATTCTGTAAGAGGGAATGGTCTAAGATCCCTCCAAATGTGTTCTCCAATCTCATAAAATCTCATAGAAAAAGGCTCAGTGCTGTTATCCTCGCAAGGGGAGTTGCACAAACTATTGAAGACAGGGCTGCCAATAACTATGACACCTATCTTTTTGAGAGGAAAAAGTTTTACTTGTTAAACAACATTTATTTCTCTAATAATTGTAATTGTAATTGTAATAGAATAAAATAATATAATGTTCATATTTTCATAGCATTCAATATAGCTCAGTAAGCTATTTGTAATATTACTTGTATACAGTCTTTTTTGCTCATCTTCATCAAGGGTGCCAATAATTTTGGAGGTGACTGTGCATGTCATTTAGCTGAATGCCATGCTCATTGCATGCCAGGCATAAGGGGTTTTATGCACATTGTTTGTAAAGGCTGTTATCGTACCATAGGACCAGCTGTACATTCCTCATGATCTGTCATTCATGGCATCGAAATAATGTGGCAAATGATTTGTTGATCAACTTGCACCATACATATTTAGCACTGAGACATTTCGTGACGTTAACTTTTTTCTGCCATACTTCTCCCCAATGTCTGAACTGCATATATAGTAGCAACTGTGCTGAATATTTATATAGCCAATCTTTTCCCAACCCAGATGGTAACAGGTATAAGACCTCACATTTCATGACTGCGTCCTGTAGTCCAGAGTGGTGGAATAGTGCCATTAAATGCCTGCATGTATCTGAGTGTGTAATAGGTAGTAAGCTGCTACGCCACTGCGCAACGATGGAGCTATCGTAGCGATGGAGATGACGCAAACCGACCCCGCTCCCCCCAAAAGTGTTCAAGACGAACATGGCGGCAATTTAACCCAGGTCCAAGATGACTGTGGCCATCGGGAGAAAAGATCCAAGGCATTCAACCCAGATACGAACCGGAAAAAATAAACTGGGGCACAATCAAACGGCTTTTGCTTTCTCATAATTGAATCCGGGAAACTGCAGCAGTAACGGCAACAGCATTGATAAGCTGGCCACAGCTGGTCTCTCTGCGCGCGAGCACCACCCCGGAGAGCAGAAGAGAGGGAGCGAGGCGCGAGGCATGCGGTTACAGAGAACGTGGTTTCCCCCCGGAGAGCCATGGAGAACGGGGATGCGGCAGCGCGAGGCTTAATCTGTGCGGGCGCGCTAATTGGATCGGAATAACACGCCGACGGCGTCGGGCGCGAGAGAGGAGAGCCCAGGACCGGCGGCGGCACGGCAGCCCACCGTTACCGAGGATAAATAACCAGAGTCCATCTCCCAAAGTCAATGAGTATAGTGGCAGAGGAGCCCCCGCGGTGGAGTCGGCCAGAGCTGCGCTTTTCCTAAAATATGACCAGGGGTGCTTGGATGTGTCGGAAGCAAGATGACGGTTTAAATATCTGGTTTGCACCCCGAGAGAACGAGAAGCCATTTACCGAGTCGGAGCGGGCCCAGAGATGGCGCCTATCGCTGGCCTCTCTTCTCTTCATCACCGTCCTGCTCTCTGATCACTTGTGGTTCTGCGCCGAGGCCAAACTGACGCGGACCCGAGACAAGCGGCAGGACAAGCGGCTCGCTTTTACGGACATGGTCGAGTACCCAAACTCCACTCACCACCACACCCCCTCCTCTGACCCCCATTCCCCCCACGGCCCCCTTGCCAGAAAGCCAGATGTTATTTTTATAGGGAATTCTACCAAACCTCTGTGGCGACTGGACACCTGTCACCCAGACAGCTTGTCCAAAGACTGCTTCACTTTCACGGACGCAGAGCCGGTGTGCCTGGGCCTCTCCGGGGGCGGGGAGAGGACGCAGTCGGCAGACTTGAATTTGAGCGATTTGTATCTTTCTTTTTGTAATTCCTACTCTCTTTTGGATTTGTTTAACGGGATTACAAGTCCGGACAATATAAACTGCAGCCTGGACGTGGCTGAGGGTGACACGCTGGGATGCAGCGAGTGTGTCCGGGTTTACCAGCGCTTTGACCGGCAAGCTCAGGAGGACTACCGGGAGTTTGAGCTGTTGGTTGAGAAATATGAGACTGATGAATACTCGGTCAGGACATGTATGGAGGAATGCAAGGTAGGATGTGAATGGCTTGCACATATCAAAGCACTATAGGTAGGCTACTGTCTTTTTAGCCTATATAGGGGCTTGGATTGATTGGGCTTGGATTGATTCCCAGTCGTCATGGTAACCGATATCTATCACGATGTGAGAATGATTTCAAAGCGTTTGTGAGACGCATCACCCCACTTGTCCTGCCTACAATGTATGCGTGCGTGCGTGCGTATGTTTGTGCGAGAACGAGCGAGCGTGGACGCGCACTTGTAGATTTTTGTGCAGGAGCTAATGTGTGATGATTGTGTCACATAGCCTACAGCAAAGAGAAAGAGTGAGAGAGAGTTTGAATCTAATAGGGTATTGAGTATAACTGGCATGTACTGTGTTACTTCAAAGGCTGCAGCCACAGAATCACAAGCCTAAACTAAAAAGGAAGCATCTTAATACAAAAATAGGTTGTGCCCCTGATTAGGTTCTCTCCTCAGATATAATCTTTGCATCACAAACGGTGTCAAAACCCAAGGGATTGGTTCTCCAACTAACCAGAGAGAGAGCGAGAGAGGTGCTCTCTATGGTTCTGAAAGCATCAGACCTACAGCTCGACCCCCCATCTCTCTCTCTCTCTCTCTCTCTCTCTCTCTCTCTCTCTCTCTCTCTCTCTCTCTCTCTCTCTGTCTCTCTGTCTCTCTCTCTCTCTCTCTCTCTCTCTCTCTCTGTCTCTCTGTCTCTCTGTGTGTTTGTGTTAGGGGGATGTAGCCTTATAGGTCTGTATCTTCACCGCTGTTGAGAAAAGCAAGGCCTCGGCAGGGTGGTGATGTGATCATCTGTTACCATGTTGGAGGCTATCAGAGGAGAGGGTGTACTAGAGGGGAAGGCCTAGTGCCTAGCTCAGCCAGAGCTCGGAGGTGCTAGCATTTCAATAACATTAATAGTGTACCAGTGATTTCTGTACCTAATCCACCGGAAGGCTTTTTCATTGTACCTGGTTTGTTGTTGTACCGATGACATATCTTTCTGTAGCATAGAGCAGTACACCGCTGCCTCAGTTGGTCAACACACGTCAACAAACGGGTCTTTCAGAGGGATGATGCAGATTGTTTCAAGTTGTGTTGTGGGCTCAGCATGACTGAAACTAACAGGTTTTGCTAATATTGCACCAACGTGGAAGAGATGACACTATCTTTCACACACACACACACACACACACACACACACACACACACACACACACACACACACACACACACACACACACACACACACACACACACACACACACACACACACACACATATTTAATCGCAGGTGTCACTGGCAATGTATTGTAGCCCCAAATGTTATGTGCAGTCATGGTTGTGCAGTCATGTTGCAGAAAACAGCAATGCTACACAGGTTAGAGACATTGGCTAGATTACACTTGTTATTTTTCCATTTGTTGTGCAGTAGACTGTTACGGGCTGCTCTCTCTCTCTCTCTCTCTCTCTCTCTCTCTCTCTCTCTCTCTCTCTCTCTCTCTCTCTCTCTGTGGTGGTCTCGGTCTCAGCTGTGTGTCACTGGTCCTCCTGAGGTGTGTTCTCTGTCCATGGTCCTGAAATATATAGAACCACGCCATATAGAACCATGCGAGGCCTCTGGTTAAAATCCTCCTGAAATAAGCAGCAACCATCAGTGTTCCTCCTTCAGCTGATCATACTAGAATCAGAAACCCCAATCTAGAATCATTCAGTCTATGCCTAGCATTGCAAGTATGCTTATCTCAGTCGGTCTAATGTCAGGATATGAGGTCTGTGTGTAAAAGCTTCATGGCCAGTGTGATTTTCTGTCAGCAGTAGTAATGGAGTTGACCTTGGCTGGTAGATCTGCTGTCCCAGATGTGCTAGGGATATGGGGGTGGAATGAGTGGGAAGAGAGAGGGAAAGAGAGAGAGAGAGTGTGCATGTGTGAGTGAATGAATGTGTTCTGTGGGTATTAGCTAATCGAAGTTTATCATTTTAAAAGTCTAGTTGATCATTAGAAAACCCTTTTGCAATTATGTTAGCACAGCTGAAAATGGTTGTTCTGATTAAATAAGCAATACAACTGGCCTTCTTTAGACTAGTTGAGTATCTGGAGCATCAGCATTTGTGGGTTCGATAACAGGCTCAAAATAGCCAGAAACAAAAACTTCATCTGAAACTCGTCAGTCTATTCTTGTTCTAAGAAATGAAGGCTGTTCCATGCTAGAAATTGCCAAGAAACTGAAGATCTCTTACAACGCTGTGTACTACTCCCTTCACAGAACAGCACAAACTGTCTCTAATCAGAATAGAAAGAGGAGTGGGAGGCCCCGGTGCACAACTGAGCAAGAGGACAAGAACATTAGAGTGTCTAGTTTGAGAAACAGACGCATCACAAGTCTTCAACTGGCAGCTTCATTAAATAGTACCCGTAAAACACCAGTCTCAACATCAACAGTAAAGAGGCGAATCCGGGATGCTGGCCTTCTAGGCAGAGTTCCTCTGCCCAGTGTCTGTGTTCTTTTGCCCATCTTAATCTTTTATTTTTATTGGCAAGTCTGAGATATGGATTTTTCTTTGCAACTCTGCCTAGAAGGCCAGCATCCCGGAGTCGCCTCTTCTCTGATGACGTTGAGACTGGTGTTTTGCGGGTACTATTTAATGAAGCTGCCAGTTGAAGACTTGTGAGGCGTCTGTTTCTCAAACTAGACACTCTAATGTACTTGTCCTCTTGCTCAGTTGTGCACCGGGGCCTCCCACTCCTCTTTCTATTCTGATTAGAGACAGTTTGTGCTGTTCTGTGAAGGGAGTAGTACACAGCGTTGTAAGAGATCTTCAGTTTCTTGGCAATTTCTAGCATGGAATAGCCTTCATTTCTCAGGACAAGAATAGACTGACAAGTTTCAGATGAAAGTTCTTTGCTTCTGGCCATTTTGAGCCTGTAATTGAACCCACAAATGCTGATGTTCCAGATACTCAACTAGACTAAAGAAGGCCAGTTTTATTTCTTCTTTAATCAGAACAACAGTTTTCAGCTGTGCTAACATAATTGCAAAATGGTTTTCTAATGATTAGTTAGCAGTTTAAAATTATAAACTTGGATTAGCTAACACTATGTGCCATTGGAACACAGGAGTGATGGTTGCTGATAATGGGACTCTGTACGCCTATGTAGATATTCCATAAAAAATCAGCAGTTTCCAGCTACAATAGTCACTTACAACATTAACAATGTCTGCACTGTATTTCTGATCCATTTTATGTTATTTTAATGGTTCAAAAATGTGCTTTTCTTTCAAAAACAAGGACATTTCTAAGTGACCCCAAACTTTTGAACAGTAGTGTGTTACATAACAGATACATAACATATCTCCTCCCCTTTTTGTCACATAATCAGTGTTGAGCATGCTAGCTGCCGCTATGCTCCCTGATAATGCAATAAGGGCCATGCAGGGAGCAGGCACTGGGACCAGTGCAGCCTCTTACCCTCTTAGCCACATCTGAATTGCTAATGGACTCCTGTGTTAGTGTGACCTTTAGACAAGCACAGCACTCTAAGCCTGAATCACATACTGTCACCGCCTAGAGAACCCACTCCACTAAGCTGGACAAACAGCAGAATTAGCCAAACGGATATTATCCTCTCTTTTCTTCTCCGCCCTCCTTTCTCTTTCCGAGGCCCTTTGCCCTTAGCGATATCCGGTATGGGTGAGAATAGAGGGGTTAATAGGGCAGGACAGGGGAGGGAGAGAGCTGAGGTAAGGGGTAGCTAATGTATTGTTCAATGTCCCTCCTGTAGTTGTTGAATATAGTTTAGAGAGAATGAAAGAGAGAGAGAGAGAGCGAGAGAGAAAAAGAGAGAGAGTGAGATAGAAAAAGAGAGAGAGACAGAGAGAGACAGAGAGAGAGATGTAATAGGCCTACAGGCCCTGCGTCAGGAGAGCCAATAAGAGGCGATGGTTACTCTGACCACTAATCTTCTCTCTCACACACTGGCAGCTAGTGAGTATCAGGTGTCAAAGGGCTGCTTTTGTGTTCCGCTGGGTGCTCTATGTGGCACAACAAACACACACACAATGTGTTAGTGGCTGTGTGTGTGAGTTTTACCATATTACATTCAGGCATGCTTTTTCCCTCTCTGTCTCTTTCCGTCCTGTCCATGTGTGATCTTTACAACCTTTGATCTCTGTGTGAACCTGGCTCATCACATACCAGATAGCGTCTCAGTCTGTTTGTCCGTGTCTCTGTGTGTGTGTTTTCATAATGTGCGTAACAAATAGCGCACACACACACACACACACACACACACACACACACACACACACACACACACACACACACACACACGCACACGCACACGCACACGCACACACACACGCACACGCAGAGCCCAGTGTTTCCTGCAGGTCCATGCCTGCCTCTCTCTTCCGGTGTAATTTAATTTGCACTTGCATAATTCTCCTCCTCTCAGATGACCATGTCTCGAGGGTTCTGTCTGTCTCAACATGCTGATCTCCTCTGAGCTCTGTCTGCCTGCCTGTGTGCGTGTGTGTGTGTGTGTGTGTGTGTGTGTGTGTGTGTGTGTGTGTGTGTGAGTGAGTGTGTGTGTGTGTGTGTGTGTGAGTGAGTGAGTAAGGGCAGTGTACCCACATCGGCCAGGGTTTCTCAGAGAAGTAATCTTTGTAATCAGCAGTATCTGTCGCTACATCATCCCCTCCCTCTCCCTCTCTCTCTCCCTCCACTCTCTCTCCTCTTCCCTCTGTCCTCATCTGTCGCCCTCTCAGGAAATCTGCGTGTGTTGAGCTCTTTCTTCCTGCCGGAGAGTGATAGATACTGATCTGGGTTAAGGTCTTTTTCCTTCGCTTCAATTACAGGCCTGTCCTCACAGGGCCAACTGCCTCCTTCTCCACCCCTGCTGCTGCTGCCCACCATCTCATTCACTCTTTCTCTACAATTCTCAACCCATCTCTCTCATAAGCCTTTCCTCTCTCATTCATTTCTCTCATTCCCTCCACTTGTATTGTCTTGAACTTCCATTCTGTGTGTCACTCACTTTCAGTTTCCCATTCCCTCTCTTCCACCTTTCTTTTCTTCTTTCCTTTTCTCTGGGACCGTGTCTCTCTCTTTTTTTTGCCTTTGCTGAATTCATGTTATCATGTCTTTTGCCCACTTGATGAGGTTTCATAGTAAAATGAATATATTTGGAAGTAATTTCTCTTCAAATTCAGCTCTTGGAAAAAACAGGCGCGACGGCAAGGCTTATCCAGAAGGAGGGATGTTTATACTGTATGTTATGTCAGTTGTCAAGGTGATTCTGACCGTTTTCAGCTGGTAAACATGTCCTTTCCTACAGTTCAGATTATAATGCATTAATGTACATAATATAGAGGGAACCTCTGAATGTCACACAGTTCACTCACTGTTGGATAATATCAGTACACATATACAGCATGCCCCCTGTAATTTCTTCCCTCCCTCCCTCCCTCTCTTCCCTCCCTCCCTCTCTCTGATGGTGGCTTTGGGTAAAATTCAATTAAAGTTATGTGCGTTTTCTCCCAGCAGCAGCAGCTAGCAACAGGCCTATGGAAACAGGGAAACTCCCCTCCATATGAGCGGACACTGTTTGTTTCTCCCCAGGCACACAGATAAGGAAATGTGTCTCTTAGACAAGTGCTCTATCTCTGCCTCCACTCCCATGGAAACGCATCTTTCCACAGACACAATGTTTCTCTCCCTCTCCACCTGCGTTCTCAGACCTAGTCCAGGAGAAACCTGTCAATATCCCACCTCGCTTCTTGACTTTCTGTCAATATTCCAGTTTATTCCTGTTTTCTTTCCCACAGCTATAATTGACTACTGCTATGTGTGTGTGTGTGTGTGTGTGTGTGTGTGTGTGTGTGTGTGTGTGTGTGTGTGTGTGTGTGTGTGTGTGTGTGTGTGTGTGTGTGTGTGTGTGTGTGTGTGTGTGTGTGTGTGTGTGTGTTTGTGTACATACGTACGTGTCGCACCCAGGAAGTAGCTCCATTTACCAGGCCATTCAGTGCAGCACAGAGCACAGCTTTGCAGCTAATGATATAATGGTCTGCTGTGTGAATTCCTTACTGCAACCTATCAGATCTATGACTGGAGCTCCAATAAATTATTCACATTGTTTGTGCGTTTATATTATGTGTGTGTGCTTTTTAAAATGATGTTTATGTGTGAGAGGAAGAGAGATGCAACAGTCACTCTCTCTCTCTCTCTCTCTCTCTCTCTCTCTCTCTCTCTCTCTCTCTCTCTCTCTCTCTCTCTCTCTCTCTCTCTCTCTCTCTCTCTCTCTCTCTCTCTCTCTCTCTCTCTCTCTCTCTCTCTCTCTCTCTCTCTCTCTCTCTCAATTCAATTCAATTCAATTCAAGGGGCTTTATTGGCATGGGAAACATGTGTTAACATTGCCAAAGCAAGTGAGGTAGATAATATACAAAAGTGAAATAAACAATACAAATTAACAGTAAACATTACACATACAGAAGTTTCAAAACAAAAAAGACATTACAAATGTCATATTATATATATACAGTGTTGTAACAATGTACAAATGGTTAAAGCACACAAGGTAAAATAAATAAGCATAAATATGGGTTGTATTTACAATGGTGTTTGTTCTTCACTGGTTGCCCTTTTCTTGTGGCAACAGGTCACAAATCTTGCTGCTGTGATGGCACACTGTGGAATTTCACCCAGTAGATATGGGAGTTTATCAAAATTGGATTTGTTTTCGAATTCTTTGTGGATCTGTGTAATCTGAGGGAAATATGTCTCTCTAATATGGTCATACATTGGGCAGGAGGTTAGGAAGTGCAGCTCAGTTTCCACCTCATTTTGTGGGCAGTGAGCACATAGCCTGTCTTCTCTTGAGAGCCATGTCTGCCTACGGCGGCCTTTCTCAATAGCAAGGCTATGCTCACTGAGTCTGTACATAGTCAAAGCTTTCCTTAAGTTTGGGTCAGTCACAGTGGTCAGGTATTCTGCCACTGTGTACTCTCTGTTTAGGGCCAAATAGCATTCTAGTTTGCTCTGTTTTTTTGTTAATTCTTTCCAATGTGTCAAGTAATTATCTTTTTGTTTTCTCATGATTTGGTTGGGTCTAATTGTGCTGTTGTCCTGGGGCTCTGTGGGGTGTGTTTGTGTTTGTGAACAGAGCCCTAGGACCAGCTTGCTTAGGGGACTCTTCTCCAGGTTCATCTCTCTGTAGGTGATGGCTTTGTTATGGAAGGTTTGGGAATCGCTTCCTTTTAGGTGGTTGTAGAATTTAACGGCTCTTTTCTGGATTTTGATAATTAGTGGGTATCGGCCTAATTCTGCTCTGCATGCATTATTTGGTGTTCTACGTTGTACACAGAGGATATTTTTGCAGAATTCTGCATGCAGAGTCTCAATTTGGTGTTTGTCCCATTTTGTGAAATCTTGGTTGGTGAGCGGACCCCAGACCTCACAACCATAAAGGGCAATGGGCTCTATGACTGATTCAAGTATTTTTAGCCAGATCCTAATTGGTATGTTGAAATTTATGTTCCTTTTGATGGCATAGAATGCCCTTCTTGCCTTGTCTCTCAGGTCGTTCACAGCTCTGTGGAAGCTACCTGTGGTGCTGATGTTTAGGCCGAGGTATGCATAGTTTTTTGTGTGCTCTAGGGCAACGGTGTCTAGATGGAATTTGTGGTCCTCTCTCTCTCTCTCTCTCTCTCTCTCTCTCTCTCTCTCTCTCTCTCTCTCTCTCTCTCTCTCTCTCTCTCTCTCTCTCTCAGTGCTTCAGGCTTCTCTCTAGCGTAGGGGAGCCCAGTTATCAGATGAGTAAATGGTTTTGTGTGTATGTAACAGCGTTGCTTTCGTCCCTCATCCTGGGCTCGAACCAGGGACCCTCTGCACACGTCAACAACAGTCACCCACGAAGCATCGTCACCTAACGCACCACAAAAGCTGCGGCCCTTGCAGAGCATGGGAAACAACTACTTCAAGGTCTCAGAACTAGTGAAACGCCCTTAGAGTGCTCCGCTAACTATCTAGCCATTTCACACTGGTCGCACGTAGCTGTACAGTATGTATGCTTTCTTTTGTTCGGGGAGAGTGAAAGGGAGCGAGAGAAACACATACACTTTGCTTAATGATTCCTAAACTCTCCGTTTATCTCTCTGTTTGTATTTCTGCATGCCTATTGCTCGCAGCATCTCTCTCTCTCTCTCTCTCTCTCTCTCTCTCTCTCTCTCTCTCTCTCTCTCTCTCTCTCTCTCTCTCTCTCTCTCTCGCTCTCTCTCTCTCTCTCTCTCTCTCTCTCAGTGCTTCAGGCTTCTCTCTAGCGCAGGGGAGCCCAGTTATCAGATGAGTTCAACAGTAATGCCTGCTAGTAGCTAATTAACGACTCAGGGAGACAATGCTTGCAGAAGGCTTCTGGAGAAACTGTACAGAGCTACCCCGTGAAATCATGGTGACCCCTGACCTGCCTGGCCGTCATGATGGGAAGGAAGGTGAAGTAGCACCATAACACACAGCAGGAGAGCAGAGTTACTGCAAAATAGAGGAATCACACAGTGAATATGGAAGTCGATATCAATTTTGTTCCTGGTTGATTTGCTTTCTTACTACACAGGAAGCCTTGTTTGTTGTGTTGTATTCTCTATCATCTAAAAATATCCATACTTCAAAGCGGTGCCTGCAGTTCTACATTCTCCCCTTTATGATTTGTAGTATCACCTTCTCCCCCATGGTCCTACTGTAGTTCTTACCATTATTTTCTTCTTGTGGCTATCAACCTAGGTTAGCTTTTGTTGGGTTAATGCAGTGCAGTGGCATATTACAAATTACTTGGTATACAAGTGAAATCTAATAAGATTGAATTGAACTAAGCATACAGTTGAAGTCGGAAGTTTACATAAACCTTAGCCAATTACATTTAAACTCAGTTTTTCACAATTCCTGACATTTAATCCGAGTAAAAATTCCCTGTCTTAGGTCAGTTAGGATCAACACTTTATTTTAAGAATGTGAAATGTAAGAATAATAGTAGAGCTAATTATTTATTTCAGCTTTTATTTCTTTCATCACATTCCCAGTGGGTCAGAAGTTTACATACACTCAATTAGTATTTAGTAGCATTGCCTTTAAATTGTTTAACTTGGGTCAAACGTTTCAGGTAGCCTTCCACAAGCTTCCCACAATATGTTGGGTGAATTTTGGCCCATTGCTCCTGACAGAGCTGGTGTAACTGAGTCAGATTTGTAGGCCTCCTTGCTCGCACACGCTTTTTCAGTTCTGCCCACAAAATGTTCTATAGGATTGAGGGCAGGGCTTTGTGATGGCCACTCCAATACCTTGACTTTGACCTTAAGCCATTTTGCCACAACTTTGGAAGTATGTTTGGGCTCATTGTCCATTTGGAAGACCCATTTGAGATGTTGCTTCAGTATATCCACATAATTTTCCTGCTTCATGATGCCATCTATTTTGTGAAGTGCACCAGTCCCTCCTGCAGCAAAGCACCCCCACAACATGATGCTGCCACCCCTGTGCTTCACGGTTGGGATGGTGTTCTTCGGCTTGCAAGTCTCCCTCTTTTTCCTACAAACATAACGATGGTCATTATGGCCAAACAGTTCTATTTTTGTTTCATCAGACCAGAGGGCATTTCTCCAAAAAGTATGATCGATTTGCACTTTTTGCACCGAAGTACGTTCATCTGTAGGAGACGGAACGTGTCTCCTTCCTGAGCGGTATGATGGCTGTCCCATGGTGTTTATACTTGCGTACTATTGTTTGTACAGATGAACGTGGTACCTTCATGCACCACACTGCCAGGTCTCTGACCTCCTGCCAATAGGCTGTCTCATCGTTGTCGGTGATCAGGCCTACCACCGTTGTGTTGTCAGCAAACTTAATGATGGTGTTGGAGTTGTGCTTGGCCACGTATTTGTGGGTGAACAAATCAAATCAGGGAGTACAGGAGGGCCCTGTGTGTTGAGGGACAGCGTGGGAGATGCGTTGTTGCCTACCCTTACCACCTGGGGGTGGCCCGTCAGGAAATGTAGGATCCAGTTGCAGAGGGAGGTGTTTAGTCCCATGGTCCTTAGCTTAGTGATGAGCTTTGTGGGCACTATGGTGTTGCAAGCTGAGCTGTTGTCAATGAAAAGCATCACAAAGGTGTTCTTTTTGTCCAGGTGGGAAAGGGCAGTGTGTAGTGCGATTGAGATTGCGTCATCTGTGGATCTGTTGGGGTAGGTATGCAAATTGGAGTTGGTCTAGGGTTTCCGGGATGATGGTGTTGATGTGAGCCATGACCAGTCTTTCAAATCACTTAATGGCTAGCGATGTGAGTGCTACGGGGCAGTAGTCATTTAGGCAGGTTACCTTTGCTTTCTAGGACACAGGGACTATGGTGGTCTACTTTAAACATGTAGGTATTACAGACTCGGTCAGGGAGAGGTTGAAAATGTCAGTGAAGACATGGTACAGGTGTCGTCACACCGGACAGAAATCTTGTTGTTAGTTATTTTGGTCATATTGCTACAGACGTGACCCCGCCATTAAATATTTTTGCATAGTTGCTATGCAAAAGGTCTGGCCGTCCGCTCTAAGCAAAATGGTTGCTATGCAGGCTGAGTAACTTTTTTGTCCCTTGCTAGTTTGCTAGCCAACTTCAGCTAACTCAGTCAGGTCAAACATTGAACCTGAAAGGACAGTGCACTTGCTGCATTTTCATTTGTTAGAGTTTTCTTTCTATTTACATTTACATGGAAATGGCCATAATGATGTTGATGCGTTGTCTCGTCTCGTCTGGGCACAGTTCACTCTATGTATGGTACACAGATGGAAATTCTATATTGAAACATTGCTTCCAAGGTCGGACAGGCAGACATCGAGGCTTATATTAACCTCCTCTGTACCAAACTAAATGCTAGGCTGGAAACGAGGGGAAATCATGTGCTAGTTGAGTACAAGAGATGATTTAGCAACATGAACATGCTATTCTTATAGGAGGCACAGTGATCCCTTTCAGATGGAACCGTTAGCAGGCATAGTGTGTCTGTGACGGCCAATACAGCACGGCTAGGAATTCTGCTAGTCCAATCAGCATGCAGGATGCAAGCAATCAGTTTTATTATAAATTTTATGCAGCTCAAATATAAATATAATATATGTTTCTAAGCTAATCCAATCTGTTACTAGCACACGTTACGGAAATGGTTGTTGCAGTTTAGATGCTTTAGGTAGTCTCATATCTTAGTCTTCCCAACCTGGAAGTCATTCTGAATGCAAATTGAACACAAATGGAAAATGTTGGATATCCCCACTCTGGTTGAATTCCAATAGGAATTACACATCACTTTACATCCAGAATAATGTGACTTGCAGGCCTAATTTTGCCTGTAAACCATGATTTTCAGCCCACAGTATTAGGGTTAAACTAGGCCCTCAAAGGTCTTTATGTAATATGTGTTGTATTGTGTTAAATTATTTTATTTGAATGATGACATATTCAGTTAGGATCTCACTTGTTTCACCGGACTGATGACACGCTCTTCAGAGCGAGTGCGGGGAGCCGGCACAGGACGTATCGGGCTGGGGAGGCGCACTGGAGGCCTCGTGCGTGGAGCCGGCACAGGTGGCACCGGACTGATGACACGCTCTTCAGGGCGAGTGTCGGGGAGCCGGCACAGGACGTATCGGGCTGGGGAGGCGCACTGGAGGCCTCGTGCGTGGAGCCGGCACAGGTGGCACCGGACTGATGACACGCTCTTCAGGGCACGTGCGGTGCAAAATACACCTAACCAACATCTCTCTCCGATCTCCCTCCTCCAACTGCTCCATCGACTCCCAGACGGTCTCTGGCTCTCTCCTCGACTCGGCCGACCGCCCCCTTGTGCCCCCCCCCAAAAAAATCTTGGGGTTGCCCTTGGGCTCTTTGTGGCCTCTGACCCCGGCGTCGTCGCTGTCCTCCATTACTCCTTTGCGTCTCCCGCCAAGGAAGGGTCTCGCATCCACCTAATATTTCCTCCCATGTCCAGCTCTCCTTTACCTCCTGGGCACGCTGCTTGGTTCTTACTTGGTGGGATATTCTGTCATGATCGTTATATAAATAAGTGGACCATAGTGAACCTCCAAACAACAACAAAGATTAACAAACGTGCAAATATGTAGCGCACATAGGCACTAACTCTAAACAATATCCCACATCACAGGTGGGAAAAGGAACACACTAAGTATGATCCCCAATTAGAGGCAACGATATTCAGTTGCCTCCAATTGGGAACCATACTCACACACCAACATAGAACTAAAATAACTAGAAAAAAATCCCTTGTCACGCTTTGACCTATTACACCATAGAGAACCCCGAGGGCTCTCTATGGTCAGGGTGTGACAGCCACAGGGCTGAACAGTTAAAATTGCAGCAGTGATGTCTCTGTCACTAACATATACAGTCATGGGCGGTAACTCTACAATTCACTCAAAAGGCGAGGTAGTCTGGGAAATATTCAGGGTGGTGAAAGTGCAAGGTGACGAGTTGATGCTGCTTTCCAATAATTATCGAGGGCCTTTTTCTGTGACATGATGATTGATGCTTTACTGCCGTTTGACCAATAAAAATAATCTCGCTCTTTTGTCCATAATAATCTCATTATGTAGACTATACCCACATTGTATCTGCAAGCTGTTGGCTAGAGCGCACGTGCCAGTACCAGAGTGGACACACTCCCTATATAACGTTAAAAAAATTCTGAGAAAACCATCAGTATCGGTGAGAATGCGGTGGAAACCCATTTGATTTTTATTTGCACTACGTCTTCACGCACAGCCTTTTATCCGCAACAAGTACATTTTATCTGGTGGAAAAATGTGTTTTTAAGTTGATTTTAGAATATTCACATGAAAATATGTCACCAATTGGATGGAAACCTAACTACTTACACATTTTCTCAGCTTTTAATAACAGATGATTCCTTTGAGCACTTGAGCCTAACTAACCCCATACATTTTAATCAGAGGACCCAGTGGCTGCCATTTAACCATGGTGTGTGTGTGTGTGCATGTGGTGTGTTTTGTGTGTGTGTGTGTATTACAAACCATTACAGCCATATGATAGAGGAGAAAGAATGGCTTTTGTTTGTTTTTGACCAAGCGAGTTTTCTAACCCTGTATGAACAGAGCGAGCCAGGGTCAAACATGTTGGTCAGGGCACGGTCATTGGACATCTACTATAGCCCATAACAGGGGCAATTAAACTCTTACCCTACAAAGTCCGGAACCTGCTGGTTTTCTGTTCTACCTGATAATTAATTGCACACACCTGGTGTCCCAGGTCTAAATCAGCCCCTGATTAGAGGGGAACAATGAAAAAATGCAGTAGTTCTACTTTTCTCAACTCTGGCTTAGAGGTCCAGAGTTGAGTTTGAAGGGCCCACAGCATGGTTCCAATAGGTGTGATGGTGCTTGTACAGTCAGACATACAAGTCATAATTTAATTATCAGCCAACAGTAAAAGAGCATTGAAGTCAAAAGTGTGTAAGGGCCTAACCAGCCATTGTATCTCTTCCCCAATGCTCTGATGTATGGGCTGTAGAACAGAGAACAGCAAGCAAGCAACAGCCAGTGCGTGTGTGTGTGTGTGTGTGTGTGTGTGTGTGTGTGTGTGTGTGTGTGTGTGTGTGTGTGTGTGTGTGTGTGTGTGTGTGTGTGTGTGTGTGTGTGTGTGTGTGTGTGTGTGTGTGTGTGTGTGCTGTGCTGTGCTGTGCTGTGCTAATGAAGTCATGTGTGAGCTGAAGCTAAGCACATCCTTATGCCCATGTTTCCCTCAGTCCTTCAGTCGCAGAGAATAATCTGATTGTTTAGAGGATGAAAACACAGATAATGTTATGTCAGTGTGTGTGTTTCTGTTTGTGTGTGTCCGAGAGGGAGAGAGAGAGAGAGAGAGAGAGAGAGAGAGAGGCTGTGTAGCTCTGATGGAAAGAGATGATATCTAAGCCCCCTCTGTGTATGTGTGTTCCCTAGTGAAATACAGTCTCTCTCTCTCTCTCTCTCTCTCTCTCTTTCTCTGTTTTCTCTCAAGCTTCTCTCTTCTCTCTCCATCTCTTTATCACTTTTTTTTATCTCTCATCGCCCCAGGTGCTGTATAGAATATTTTCTGTGTGTGTAGAGAGTTATGCAGAATGTTTTATAGCTTGTTTTGTCTGTTATATTTGACTTTATCTGTCTCTGTTGTGTGTTGTGTTGGCATCTTATGCTATCTTGTTTTTATCTTTAAAGCAAGCTGTTGGTGTGTGTGTGCTTGCTTTTGTGCGTGCGTGCTCGTGTGTGTCGGCCTATATGTGTGTGGAACTCTATGCATCTCTGTGGTGTGTTTTGTAGGTCTCTGTTGTGTGTGCATTGTAGTGTTTTGTAGCAGTGTATCAGCCTATTACTGTAACGATGTGGGATGAGAGTCGAGAAGCAAGCTCAGGGAGTGTTGTAATAAAATAAACATAATACAGAACAAGAACCTCCAACAACACAGACATGAAACAGAAACAATGACACCTGGGGAAGGAAGCAAATGGAGTGACACATATAGGGCAGGTAATCAAGGAAGTGATGGAGTCCAGATGAGTCTGACGATGTGCAGGTACGCGTAACGATGGTGACAGGTGTGCGCCATAAGGAGCAGCCTGGTGACCTAGAGGCCGGAGAGGGAGCACACCTGACAATTACCATCAAGTAGGCTTGGGTTTTGCTAGGGTGTTGTGGATGGGGGTGTAAAGGGTTTTGCGAGGACGTTGTGGATGGGGGTGTAATGGGTTTTGCGAGGGTGTTGTGGATGGGGGTGTAATGGGTTTTGCTAGGGCGTTGTGGATGGGGGTGTAATGGGTTTTGCTAGGGCATTGTGGATGGGGGTGTAATGGGTTTTTCTAGGGCGTTGTGGATGGTGGTGTAAAGGGTTTTGCGAGGGCGTTGTGGATGGGGGTGTAATGGGTTTTGCTAGGGTGTTGTGGATGGGGGTGCAATGGGTTTTGCTAGGGCGTTGTGGATGGGGTGTCATGGGTTTTGCGAGGGCGTTGTGGATGGGGGTGTAATGGGTTTTGCTAGGGCGTTGTGGATGGGGGTATAATGGGTTTTGCTAGGGCGTTGTGGATGGGGGTGCAATGGGTTTTTCTAGGGCGTTGTGGATGGGGGTGTAATGGGTTTTGCTAGGGCGTTGTGGATGGGGGTGCAATGGGTTTTGCTAGGGCGTTGTGGATGGGGTGTAATGGGTTTTGCGAGGGCGTTGTGGATGGGGGTGTAATGGGTTTTGCTAGGGCGTTGTGGATGGGGGTGTAATGGGTTTTGCTAGGGCGTTGTGGATGGGGGTGTAATGGGTTTTGCTAGGGCGTTGTGGATGGGGGTGTAATGGGTTTTGCGAGGGCGTTGTGGATGGGGGTGTAATGGGTTTTGCTAGGGCGTTGTGGATGGGGGTGTAATGGGTTTTGCGAGGGCGTTGTGGATGGGGGTGTAATGGGTTTTGCTAGGGCGTTGTGGATGGGGGTGGTGGATGGACATACAGTAAGCTGCAAGGTCCGGCTCAGAGGGTCGAATGTTCAATCCCAGTGATAAGGCTCGTTTTGTTGTACCCTATCCCAAACCTTAGCCCTTCGGAAATAAATTCCTAAACCTAAGCATGGAGTTGTTTTTGTTTAACCCTATTAATGCCTAAATTTAACCAGCAGCGATGCGCCGGCGAAAGCAGCGGGGCAACCCAGGGTGCAGCTGCAGCAGGAGGAGCAACCCAGGGTGCAGCTGGAGTAGGAGGAGCAACCCAGGGTGCGGCTGGAGTAGGAGGAGCAACCCAGGGTGCGGCTGGAGTAGGAGGAGCAACCTAGGGTATTGAAACCACCTCAAAGTTTGACGTTTGGAGCGACTTCGAAAGTCGGAATCTGAAGTCAAATTGATCAAACCGTGAGATCTTGTTTCTCTGCTGCTCTCCCTCTGTCCATTAGAAGCACTGCTCTCTACCTCCGCTGCTCAGCTACAACCCATCAGCACTACCGGATAGGAGAGGCCTTGGGGATTACAGAGCAACTGAGCTCCATATCTTCAGATCTTAGCAAACAGCCTAAGCACCTGTAGGATGAAGGTGAACATACCTAAGAGAACTACATTAACGCTCTCCATTTAACTCTACTTGATCCTTATTCATATACCTGAAACCAAACATAATACTGTACTTTTGTACATTACCCTTAGCGATCCCAATCCAAATAATGGCTTTGGGTTATGTGTGTGTGTGTACTATCTCTGTTTGGCTTTTCTCTGGCCTAGGGGGTGGGGGATTGTAGGGTGTAGATAACGACTCCCAACGTTAATACTACCAGTTCGACCTCAGAAATGACCCCCCTCTCGCAGAATCCACATTCATCCTTCCATCTAACCCGCTCTCCATCCATCTTTCTCTCTTTTCTCTCTCTTTTTCTTACTCTATATCCCTCTCCTTTCCACCTCTCTCTGTTTCTCATTCACCCTCTCACATCCCATTATCTCTACCCCTCTTTGTCTTTCTGCTCTCTCTCCTTCTCTCCATCCCTCCTCCCCTCGTCCTCTCTTTCTCCCGTCTTTCTGTAGGGCTAATCCTCCTGTGTGGTCTCTTAGCTGGATAAACTGTTCTCCATCCGTCCTCTTTATTATAGGATTTACACTACCACCCGTTCACATCCCCTCCTCCTCTCCCTTCAGCCCTCTCAGGTTCCAGCTGCTAAAAGACTAAAGGGCCCTTCACTCAGAGGACATCAAATGTGGTCGCTCACTGAACGAGTGCTGCTCATTTGGTTGGGGAGAGGGGAGGCGGGGAGTAGATTCTCCTTCTTCAGATGGATTATAGCCAGATGTATTCCAAAAGAACAGAAGCGCTCAACCATTTATTGCACTGAATACTTTGTGTGATGGCTTCTGGGTGTGTGTTTGTGTCAGACCAAATTTGCCCACTCTTCATTTTTAGGATGTTTTGTGTGTGTGTGTGTGTGTGTGTGTGTGTGTGTGTGTGTGTGTGTGTGTGTGTGTGTGTGTGTGTGTGTGTGTGTGTGTGTGTGTGTGTGTGTGTGTGTGTGTGTGTGTGTGTGTGTGTGTGTGTGTGTGTGTGTGTGTGTGTGTGCACCTCCGCAAAGAGGGAGGAAGCGCCACTATTGATTTCCAATTTTGAAAAGAGGGGTGAGGTGCTGGGCAAAGAGGTCAGTAGAGGGGGAGGAAAGGAAAGATGGAGGAGAGCAAGCTAGATATGAGGCAATGAAAAGGAGTCAGAGAGGAGGGAGAGATTTGGAGAGGAGGGAGGGATAGATAGCAAAATGATGATGAGTAAGAAATGGAGAATAGGAAAGAGAAGAGAGTGGACAATCAAGAGAAGGTTGAAAGAGGGAGGAGTGAATGGAACCTGTTGGTAGGGGAATTTCACATGTGATTAATAGAATCCCAAATATATAAGCCTAACTACAAATACACACACACCCACCCACACACACACACACACACACACACACACACACACACACACACACACACACACACACACACACACACACACACACACACACACACACACACACACACACACACACACACACACACACACACACACACACACACACACACACACACACACACACACACACACACACACACACACACACACACTCCTATTGTGTTATCCCGAGATTGATGCAGTCAGTTAACAGCACATAGCTACTGATAGCAGTGCTCTGGCACAGGAAGTGATGGAGATTGATTGACATAAGTGATCAGGGTCATATCCTGTACAGAGGACATGAGAGCTGTTACACTGACAAAACCACTTTACCTCCCTCCCTCACCCTTCCTTCTCACCCTGTCCCTCCATCACTCCCCCTCAGTCCACAAGTTACTCATTCCTTCCTTGTAAAACCCCACATCACCCTACTCTGTGTGTTTGTGTCTGTCTCTCTCTCTCCCTCTCTCACTTTCATTGTTGCACTCTATCTCTCCTTCACTGTCTCTTTCTCTCTCTGTCTCTCTGTGCATGGATGATTGAACTAAGCAACAGTACAGGTACAGCCAGGAAAGTCTCAACGGTGGAGTAATGCCTTCACTTGTGTGTGTGTATGTGTGTGTACTGTGGGCCCATTCTCAGGGTAATCACCATTCTAATCTGTCTGCTCTGAGTCTGTGCCTCGCTGACATTAAAGCTCTCATTAGCACCGGAGCACCTCTCTGTTTGCTTTAGTGTTTGTGTGTGTGCCTTTTTGTGTTGCTGTATTTCTAATTTTCTCGTTTATTCCCCAAAACTCATTGGTTTGATTCCTGGCATCTAGTATTCCACAATATTAAATGATTTAATGAAGAAAATGAATGATATTCTCCCTCTCTTCCTCATTACGGGAGAGTGCTCTTTTCCACTCACTCTAAACTGTGTGAGGCTGGAAGAGAGAATGAGTGAGGGAGAGAGGAGGTAAGGAGAAGAAAAAGAGATGGAGTTATAGCATGTTTGAGAGAGAGCGAGGAGGGTAGGTAAGGAGGGAGGGTGAGTTGGGTTACTATGGTAACAGGAAACAGGCGCCAGATTGGAGAGAGAGAAAGAGAGAGGGCGAGAGCGAGGGGTCGGCTGTATTGAGTGTAGCCTGGAATGAATGGGAAGTCTCTATCTTGTTATTCCTTCCTTAACTTACAAACCATGTTAAGCCTTCCTATCCATGCCCAATCCTTTTAGCTTGTTATCCTTACCAATCCATACCAGCTCATTGTCCTATCCTTACCAAACCACCTTTTGTCCACTGCTTACCCTGTGGTTGCTTTGCTGCTTTCACATTGAACAGCTAGCATTTACATTTTGAAGTAGAGTTTTTGCTGCTAAAACACTAATCCCAGGTACATGTTGGTAGTGCTAAGTGTTTCTGCTTGCACACTGAGTTACAGTTGGATGTAGTGTTTTTGCTAACACAAAAAGCAAAGGTACATTTGGCTGTAGTTTGCTACTAGCACACAAAGCGCAGCTACTTTTGGGTACAGATGTTTGCTGCTAGTACACACAGGTGCGTTATGGCCGTAGAGTGTTTGTGCTGTAAATGAGAGATGAAAAAAAGGAAAGAGATATGTGGGGCAGGGGATGATAGGAGTGTCTGTATCCAGGCCTCCAACTGTCCGAATTCACACCTTTCAGTCCCAGCACCTCACATTAGCACCTGGGCTACATCCAGCCTAGCATGCTACAGTAACACACAGCCACACTAGTCTACTGTTTAACATGGGACTGGGCTACAGCTAGCCTAGTATGCTCAAACTCAGCGGCACTACTCTACTGTTCAAATCTAATTTTATCTAATTTTATTGGTCACATACACATATTTAGCAGATGTTATTGCGGGTGTAGCAAAATGCTTGTGTTCCTAGCTCCAACAGTGCAGTAGTATCTAACAATTCACAACAATACACACAAATCTAAAAGTAAAATCATGGAATTAAGAAATATATAACTATTAGGACAAGCAATGTCGGAGTGGTATTGACTAAAATGCAGAATAGAAGTAGAATAGAATACATTATATACATATGATATGAGTAAAGCAGCATGTAATACTTATTAAAGTGACTAGCGTTCCATTATTAAAGTGACCAGTGATTCCATGTCTATGTATATAGGGCAGCAGCCTCTAAGAGCAGGATTGAGTAACCGGTGGTAGCCGGCTAGTAATGGCTATTTAACACTCTGATGGCCTTGAGATAGAACGTGTTTTTCAGTCTCTCGTTCCAGCTTTGATGCACCTGTACTGACCTCGCCTTCTGGATGATAGTGGGGTGAACACGCAGTGGCTCTGGTGGTTGATGTCCTTAATGATCTTTTTGGCCTTCCTGTGACATTGGGTGCTGTAGCTGCTCTGGAGGGCAGGCAGTGTGCCCCCGGGGATGCGTTAGGCAGACCGCACCACCCTCTGTAGAGCCCTGTGGTTGCGGACAGTACAGTTGCTGTACCAGGTCGGTGATACAGCCCGACAGGATGCTCTCAATTGTGCATCTGTAAAAGTTTGTGAGGGTCTTAGGGGCCAAGCCAAATTTCTTCAGCCTCCTGAGGTTAAAGAGACGATGTTTCGCCTTCTTCACCACACTGTCTGTGTGGGTGGACCATTTCAGATCATCAGTGATGTGTACGCCGAGGAACTTGAAGGTTTCCACCTTCTCCACTGCTGTCCCGTCAATGTGGATAGGGGCGTGCTCCCTCTGCTTATTCCTGAAGTCCACGATCAGCTCCTTTATTTTGTTGACGTTGAGGGAGAGGTTATTTTTCTAGCACCACTCCACCAGGGCCCTCACCTCCTCCCTGTAGGATGTCTCGTCATTGTTGGTAATCAGGCCCACTATGGTTGTGTCGTATGCAAACTGAATGATTGGAGGCGTGTGTGGTCACGCAGTCATGGATGAACAGGGAGTACAGGAGGGGGCTGAGCACGCACCCTTGTGGGCCCCCTGTGTTGAGGATCAGTGAAGCGGAGGTGTTGTTTCCTACCTTCACCACCTGGGGACGGCCCGTCAGGATGTCCAGGATCCAGTTGCACAGGGCGGGTTTCAGACCCAGGGCCCTGAGCTTGATGATGAGCTTGGAGGGTACTATGGTGTTGTAGGCTGAGCTATAGTCAATGAACAGCATTCTTACTTAGGTATTCTTCTTGTCCAGATGGGATAGGTCAGTGTGCAGTGCAATGGTGAATGCATCGTCTGTGGATCTATTGGGGCGGTAAGCAAATGGAAGTGGGTCATGGTGTGAGGTGATATGATCCTTAACTAGCCTCTCAAATCACTTCATGATTACAGAAGCGAGTGCTACGGGGCGTTAGTCATTTAGTTCAGTTACCTTTGCTTTCTCGGGTACAGAAACAATGGTTGACATCCTGAAGCAAGTGGGGACAGCAGACTGGGATAGGGAGAGATTGAATATGTCCGTAAACACTCCAGTCAGCTGGTCTGTGCATGCGCTGAGGACACGGCTAGGGATGCCGTCTGGGCCGGCAGACTTGCGAGGATTAACACGCTTAAACGTCTTACTCACGTCGTCCGAGAGCCCACAGTCCTTGGGAGCGGGCCGCAGCGATGGCACTGGGTTATCCTCAAAGTGGGTGAAGAAGGTGTTTAGCTTGTCCGTGAGTAAGACGTCAGTGTCTACGACGTGGCTGGTTTTCCCTTTGTAATCCGTGATTACCTGTAGACCCTGCCACATACGTTTCGTGTCTGAGCCGTTGAATTGCGACTCCACTTTGTCTTTGTACTGACGTTTTGCCTGTTTCATTGCCTTACGGTGGGAATAACTACACTGTTTGTTTTCAACCATATTCGCGCTTTCAGTTTACTGTGAATGCTGACATCTATCCATAGTTTCAGATTTGGGTAGGTTTTAATAGTCACAGTGGGAACAACATCCCCTATACACTTCCTGATGAACGCCGTCAATGTGTCGGTGTATACATCAATGTTATTCTCCGAGACTACCCAGAACATATCCCAGGCCGCCTGATCAAAACAATCTTGAAGCATGGATTCCGATTGGTCAGACCAGTGTTGAATAGACCTTAGCATGGGTACCTCCTGTTTGAGTTTCTGCCTGTTGGAAGGGAGGAGAAAAATGGAGTTGTGATCTGATTTGCCAAAGGGAGGGCAGGGGAAAGCCTTGTAGGCATCCCGGAAGAGAGAATAGCAGTGGTCGAGTGTTTTCCCAGCGCGAGTACTACAGTCAATGTGTTGATAGAATTTTTTCCTCAAATTTGCTTTGTTAAAATCCCCAGCTACAATAAATGCAGCCTCAGGATATGTTGTTTTCAGTTTCCATAAAATCCTTTGTTGTTCCCTGAGGGCCGTCGTGGTATCCGCTTGAGGGGGAAAATACACGGCTGTGACTATAACCGAAGAGAATTCTCTTGGGAGGTAATACAGTCGGCATTTGATTGTGAGGTATTCTAGGTCCGGTGAACAAAAGGACTTGAGTTCCTGTATGTTATCACAATCACACTATGAGTGGTTAATCATGAAACATACACCACCGCCCTTCTTCTTCCTGTAAAGTTTTTTATTCCTTTCTGCGCAATCTACTGAGAACCCAGCTGGTTGTATGTATGGGGGCGGTATATACGGAGAGAGCCATGATTCTGTGAAACAGAGTATGTTATAGTCCCTTATGTCTCCCTGGAAGGAGATCCTTGCCCTGAGCTCGTCTACTTTATTGTCCAGAGACTTAACATTAGCGAGTAATATATTCGGAAGCGGTGGATGGTGTGCCCGTCTCCTGAGTCGGACTAGAAGTCCATTCCGAATACCCCTTCTCCGCTGACGGTGTCTTGGAGCAGCCTATGGGGTACGTTCAATTTCCCTGGGGGTTGCGAACAAAGGATCCAAGTCATATTCCAGCAGCATACCACCCTGCATACCACTGCTGGCTTGCTTCTGAAGCTAAGCAGGGTTGGTTCTGGTCAGGCCCTGGATGGGAGACCAGATGCTGCTGGAAGTGGTGTTGGAGGGCCAGTAGGAGGCACTCTTTCATCTGGTCTAAACAAAGATCCCAATGCCCCAGGGCAGTGATTGGGGACACTGCTCTGTGTAGGGTGCTGTCTTTCGGATGTGACGTTAAACGGGTGTCCTGACTCTCTGAGGTCATTAAAGATCCCATGGCACTTATCGTAAGAGTAGGGGTGTTAACCCCGGTGTCCTGGCTAAATTCCCAATCTGGCCCTCAACCATCACGGTCACCTAATAATCCCCAGTTTACAATTGGCTCATTCATCCCCCTCCTCTCCCCTGTAACTATTCCCCAGGTCGTTGCTGCAAATGAGAACGTGTTCTCAGTCAACTTACCTGGTAAAATAACGGATAAATAAAAAAATAAAAAATAAAAAATAATATATTCCTGGTCGTAATGCTGGGGAGTTACCGCCGCTCTGATATCCCAAAGTTATTTCCGGCTGAATGTAGTAACACAAAAAACATTCTTGGCTAATAATGTAAGAAATAACACACACAAAAAAACGAAATACTGCAAAGTTACTTAGGAGCTCGAAGCAGAGCTTCCATGTCTGTTGGCGCCATCTTTTAACATGGGACTGGGCTACAGCTAGCCTAACATGCTAACACACATGCTAACACACAGCCACACTACTATTCTGTTTAACATTGGACCGGGCTAAAGCTAATCTAGCATGCTAACACACAGCCACACTACTCTACTGTTGAGCATGGGACTGGGATACATCTAGCTTAGCATGCTAACACACAGCCACACTACTATTCTGTTTAACATGAGACTGGGCGGCAGGTAACCTAGTGGTTAGAGTGTTGGGCCAGTAACCAAAAGGCAGTTAACCCACTATTCCCCGGGCAACGAAAACGTGGATGTGCATTAACTTCTCTGGGATATGTGGGACGATAGCGTCCCACTTGGCCAAAAGCCAGATAAAATGTAGCGCGCCAAATTCAAATATATTACTATAAAAATCAATCTTTCATGAAATCACACATGAAAGTCACCAAACTAAAGCTACGCATGTTGTGAATCCAGCCAACATGTCTGATTTCAAAAAGGATTTACGGTGAAAGCACACCAAACGATTATGTTAGCTCAGTACATAGCCACAGAAAAACAAAGCCATTTTCCCAGCAAAAGATAGTAGTCACAAAAAGCAGAAATAGAGATAAATTGATCACTAACCTTTGATGATCTTCATCAGATGACACTCATAGGACATCATGTTACACAATACATTTATGTTTTGTTCGATAATGTGCATATTTATATCCACAAATCTCGGTTTACATTGGCGCCATTTTCAGAAATGCCTCCAAAATATCCGGAGAAATTGCAGAGAGCCACGTCAAAAAACAAAAATACTCATCATAAACTTGGATGAAAGATACATGTTTTACATATAATTAACCTTTCTCGCCCCAGGGTTCCGCTAGCGGAACACCCACAACATTCCGCAGCGTGCGAAATTCAAAAATATTTTGGGGAAATATTTAACTTCCACACATTAACAAGTCCAATACAGCAAATGAAAGCTAAACATCTTGTGAATCCAGCCAACATGTCCGATTTTTAAAATGTTTTACAGCGAAAACACAATATATATTTATATTAGCTCACCACAATAGCCAAACACACAACGCCATTTATTCACCGCCAACATAGCTTTCACAAAACCCACAAATAGAGATAAAATGAATCACTAACCTTTGAACAACTTCATCAGATGACAGTCTTATAACATCATGTTATACAATACATTTATGTTTTGTTCGAAAATGTGCATATTTATAGGTATAAATCGTAGTTTTACATTGCAGCCACCGTCACAAATAGCACCAAAACAGCCAGAATAATTACAGAGAGCAACGTGAAATACATAAATACTCATCATAAAACATTTATGAAAAATACATGTTGTACAGCAAATGAAAGATAAACATCTTGTGAATCCAGCCAATATTTCCGATTTTTTAAGTGTTTTACAGCGAAACACAATATATATTTATATTAGCTCACCACAATAGACAAACACACAACGCCATTTATTCACCGCCAACATAGCTTTCACAAAACCCACAAATAGAGATACAATTAATCACTAACCTTTGAACAACTTCATCAGATGACAGTCTTATAACATCATGTTATACAATACATTTATGTTTTGTTCGAAAATTTGCATATTTAGAGGTACAAATCGTGGTTTTACATTGTGAATACATAGCCATAATGCACCAAATTGTCCGGAGAAATTTTGCACAGTTACGTAATCTAACCAAAAAATGTATCATAAACTTTACTAAAAAATACATGTTGTACAGCAAATGAAAGATACACTGGTTCTTAATGCAACCGCTGTGTTAGATTTAGATTTAAAATAATAACAACGTACAGCATGCAATATTGTGAGACAGCGCCCAACAATTCTCCACCTTGTTGGAGCCAACATAAACCACAAAAATACGAAATAACATCATAAATATTCTCTTACCTTTGATGATCTTCCATCAGAATGTAATGCAAGGAGTCCTAGTTCCAGAATAAATCGTTGTTTTGTTTTAGAATGTCCATTTCTTCTGTCGAATTAGCAACTTTGGCTAGCCATGTGGAGCGCACATGTCCAAGAACTCTTAGCGCACGGAACGAAAAATTCCAAAAGTCTCAATAAACGTCAAATAAACTGGTCAAACTCGGTTGAAAATCCAACTTTATGATGTTTTTCTCATATGTATCCAATAAAATCCGAGCCGGAGCATTTCGTCGTGTATACCTAACGCATTTCAGAAGACAATGTGGGGTTCCTTGGTGCGCAGTTGAATACTGCCAATAGAGCGGACCTGTCACTCCAAAAGTTCTCATTCGGTCTCACATCAAGCTAGACACCCCATTCAAGACACCCCACCCCATTCACACCCCATTCTAGTGAAAGGCGTATGGAGTGCATACAGATCCATAAATATAAGCCAGTTGAATAGGCAGGCCCTGACACAGAGCCCCATTTTCAGAATTTTCACTTCCTGTTTGGAAGTTTGCTGCCAAATGAGTTCTGTTCTACTCACAGATATAATTCAAACAGTTTTAGAAACTTCAGAGTGTTTTCTATCCAATAGTAATAATAATATGCATATTGTATGATCTAGAACAGAGTACGAGGCCGTTTAATTTGGGCACGATTTTTTCCCAAAGTGAAAATAGCGCGCCCTATTCACTAACAGGTTAAAGATACACTTGTTCTTAATGCAACCGCTGTGTCAGATTTCAAAAAAACTTTACGTAAAAAGCACACCATGCAATAATCTGAGACGGCGCTCAAAAATAACAATATTTCTCCGCCATGTTGGAGTCAACAGAAATATGAAATTACATTATACATATTCCCTTACCTTTGATCATCTTCATCAGAATGCACTCCCAGGAATCCTAGTTCCACAATAAATCGTTGTTTTGTTCGATAATGTCCATTACTTATGTCTAAGTAGCTACTTTTGCTAGCATGTTTAGTGCAAATGTCCAAACGCTCGCGCAGATGCAGGCGAACTCGGACAAAAACTTCAAAAAGTTATATAACAGGTCGAATTAACCGGTCAAACTAAGTAGAGAATCAATCTTCAGGATGTTGTTATCATATATATCCAATAACAATAACAATTCCTACCGGAACATTCCTTCATGTCTGTAGAAGTTATGGAACGCAAGGCGATATCATGAGGAAAGCGCGTGACCAGGAACTGGCATTCTGCCAGACCAATGACTGAAACACCTCCCATCCAGCCCCACATCACACTAGAGGCTTCATTCCACGTTCTACAGACTGTTGGCATCTAGTGGAAGGCGTAGGAAGTGCAAACAGATCCATATCTTACAGGGAATTGAATCGGCGATGAGTTGAACATTGACCAGTCTCAGAATTCTCACTTCCTGTTTGTTTTTTTTCTCAGGTTTTTGCCTGCCATATGAGTTCTGTTATACTCACAGACATCATTCAAACCGTTTTAGAAACTTCAGAGTGTTTTATATCCAATAGCATCTGGGATCAAGTAGGAGGCAGTTCACTATGGGCACGCAATTAATCCAAAAGTGAAAATGCTGCCCCCTATCATAAAGAAGTTAAGGCAGCCCCCAGCACCTGTCTGATTCAGAGGGGTTAGGTTAAAGACACATTTCAGTTGAAGGCATTCAGTTGTACAACTGACTACGTTGTCCTTTCCCTTTCCATTATTTAACATGGGACTGGGCTACAGCTAGCCTAGCATGCTGACACACAGCCACACTACTCTACTGTTGAACATGGGACTGGGTTACAGTTAGCCTAGCATGCTAACACACAGCCGCATATACAGTGGGGCAAAAAAGTATTTAGTCAGCCACCAATTGTGCAAGTTCTCCCACTTAAAAAGATGAGAGAGGCCTGTAATTTTCATCATAGGTACACTTCAATTATGACAGACAAAATCAGAAAAAAAACCCCAGAAAATCACATTGTACGATTTTTAATGAATTTAATTGCAAATTATGGTGGAAAATAAGTATTTGGTCACCTACAAACAAGCAAGATTTCTGGCTCTCACAGACCTGTAACTTCTTCTTTAAGAGGCTCCTCTGTCCTCCACTCGTTACCTGTATTAATGGCACCTGTTTGAACTTGTTATCAGTATAAAAGACACCTGTCCACAACCTCAAACAGTCACACTCCAAACTCTACTATGGCCAAGACCAAAGAGCTGTCAAAGGACACCAGAAACAAAATTGTAGACCTGCACCAGGCTGGGAAGACTGAATCTGCAATAGGTAAACAGCTTGGTTAGAAGAAATCAACTGTGGGAGCAATTATTAGGAAATGGAAGACATACAAGACCACTGATAATCTCCCTCGATCTGGGGCTCCACGCAAGATCTCACCCCGTGGGGTCAAAATGATCACAAGAACGGTGAGCAAAAATCCCAGAACCACACGGGGGGACCTAGTGAATGACCTGCAGAGAGCTGGGACCAAAGTAACAAAGCCTACCTGTAGTAACACACTACGCCGCCAGGGACTCAAATCCTGCAGTGCCAGACGTGTCCCCCTGCTTAAGCCAGTACATGTCCAGGCCCGTCTGAAGTTTGCTAGAGAGCATTTGGATGATCCAGAAGAAGATTGGGAGAATGTCATATGGTCAGATGAAACCAAAATATAACTTTTTGGTAAAAACTCAACTCGTCGTGTTTGGGGGACAAAGAATGCTGAGTTGCATCCAAAGAACACCATACCTACTGTGAAGCATGGGGGTGGAAACATCATGCTTTGGGGCTGTTTTTCTGCAAAGGGACCAGGACGACTGATCCGTGTAAAGGAAAGAATGAATGGGGCCATGTATCGTGAGATTTTGAGTGAAAACCTCCTTTCATCAGCAAGGGCATTGAAGATGAAACGTGGCTGGGTCTTTCAGCATGACAATGATCCCAAACACACCGCCCAGGCAACGAAGGAGTGGCTTCGTAAGAAGCATTTCAAGGTCCTGGAGTGGCCTAGCCAGTCTCCAGATCTCAACCCCATAGAAAATCTTTGGAGGGAGTTGAAAGTCCGTGTTGCCCAGCAACAGCCCCAAAACATCACTGCTCTAGAGGAGATCTGCATGGAGGAATGGGCCAAAATACCAGCAACAGTGTGTGAAAACCTTGTGAAGACTTACAGAAAACATTTGATCTCTGTCATTGCCAACAAAGGGTATATAACAAAGTATTGAGATAAACTTTTGTTATTGACCAAATACTTATTTTCCACCATAATTTGCAAATAAATTCATTAAAAATCGTACAATGTGATTTTCTGGATTTTTTTTTCTGATTTTGTCTGTCATAGTTGAAGTGTACCTATGATGAAAATTACAGGCCTCTCTCATCTTTTTAAGTGGGAGAACTTGCACAATTGGTGGCTGACTAAATACTTTTTTGCCCCACTGTAGCTATAGTATAGCTACACTACTATACTGCACTACTAAGACTGCACGGTTAGTGGTGGTTGGTGTATGTCTATGTTTTTGTGTTTCTCGAATGAGAAAGAGAGTCAGAAAGGTAGAGCAATTGTAAGAGAGGGAGAACAGCAAGGGAACGTGAGAGAAAAAAGAGGGACTAAGGCAGAAAGTGGTTGAGGGTGTGATGGAAAGATAGAGGGAAAGAGAGAACAGAACGGGGGGAGATAAACAGAAAGATAGAGAGAGAGAGAGAGTTTGTGAAATATGGAGATGTGGTAAGAGAGTGATGTTACAGAACAGATCCATCAGGCTTGTCTGTAGTGTCCTTGGTGACGCAGATCGGCTGTTTTTCTGCAGCAGGAAAATTGTGAGAAGAGCAGAAAAAGAGAGAGAAGGAGAAAATGAGAGACAGGGAGAGAGAGAGTCAGCCATCCTCTCTGTGTAGGGTCAGTGGCTGGGGCTCAGACTGGAATTTAGGGACATTTGGGATTGGGACTTGTGAAAAGTTGTTTCAATTGCTTGGTGAAATTGGGTCTCTAATTTGCATATGCTGCATCCTATCTGCAGTGCCTGTTCTGCTGTAAGGTAGAGCGTTGCAAAAGAAAAATACATGTGTGTGTGGGGGGGGGGGGGGGGGGGGGGATTGACGGCAGGGTTTGGTGGCTGGAGCTGGGACTGTGCTGTTGTGACTGGAGGTTGGGTGTTTGGAGTCTTTGGCTGGATCTGAAGATAAGGATTGGGATTAAAGCTGGCAACCTGGAATAATGGGTCTCATGGGGATTTGGAAATGTGGGGCCTGAAGGTTGAGGGTTAGGGGTAGACGTTTGGGCTGAGGCTGGCACACAGGGATCAGGTGAAAAGAGACCCATGGACCATTAGCTGACATTTTGAGTTCACACTCTCCAGGGCTCTCTCTCTGTCTCTCTCTCTCTCTCTCTCTCTCTCTCTCTCTCTCTCTCTCTCTCTCTCTCTCTCTCTCTCTCTCTCTCTCTCTCTCTCTCTCTCTCTCTCTCTCTCTCTCTCTCTCTCTCTCTCTCTCTCTCTTACCCTCTCTCTCATAAACAGGCACAATAGGAGGCCTGTAGCATTCTGGGCTGTTTTCCAACTGGTTGTTTTCTTGCTGGTGGCTGTGTTTTATTAGCCCAGCTCTACTGTAGCTAAAGAAGCAATGCTACTGAAACCCGGCCAGCTTAATGGTAGGGAATAAGTGTATTGTCCTCTTGAAACACAAAATGAGCAAGCTCACTCAGTCATAGTCAAACAGACAAATACCAGGATATATTCTGTTTTACAGTAATGATGAAGGTTTTTATGTATTTATTGCCTGTTACATGATCATGAATACAGCTATGACCAATGGGGTATCAAACCCAGGTTGTCTGCATGCCTTCTTATCCCTCTGATCATCCTAGTTATTAGCTCCCAGTGCAAATGCAAGTCTTCAGGTCTAAGGCAAAGTTGCTCATCATAAAAGCATAGTTTACTGAATCACAACCGCTACACAAACAAATTACTTTGGTGCTTGGGATAAGGAAGCATGAAGTTGCTATTCTATTTGGGGCCAATTCAAACAAAATGTTGGTGTTTAATTCATGTCTTCCTTACGCAATTCTCAGTATTTGGTATTCAGACGTAACTTTTTCACAACCGCTGAAAACCCTCCCACTTGCTGGTCAACAAATTGTCTCATGGAGTTTTCATTCAACAGGGTTTTCTGTACATTTATCTTAAGACGTCCCT
This sequence comes from Salvelinus alpinus, assembly GCF_045679555.1. NCBI lineage: Eukaryota > Metazoa > Chordata > Actinopteri > Salmoniformes > Salmonidae > Salvelinus > Salvelinus alpinus. The sequence goes on from NC_092099.1 coordinate 28,716,023, forward strand.
TTAAATAAGGTGTACCTTTTACTTTGGATTTTGTCGAAAGACTCACTAGAATATACTGAGATAACGGGTTCAGATTGTTAGGGATCAATGAAAGAAAGCCATCTAAATACAGTATATGCATATTCATCTCTGTTTCAGCACCAATTGATAGATTATAAAAATTATCGAGATTATTAGAGAGATTAGATTATTTAGGTTTAGGAAAGTATTTATTCATCATAAATAACAGGTTTGGAGAGCCTTTACGCATGAAAGGAAGAAAATGGTGGTTTGATTCATTCTGAAAATTGCCACAATCAGTTCTTCAACACATGGTAATGTTGAAATATTAGTTGAAATATAATTATAATCGGAGAATAGTGTACAATAGTAGGCGATACCCTAGTCTATTACCTGCACTAACCATGCTTGATGAAATGGCCAAGTATTGCGCCATGCATCGGGTTCAAACTGTTAAGGTTTGGTCTGCGCTCTGCTCCATAACGATTTAATTAGCCGACATGTCTTTTTAAAAATATTATCAACTGTTACAAATTATCCTCAGCAACAACCACACAGCAATGAGGAAGCACATGAAGATAAACAAAACAATGTAATTAAATGGAATGATAATGTAGGCTACCCAAGCAAGAAAGCATGTTTATTTTGATATATTAATTTTAATATTCTAAAGTATACTTAAATGTAGTAAAAATGTAAATAATATACTTCAAATACAATATGTATTTTTCTAGTATATCTTAAGTATACTATAATTATAATATCATTACACTTCAACACACTTATTGAAAGTGTACTTTAAATTAATTGTTTTTCAATCTTTCAGTATACTATAAATATACTATCATAAACCTTCAATACACTTATTAAAAGTGTATTTTATATTCATTGTTTGTCAGTCTTTAAGTATACTGTATGTTCATTGTAATTTAACTTAAACACACTCATTAAAACTGTACTTTAATTTCAAACGCTTTAATTGTAATTTAGTATATTTATTCAAAATACACTTGGAGTTGTTTTTAAGTTGAGAACGTGATTTCTTTCATGAAACTCTGCTTGTGAGTGATCAAGTACACTATAAGTATACCGTGCCTTGCAAAGGTATTCATACCCCTTGTATTTCTTCAAATTTTCTTGTATTAAAAAGTGGGATTAAAATTGATTTAATTGTAATTTGTTGTCAACAGTGAGCTCCAAATACTATGGAATGTCAAAGTAAAAAAAGAAAGAAGATGATTAATAAAAATTTGATAACTTAGTTCAGGAGTAAAATTTGGTTGAACAAATCACAGAATACGTTACATGTACTGGACTCAGTGTGAAATAATAGTGGTTGACATGATATTTTTATGACTAACCCTTCCTCTGTCCACCATACATACAACATCTGTAAGGTCCCTCAGTCAAGTATTGAATTTAAAGCACAGATTCAACTTCAATGACCAGGGAGCTTTTCGAAAGCCTCATACAAGGGCATTGATTGGTAGATCAGTAACAATATCAAATCAGACATTGAATATCTCTTTAAGCATGGCCGAATTAATAATTATGCTGTGGATTATGTATTAAATCACCCAGACACATCAAAGATACAGTTGTCCTTCCGAACTGAGCTGCAGGACTGGAATGAAACTGCTCAGGGATGTTGCCATGAGGCCATTGGTGATGGTAAAACAGTTACGGAGTTTAATGGCTGTGATGGGAGAAAGCTGAGGATGGATCAACAACATTGTAGTTACTCCACAATAATGATTAAAATTACAGAGTGATAATAATAATACAAATATACAGAAAATAAATATTACAAAACATACATATTGTATGCATCACGGTACTAAAGTAATACTGCAAAAGAAATTGTGCCTAAATGCAAAGCTTTATGTTTGGGACAAATCCAACACAACACATCACTGAGTAACTGCCACATTATTTTCAAGCATGGTGGTGGCTACATCATGGTATGGGTATGCTTGACATCGGCAAATACTGGGGAGTTTTTCTGGATAAAAATAAATAGGATGGAGCGAAGGACATGCAAAGTCCTAGAGGAAAACCTGCTTCAGTCTGCTTTACAATAGACACTGGTAGAGGAATTCACCTTTCAGCAGGACAATAACCTACAACACAAGGACAAATCTACACTGGAGTTGCTTACCAAGAAGACGGTGGATGTTCCTGAGTGGAGAAGTTACAGTTCTGACTTAAATCTGTGTGAAAATCTAGGGCAAGATTTGAAAATTGCTGTGTAGCCATGGCACCTACACCTACCATTTGAAAGGAAACACTTTGAATTTGAAAGGAAACACTTTGAAGTTTGTGGAAATGTGAATTGAATGTAGGAGAATATAACACAATAGATCTGGTAGAAGAAAATACAAAGAAGAAAAATAAACATTTTTTTTTTTACCACCATCTTTGAAATGCAACAGTAAGGTCCCAGTTCTAGCCATTGCTCTGGTTGTAATTCCGATGGTGTCCACAAGATGGCAGCAGTGTATGTGAAAAGTTTCAGACAGATAACTTGAAGTATAAGCGAACTACATGACATTTAGTGTGAAGTCACCCAGGTACATTTGGGCAAACCGTGAAGGAGACATTTGCGTTCATATTACATTTTTCTGCAAGAATATCGTCAAATCTGTACACTTGGAGTTTCATTTAGCTTTTACAGTATTAGTAGCCATATTATAAGTTCAAAAATTGCAAAACAATCAGTTTTAATAACTTCTTAACTGAATATTCTTAGCATTTTTGTCCCAAAGGAAAAGGCATGCTGTCGTACAAGGTTAGTAGCTACATTTTACGACAGATACAGGGTTTCCAGACACTCCCGTAAAGCCCAGCTCATTGGCCAGCTGTTTGACCCCAATTGGTGCTTGTTTGACAAAGTTAGAGTTGTTCAAGTAAAGACCACCCGCGTCATCGGCGTGCCATGAAGGCGTCGCTCTCTGACCAAATATGGTGTCCTATAGGATATACTACACCCCTAATAATGTAGTGCAGTCTGGTTACGTTCTAGGATCTCTGAGGAATACATACAAATGTGATTTGACTGGTTGAAACAACGTTCAGAGTTAGATTTTCACAGATTCCTTTCTTTGCAAATTGAATGAGTGGAAATACAAAATCGATCGAGCATGCTATATGGACCATTTTAGGATATGAAAAATTATTTTATCTAAAAAAACGAAACTTCATGTTATCTCTGGGAGGCTTTTGATGATAAATCAGAGCAATATTTCAGAATGTAAGTACACATTTCGCATTCAGAGGTGAATTTATCAAACCTATCGCGGTGAAAAAAGTGTTTTGTTGTTAGGAGCTCTCCTCAAACAATAGCATGGCATGTTTTCACAGTATTAGCTACTGTAAATTGGACAGTGTAGTTATATTAACAAGAATTTAAGCTTTCAGCCGATATAAGACACTTATATATACCGACATTTGTTGTTTCTCTAAAATCTGCGATCGTGATACACGGTGCTGCATGATTTTTTGTAACTTGGAATCGGTAGGTTTGCTAGTACTTGTTCATGGTTTCCTGATGTGCAAAGGTGATTGAATTATTAGGGAATTAAGTCAAGGTCAGAATATATCTGTTGACACACCTCCTCCTCACATTCAAATATTATATCTCCACCCCAAACGAATAGTGGGGGGAAAACATGCTATTCTCATGCTTATGTTCAAGGTCAGAATACGAGTAAAGAGAAACGTGTATAGAAAGGGAATTAGGTTCCATTTACACGCTCTTAACTCGGGTCAGAATGCCCCCTTTGTGTGCCTGCCCTTCTTTTTCTGTCTTCATTCTCTCGGTGGAGTCCTCTTTGATAACCATAAAGGACTAATGAATTATGCAAACATTATAAAATACTTCAGTTACTATGGCAATAAATGACAGTGTGAGAGTGTTTTCCTGATTGGGTAACTGGGAGTGGTGTGGTGAGGGTGTGTGAGGAAAGAGGTGTCTGTGAAGAAAGGAGGGTGTGTGAGAGAGAGAAAGCGTGTGTATGTGCGGGTGGGTGTGGATGTGCATGTGCATGTGTATGTGCGAGTGTGTATGTGTGTGTGTGTGTGTGTGTGTGTGTGTGTGTGTATGTGTGTGTGTGTATATGTGAGAGGCAATGAGTAAGGACATGACGGAAGGACATTATGGTGCAGCCAAGGGCACTCTGAGAGCTCATTACAATGCAGACTCACTGAGAAGAGAACTCTCTGTCTTCCTCCCTCCCCCTCTTTCTCTCTCGCTCTCCGGAATGTCCTACTTACATATCTGCAGCTACAGTAATTAGTGCATTCCTCTCAGTGTGCAGTCTACTGCTGGGCAACAGTTAGAGGAGCATGGAGGTCAACTCGGAAATGCCCACTAAGATGACGGACAGCTCTCCTGAGCTCTATATGTTTCTCCAGCACATTACTGTGTGAGTGTGCGAGAGAGCATGTGATAGCGTGTGAGAGAGAGAGAAATGGAGAGAGAGAGGCGTGGAGAGAGGGAGGGATACAGTGAGTGTGTACGTACATACGTGTGTGTGTGTGTGTGTGTGTGTGTGTGTGTGTGTGTGTGTGTGTGGGTGGGTGGGTGGGTGGGTGGGTGGGTGGGTGGGTGGGTGGGTGTGAGGTGAGGTGAGGTGAATGCATATATGATGTATGGAAGATATTAAAGCCTGTGATTTAGAGTCCAGTACGAGGCCGGTGACCCTGGCAGTCAGCTCTCTGAGTATCTGAGTGTGTGTGTGTGTGTGTGTGTGTGTGTGTGTGTGTGTGTGTGTGTGTGTGTGTGTGTGTGTGTGTGTGTGTGTGTGTGTGTGTGTGTGTGTGTGTGTGATAGCTCCAGGATGGCAAGCAGATGGAATATTACTGGCAGAAATGTAATATCGCTGTGGAAATAGATGGCCGTATGAATACATGAGAACCTGAACCTCTGAATATCATTTACAATGTTGGGATTTAATATCACACTCTTTACTATCAATATTTGGTTTATTTACAGTATTTAAAGTGTTACTTGTTACCATGAGTCCCTTAATGTAAATTAATGGTAAGGTAGAGGAAAACCACAACATAGAATATTACCTATTTTTTAATGTTTTGAGCTTTGCACTATATCTGTAATATCCCTGTAAAAATAACAGGTGAACTTCTACACAGGTACAAACGCTTCATAAATATGGCCTTGATGTTTCTCACTGACTTGTGATCAGGTGGGATGTGAAGCAGAGTGCAAAGGGTTAGTATATACAGCTAATCGTCCAGTGTTAAATCAACAATGAAATAGTGGGACCATGTACACACTGGAACCAGTGTTAAAATAACACACTGCTTAGTGTAAAACCTTAATCAAATATTTCCCAAAATGCCTTACCTTTCTAGTAAATTGTAGAGTTACCACACTTGACTATGTTTGTTAGTGACAGAGACATGGTTGTTGCATTCATACATTTTCGGTCTTATGGGCTTCACCGAGTGAGATCCCAAGCGCATCTTAAAAAAAAGACTACTATACACATTTCATAAGGTCTTATTTTTTTGTGATGGGAAACAGAGGCTTTCTGAAAGCTTCAGCACTTTCACCAAATTGTGCTGAAAAATGGACCACTCTGAGCTTCATTATCTGTTCACAATGCACATTTGTGACATCTGCTGGTCATCAATAAATATCAAAGTGTGATTATTATACTTATTTATTATCCACAGTTTTCAGTGGCGCAGTGGTAAGTCGTAGACTTTAGTAGCCTATAATCAGTTGGAATGCCAGGTTTACATCATGCTTTACTATTATTAAACTGAATCCAATGCATTATTAAGGATGCTTAAGACAGAAGCTTATATTATACTAATAAAACAAATTATTTGAACAACAGTGCAGAAAGTGTGGTTTCACATGAAATAATTTTCAAATAGCATGCCTTTAACGCAAATCGAGGTCATACCCTTACGTCCCTGACTGTTCCATAGTTCCATACTCTACCTGTTAAGCTACTGGTCAGGACAAACTTTTAGCACAAAAATCGAACTATATTTGTAAGTACGGTGTCTAGTAGAGGTCGGTGTTTGAAAGCGGCTTGGAATCGAAGAAAGCACCGAAACGACAGCGAAATCAGTGGGATCTGGCATTTTGCAACACATGCTTTGAAAATGCACATGATCAAACGAAGCTTCAGATGTCATTAGTGACGTACTTCTGATAACGTGATACACACATCGGCACACTGTTTTGAAGTTAGCTGCTTAGTGATTTCGAGGCATGCCTCGAGTTTTGGACTCCGGTATCAAACGAAACATCACTACTTATTTTGAGGGCTTAGTTTTACCCTATACAAGGGCCTGAAACTCACACGCATCACTGTGAACCAAAACCACAACCATTATTATCATATTTCCCATCATGCTCGATTGCGGGTAGATTTTTTAAATTGTTTGTTTCAAGATCTATGTTTGTGCATGTACAGTGCATTCAGAAAGTATTCAGACCCCTTGACCTTTTCCACATTTTGTTACATTACAGCCTTATTCTAATAAGGATTAAATAAATAAAAAATCTCATCAATCTATACACAATACCCCATAATGACAAAGCGAAAACAGTTTTTTGAAACTTTTGCAGATTCATTAACAATATAAAAAAATAAATATCTTATTTGAAATCAAATCAAATTAGATTTTCCACATGCGCCGAATATAAGAGGTACCTTACCATGAAATGTTTACTTACAAGCCCTTACAAGCCCAAGAATGCATTTCAAGAAATATAGTTAAGAAAGTATTTACTAAATAAACTAAAGTAAAAAATAAAAAGTAACTAAATAAAATAACAATAACGAGGCTATATACAGGGGGTACCAGTACCGAGTCAATGTGCTGGGGTAATGGTTAGTCGAGGTAATTTATACATAGAGGTAAAGTGACTATGGATAGATAATAAACAGCGAGTAGCAGCAGTGTAAAAACAATATATTAATTGTTCAGCAGTCTTTTGGCTGGGGGGTAGAAGCTGTTAGGGAGCCTTTTGAACCTAGACTTGGCGCTCTGGTACCGCTTGCCGTATGGTAGCAGAGAGAACAGTCTATGACCTGGGTGACTGGTGTCTTTGACAATTTTTGGGGCCTTCCTCTGACACTGCCTAGTATATAGGTCCTGGATGGAAGGAAGCTTGACCCCAGTGATGTACTGGGCTGAACATACTACCTTCTGTAGCACCTTACGGTCGGATGCCGAGCAGTTGCCGTACCAGGCGGTGATGCAACCGGTCAGGATGCTCTCGAATGGTGCAGCTGTGGAACTTTTTGAGGATCTGGGGACCATTGCCAAATCTTTTCAGTCTTCTAAGGGAAAAAGGTGTTGTCGTGCCCTCTTCACGACTTTCTTGGTGTGATTGGATCATGATAATTTGTTGGTGATGTGGACACCAAGGACCTTGAATCTCTCAACCTACTCCACTACAGCCCCGTCGATGAGAATGGGGGCGTGTTCGGCCCTCCTTTTCCTGTAGTCCACGATCAGCTCCTTTGTCTTGCTCACGTTGAGGGAGAGATTGTTGTCCTGGCACCACACTGCCAGGTCTCTGACCTCCTGCCTATAGGGTGTCTCATCGCTGTCGGTGATCAAGCCTACCACTGTGGTGTCATCAGCAAACTTAATGATGGTGTTGGAGTTGTGCTTGGCCACGCAGTCATGGGTGAACAGGGAGTACAGGAGGGGACTAAGCACGCACCTTTGAGGGGCCCCTGTGTTGAGGATCAGCGTGGTAGATGTGTTGTTGCTTACCCTTACCACCTGGGGGTGGCCGTCAGGAAGTTCAGGATCCAGTTGCAGAGTGAGGTGTTTATTCCCAGGGTCCTTAGCTTAGTGATGAGATTTGTGGGCACTATGGTGTCAAATGCTGAGCTGTTGTCAATGAACAACATTCTCACATACAGTGGGGAGAACAAGTATTTGATACACTGCCGATTTTGCAGGTTTTCCTACTTACAAAGCATGTAGAGGTCTGTCATTTTTATCATAGGTACACTTCAACTGTGAGAGACGGAATCTAAAACAAAAATCCAGAAAATCACATTGTATGATTTTTAAGTAATTAATTTGCATTTTATTGCATGACATAAGTATTTGATCACCTACCAACCAGTAAGAATTCCGGCTCTCACAGACCTGTTAGTTTTTCTTTAAGAAGCCCTCCTGTTCTCCACTCATTACCTGTATTAACTGCACCTGTTTGAACTCGTTACCTGTATAAAAGACACCTGTCCACACACTCAATCAAACAGACTCCAACCTCTCCACAATGGCCAAGACCAGAGAGCTGTGTAAGGACATCAGGGATAAATTGTAGACCTGTACAAGGCTGGGATGGGCTACAGGACAATAGGCAAGCAGCTTGGTGAGAAGGCAACAACTGTTGGCACAATTATTAGAAAATGGAAGAAGTTCAAGATGACGGTCAATCACCCTCGGTCTGGGGCTCCATGCAAGATCTCACCTCGTGGGGCATCAATGATCATGAGGAATGTGAGGGATCAGCCCAGAACTACACGGCAGGACCTGGTCAATGACCTGAAGAGAGCTGGGACCACAGTCTCAAAGAAAACCATTAGTAACACACTACGCCGTCATGGATTAAAATCCTGCAGCGCACGCAAGGTCCCCCTGCTCAAGCCAGCGCATGTCCAGGCCCGTCTGAAGTTTGCTAATGACCATCTGGATGATCCAGAGGAGGAATGGGAGAAGGTCATGTGGTCTGATGAGACAAAAATTGAGCTTTTTGGTCTAAACTCCACTCGCCGTGTTTGGAGGAAGAAGAAGGATGAGTACAACCCCAAGAACACCATCCCAACCGTGAAGCATGGAGGTGGAAACATCATTCTTTGGGGATGCTTTTCTGCAAAGGGGACAGGACGACTGCACCGTATTGAGGAGAGGATGGATGGGGCCATGTATCGCGAGATCTTGACCAACAACCTCCTTCCCTCAGTAAGAGCATTGAAGATGGGTCGTGGCTGGGTCTTCCAGCATGACAACGACCCGAAACACACAGCCAGGGCAACTAAGGAGTGGCTCCGTAAGAAGCATCTCAAGGTCCTGGAGTGGCCTAGCCAGTCTCCAGACCTGAACCCAATAGAACATCTTTGGAGGGAGCTGAAAGTCCGTATTGCCCAGCGACAGCCCCGAAACCTGAAGGATCTGGAGAAGGTCTGTATGGAGGAGTGGGCCAAAATCCCTGCTGCAGTGTGTGCAAACCTGGTCAAGAACTACAGGAAACGTATGATCTCTGTAATTGCAAACTAAGGTTTCTGTACCAAATATTAAGTTCTGCTTTTCTGATGTATCAAATACTTATGTCATGCAATAAAATGCCAATTAATTACTTAAAAATCATACAATGTGATTTTCTGGATTTTTGTTTTAGATTCCTTCTCTCACAGTTGAAGTGTACCTATGATAAAAATGACAGACCTCTACATGCTTTGTAAGTAAGAAAACCTGCAAAATCGTCAGTGTATCAAATACTTGTTCTCCCCACTGTAGGTGTTAATTTTGTCCAGGTGGGAAAGGGCAGTGTTGTGTGCGATTGAGATTTGATCATCTGTGGATCTGTTGGGGTGTTGATGTTAGACATGACCAGCCTTTCAAAGCACTTCATGGCTACCGACGTGAATGCTACGGAGCGGTAGTAATTTAGGCAGTTTACCTTCGCTTTCTTGGGCACAGGGACTATGGTGGTCTGCTTGAAACATGTAGGTACAGCGAGAGGTTGAAAATGTCAGTGAAGACACTTGCCAGTTGCTCCACGCATGCTCTGAGTACACGTCCTGGTAATCTTTCTGACCCCGCGGCCATTTGAATGTTGACCTGTTTAAAGATCTTTCTCATATCGGCTACGGAGAGCATGATCACAAAGTCGTCCGGAACAGCTGGTGCTATCATGCATGCTTCAGTGTTGCTTGACTCGAAGTGGGCATAAAAGGCATTTAGCCCATCTGTTAGGCTCGTGCCACTGGGCCTACGAGCGTCAAAGCTTGTGTAGTAAGATTCAATCTTAGTCCTGTATTGATACCTTGCCTGATTGATTGTTCATCTGAGGGCATAGCAAGATTTATTCTATGCGTCCAGATTGGTGTCCCGCTCCTTGAAAGGGGCTGCTCTAGCCTTTAGCTCGGTGCGGATATTGTCTCTAATCCATGGCTTCTGGTTGGGATATGTACGTACGGTCACTGTAGGGATGATGTCGTCGATGCACTTATTGATGAAGCTGGTGACTGAGGTGGTACACTCCTCAATGCCGTTGGATGAATCCTGTAACATATTCCAGTCTGTGCTAGCAAAACAGTGCTGTAGCGTAGCATCCATGTCATATGACCACTTCCGCATTGAGCGAGTCACTGGTACTTCCTGCTTTAGTTTTTGCTTGTAAGTTGGAATCAAGAGGATAGAATTATGGTCAGATTTGCCAAATGAAGGTTGATGGAGAGCTTTGTATGCATCTCTCCGTGTGGAGTAAAGGTGGTCTAGTTTTTTTCCTCTGGTTGCACATGTGACATGCTAGTAGAAATTAGGTAAAATATTTAAGTTTGCCTGCATTAACGTCCCCGGCCACTAGGAGCGCTACTTCTGGATGAGCATTTTCTTGTTTGCTTATGGCCTTATACATCTCGTGCAGTCTTAGTGCTAGCATTGGTTTGTGGTGGTAAATAGACAGCTATGAAAAACATAGATGAAAACTCTCTTGGTATATAGTGTGGTCTACATAATTATTCAGACCCTTTGCTATGAGACTCGAAATTGCATCCTTTTTCCATTGATCATCCTTGAGATGTTTCTACAACTGTGGTAAATGAGTCCACCTGTGGTAAATTCAATTGAATGGACATCATTTGGAAAGGCACACACCTGTCTATATAAGGTCCCACAGTTGACAGTGCATGTCAGAGCAAAAACCAAGCCATGAGGTCGAAGGAATTGTCCGTAGAGCTCAGAGACAGGAATGTGTCGAGGCACAGATCTGGGGAAGTGTACCAAAACATTTCCAAAGCATTGGTCCCCAAGAACACAGTGGCCTCCATCATTCTTAAATGGAAGAAGTTTGGAACCACCAAGACTCTTCCTAGAGCTGGCCGCCCGGCCAAACTGAGCAATCGGGGGAGAAGGGCCTTAGTCAGGGAGGTGACCAAGAACCCGATGGTCACTGTGACAGAGCTCCAGAGTTCCTCTGTGGAGATGGGAGAACCTTTCAGAAGGACAGCCATCTCTGCAGCACTCCACCAATTAGGCCTTTATTGTAAAGTGGCCAGACGGAAGCCATTCCTCAGTAAAAGGCACGTGACTACCCGCTTGGAGTTTGCCAAAAGGCACCTGAAGACTCTCAGACCATGAGAAACAAGATTCTCTGGTCTGATGAAACCAAGATTGAACTCTTTGGCCTGAATGCCAAACATCACACCTGGAGGAAACCTGGCACCATCCCTACGGTGAAGTTGGTGGTGGTGGCAGCATCATGCTGTGGGGATGTTTTTCAGTTGCAGGGACTTGGAGACTAGTCAGGATCAAGGGAAAAAATGGAGCAAAGTACAGAGAGATCCTTGATGAAAACCTGTTCCAGAACGCTCAGGACTTCATACTGGGTCAAAGGTTCACCTTCCAACAGGACAACGACTCTAAGCACACAGCCAAGACAACACAAGATTGGCTTTGGGACAAGACTCTGAATGTCATTGAGTGGCCCAGCCAGAGCCCAGACTTGAACCCGGTCAAACATCTCTGGAGAGACCTGAAAATAGACCTGAAAATAGCTGTGCAGCAACGCTCCCCATTCAACCTGACAGAGCTTGAGAGGATCTGCAGAGAAGAATCAGAGAAACTCCCCAAATACAGGTGTGCCAAGATTGTAGCGTCAGAAACCCAAATAGACGTGAGACTGTAATCGCTGCCAAAGGTGCTTCAACAAAGTACTGAGTAAAAAGTCTGAATACTTATGTAAATGTAATATCTCAGTTATACATTTTTTTACATTTCTAAATGTAAATGTAACCAAAAAATTGTTAAACAAATCTAAATATGTTTAATATTTGAGGTTTTTCAAAGTAGCCACCTTTTGCCTTGATGACAATATAGTATTTCGATTTTTGGATTGACGATAAACTGTCCTTTAAAACACCCATTGATAAGCTGACTAAAAGGTTGCGAGTAAAGATCGGTTTCCTGTATAGAAATATATCCATTATCACTTGCGAAAATTGGACGAACATTTTTCAATCAACACTCCTCACAGTAATTCATTGTGGTGACTCTGTGTTAAAACATCTAGATTCAGTCTACCACTCAATCAACACTCCTCACAGTAATTCATTGTGGTGACTCTGTGTTAAAACATCTAGATTCAGTCTACCACTCAATCAACACTCCTCACAGTAATTCATTGTGGTGACTCTGTGTTAAAACATCTAGATTCAGTCTACCACTCAATCAACACTCCTCACAGTAATTCATTGTGGTGACTCTGTGTTAAAACATCTAGATTCAGTCTACCACTCAATCAACACTCCTCACAGTAATTCATTGTGGTGACTCTGTGTTAAAACATCTAGATTCAGTCTACCACTCAATCAACACTCCTCACAGTAATTCATTGTGGTGACTCTGTGTTAAAACATCTAGATTCAGTCTACCACTCAATCAACACTCCTCACAGTAATTCATTGTGGTGACTCTGTGTTAAAACATCTAGATTCAGTCTACCACTCAATCTTGCGTTTTATCACTGGTGATAATTTCTGTATGCATCATTGTCTCTAATCTAGTAACTATAAGACTCACTCTCAAGACTGGTTGGTAGAAGAGCTCTTCCTCTGCCCCTCAGTCCTGGAATGACCTACAGGTCATTATAAAACTTGATTAATGTGTCCCAAAAGGTGAATTTAGGGCTCTGATAATTTATTTAAATTAATTGTATATAACACCAGTTCTGTAGGTCATATTTTGTTAAAGGTCTCCAAAGCACACACATCCCTAGGTCGCTCCTCTTTTCAGTTCGTTGCAGCTAGCGACTGGAACGAGCTGCAAAAAACACTCAAACTGGACCGTTTTATCTCCATCCCTCCATTCAAAGACTCAATCACGGACATTCTTACTGACAGTTGTGGCTGCTTCGCGTGATGTATTGTTTTCTCTACTATCTTGCCCTTTGTGCTGTTGTCTGTGCCCGATAATGTTTGTATCATGTTTTGTGCTGCCACCAGGTTGTGCTGCTGCCATGTTGTGTTGCTACCATGTTGTTGTCATGTTGTGTTCCTACCATGCTGTGTTTTCATGTGTTGCTGCTATGCTATGTTGTTGTCTTAGGTCTCTCTTTATGTCGTGTTGTGGTGTCTCTCTTGTCGTGATGTGTGTTTTGTCCTATATTTTTTATAATAAAAATGTTTAATCCCAGCCCCCGGCCCCACAGGAGGCCTTTTGTCTTTTGGGAGGCCACCATTGTAAATAAGAATTTGTTCCCTAGTTAAATAAACGTTCATAAAAAAAAAAAAAATAGTTGGACACCTATCTTTTTTAGAAAAAAAATGTGACTTGGTAAACAAATCTCTTTGAGCAATTTCATGAGCATAAAATGCATTTTTTTTGTGCATAAAATATAGCTCAGTATTTGTGTTGTTTATTTTATTGTCTTTCTTCTCATTTTATCAAGGGTGCTAATCATTTTGGAGGTAACTGTATGTCTTAGAGTGTGTGTTGTCACATGTCAGGGCAGGCTCTTTGAAGCCCCTCATCACACACAGATGAAAGGCTGGGTCTGCCCTCACCAGGTGGTTCTTTCTTCTTGACTGACACTGAGGTGAGGTGTCAGGGGTTACAGGTGAGTGTGTTGGTGAAGAAGCCATCTGTGCCTCACTGACTCTAGCTCAGGTGTCAGGACTGCTCTCATAAAAGCATTATGTAGTCTAGTGTGTGTGTGTGTGTGTGAGTGTGTGTGTGTGTGTGTGTGTGTGTGTCAAATCAAATCAAATTGTATTGGTCGCGTACATATTCTTTGCAGATGTTATCGCACAGGTGGAGTGAAATGCTTACGTTTCTAGCTCCAACAGTGCAGTTATACTTAAAATACACAAAAATCCCCAAAATGTAAATACAAAAATTAAGAAATATTAGAACTAGTAATGTCAGAGTCCGGAATACAGTGCATTCGGAAAATATTCAGACCCCTTGACTTTATCCACATTTTGTTACGTTACAGCTTTATTATAAAATTAATTAAATTGTTTTTTTCCTCATCAATCTACACACAATAGCCCATAATGACAAAACACTTTTTAATTTTTAATTTAGCAGAAACATACATGATAAATAACTGAAATATTACATTTACATAACTATTCAGATCCTTTACTCAGTACTTTGTTGAAGCACCTTTGGCAGAGATTACAGCTTCTAGTCCTCTTGGCACACCTGTATTTGAGGAGTTTGTCCCATTCTTCTCTGCAGATCCTCTCAAGCTCATTCAGGTTGGATGGGGAGCATTGTTGCACAGCTATTTTCAGGTCTCTCCAGAGATGTTCGATCGGGTTCAAGTCCGGGCTCTGGCTGGGCCACTCAAAGACATTCAGAGACTTGTTCCGAAGCCAATCCTGCTTTGTCTTGGCTGGAAGGTGATCCTCAAATCAAATCAAATGATATTGGTCACATACACATATTTAGCAGATGTTATTGCGTGTCACGCCCTGGCCTTAGTATTATTTGTTTTATTTATTATTTTAGTTAGGTCAGGGTGTGACATGGGGTATGTGTGTATTTTGGGGTATTATATGGTAGAGGGGGTGTTGGTTGTAGTTTATGGTTTTGTGTTGAGTGTATGTATCTAGCTGTGTCTATGGGTGTGTAGTTTACTAGGAAAGTCTATGGTGGCCGGAATGGGTTCTCAATTAGAGACAGCTGATTTCTGTTGTCTCTAATTGGGAGCCATATTTAAGGCTGCCATAGGCTTTAGCTGTTTGTGGGTCATTGTATATGTATATGTCGACGTAAGTAGTTTGTGTGTGCACTTGCGTTTTAGGTTTCACGTTTGTTGTTTGGTTAGTGTGTTAAGTGTTACGTGTTCATCTTCGTCGTATTAATTAAAGAAGATGTATTCAAGTCATGTTGCGCCTTGGTCCTCTCTTTCACGTCAACACGATCGTGACATTGCGGGTGTAGCGAAATGCTTGTGTTCCTAGCTCCAACAGTGCAGGGGTATCTAACAGTGCAGTACTATCTAAAAACGATTCACAACAATACACACAAAACTAAAAGTAAAATAATGGAATTAAGAAATAAAGCAGTGTCTAAACATTATTTAAACATGATTAAAATGACTAGTGTTCCATTATTAAAGTGACCGGTGATTCCAAGTCTATGTATATAGGGCAGCAACCTCTAAGGTGCAGGGTTGCGTAAACGGGTAGAAGCCGGCTAGTGATGGTTATTTAACAGTCTGAAGGCCATAAGATAGAAGCAGTTTTTCAGTCCCAGCTTTGATGCACCTGTACTGACCTCACCTTCTGGATGATAGTGGTGTGAACAGACCATGGCTCGGAAGGTTGATGTCCTTGGGTGCTGTAGGTGTCCTGGAGGGCAGGTAGTTTACCCCCGGTGATTTGTTGGGCAGACTGTACCACCCTCTGGAGAGCCCTGCGGTTGCGGGCGGTGCAGTTGTCGTACAAGGCGGTGATACAGCCCGACAGGTTGCTCTCAATTGTGCATCTGTAAAAGTTTGTGAGGGTTATAGGGGCCAAGCCAAATTTCTGTCTGTGTGGGTGGACCTCCTGAGGTTGAAGTGGCGATGTTGCACCTTCTTCACCACACTGTCTGTGTGGGTGGACCATTTCAGATCGTCAGTGATGTGTACGCCAAGGAACTTGAAGCTTTCCAACTTCTTCGCTGCGGTCCCGTCGATATGGATAGGGGCGTGCTCTCTCTGCTGTTTCCTGAAGTCACGATCAGCTCCTTTTTTTGTTGACGTTGAGTGAGGGGTTAATTTCCTGGTACCTCACCTCCTCCCTGAAGGCTGTCTCGTCATTGTTGGTAATCAGGCCCGCTAATGTTGTGTCATCTGCAAACTTGATGATTAAGAAAATGATTGAGAAAATGTGCTTTTATTTCAAAAACAAGAACATTTCTAAGTGACCCCAAACTTTTGAACGGTAGTGTATATACAGTTGAAGTCGGAAGTTTACATACATTTAGGTTGGAGTCATTAAAACTTGTTTTTCAACCACTCCACAAATGTATTGTTAACAAACTATAGTTTTGGCAAGTCGGTTAGGACATCTACTTTGTGCATGACACAAGTCATTTTTACAAAAATTGTTTACAGAAACATTATTTCACTTATAATTCACTGTTAAGTGAATCACAATTCCAGTGGGTCAGAAGTTTACATACACTAAGTTGAATGTGCCTTTAAACAGCTTGGAAAATTCCAGAAAATGATGTCATGGCATTAGAAGCTTCTGATAGTCTAATTGACATAATTTGAGTCAATTGGAGGTGTACCTGTGGATGTATTTCAAGGCCAACCTTCAAACTCCGTTCCTCTTTGCTTGACATCATGGGAAAATCAAAATAAATCAGCCAAGACCTCAGAAAAAAAATTGTAGACCTCCACTAGTCTGGTTCATCCTTGGGAGCAATTTCCAAACGCCTGAATGTACCACGTTCATCTGTACAAACAATAGTACGCAACTATAAACACCATGGGACCATGCAGCCGTCATACCGCTCAGGTAGGAGACATGTTCTGTCTCCTAGAGATGAAAGTACTTTGGTGTGAAAAATGCAAATCAATCCCAGAACAACAGCAAAGGACCTTGTGAAGATGCTGGAGGACACAGGTTCAAAAGTATCTATATCCACAGTAAAACGAGTCCTATATCGACATAACCTGAAAGGCCGCTCAGCAAGGAAGGCACCACTGCTCCAAAACAGCCATAAAAAAGCCAGACTACGGTTTTCAACTGCACATGGGGACAAAGATCGTAATTAGAACTGTTTGGCCATAATGACCATCGTTATGTTTGGAGGAAAAAGGGGGAGGCTTGCAAGCTGAAGAACACCACCCGAACTGTGAAGCACGGGGGTGGCAGCATCATGTTGTGGGGGTGCTTTGCTGCAGAAGGGACTGGTGCACTTCACAAAATAGATGGCATCATGAGGCAGGAAAATGATGTGGATATATTGAAGCAACATCTCAAGACATCATTCAGGAAGTTAAAGCTTGGTCGCAAATGGGTCTTCCAAATGGACAATGACCCCATGCATACTTCCAAAGTTGTGGCAAAATGACTTAAGGACAACAAAATCAAGGTATTGGAGTGGCCATCACAAAGCCCTGCCCTCAATCCCATAGAAAATTTGTGGGCATAATTGAAAAAGCGTGTGCAAGCAAGGAGGCCTACAAACCTGACTCAGTTACACCATGTCTGTCAGGAGGAATGAGACAAAATTCTCCCAACTTATTGTGGGAAGCTTGTGGAAGGCTACCTGAAACGTTTGACCCAAGTTGACCCAACAATTTAAAGGCAATGCTACCAAATACTAATTGAGTGTATGTAAACTTCTGACCCACTGGGAATGTGATGAAATAAATAAAAGCTGAAATAAATAATTCTCTCCACTATTATTCTGACATGTCATTCTTAAAATAAAGTGGTGATCCTAACTGACCTAAGTCAGAGCATTTTTACTACGATTAAATGTCAGGAATTCTGAAAAACTGAGTTTAAATGTTTTTGGTTAAGGTGTATGTAAATTTCCGTCTTTAACTGTATATATAATGGTGTGTATAGACAGTATGGACATAAAAGGTGAATAAGTGAATAGAAATGGTGTGTACAGCAGTAGTTACAGTATATAAGATGAGCCTAGACTAGAATACAGGATATACATATGATGTGGGTTAAACAGTATGAAAATATTATTCAGGTGACCTGTGTTCAATGACTATATACATAGGGCAGCAGTCTCTAAGGTGCAGGGTGGAGTACCGGGAGATAGCCGGCTAGTAACAGTGACTAATGTACAGGGCAGGGCACTGGCCGGAGGCCGGCTAGTGGTGACTATCTTCTAGTCTGATGGCCTGGAGACAGAAGCCATTTTTCAGTCTCTTTGTCCCAGCTTTGATGCACCTGTACTGTCTCCGCCTTCTAGATGATAGCGGTGTGAACAGGCCGTGGCTCGGATGGCTGAGGTCCTTGATGATCTTTTTGACCTTCCTATGACTCCGGGTGCTGTATGCAGTGTGCCCCTGTTGATGCGTTGGGCTGACTGCACCACCCTCTGGAGAGCCATGCGGTTGTGTGTGTGTGCGTGTGCGCCGGTGTTTGCGTGCTCGAGTGTGTTACATTATCTGTACCTGCTCTCCGTGTTCTGTGGTATGGCTCTGTTTTGATCTTATCCCTTATCCTCAACTGCTCTCTCTCTCTCTCTCTCTCTCTCTCTCTCTCTCTCTCTCTCTCTCTCTCTCTCTCTCTCTCTCTCTCTCTCTCTCTCTCTTTCACTCTCTTGACATACTTTTTTACTTCTCTACTCTGTCTGTGTTCATATGCACTGTATCCTCAACTCCCCCCCTCTCTTTTTCATACCTTCTCTTTCATTTGATCATCTGACCCTTTCCTCCAATCTCTTTCTCTTTCCATTTGTGTTGATGTGAATTCATAAGGGTATTATCCCTAGCTGCTCTCTGTCTCAGTGTGTATTAGCTATGAGCTGACTGCCTCTAGGTTCAGGCCAGGTGACTCAGGACAAT
The DNA here is from genome assembly GCF_045679555.1 of Salvelinus alpinus. Classification (NCBI taxonomy): domain Eukaryota; kingdom Metazoa; phylum Chordata; class Actinopteri; order Salmoniformes; family Salmonidae; genus Salvelinus; species Salvelinus alpinus. The sequence continues at coordinate 28,734,792 of NC_092099.1, forward strand.
GGGGCCCTGTCCATCTCTGTTTGGTTACCGTGGTGATTAAGCTGTTTTAGGTGATGAAGCTTCTCATGTTGACTTGCCATGATGGTCTATAATCTCCATACTTATGTGTGCCAGAGCGCTTGTATCTTTGTGTGTTTATTGTGGGGATGTTGGTGTGGATGGTGACTACTTTTCCCTTAGGCTCAGAAGGCCTTCTATGAGACATGTGAGATATGTGTCACCCCCCCTCCTGAGGTGCCCCCTACTGGCTCAGACAGGGGGTTGACAGACCCAAATATAGATCAGGCACCTGGGTGAACAGCATGGGGGTCCTGGCCCTGTGGCAGAGGCTTTTTGACAGGCTCTGTGCACCCTCTCTTCTTCACTCCTTTTCTCCCTTCCCCTCTGTGCAGGGGGAGTGAATATTCTAGGCCTATTGAAACCTCTTCTCCTCTGCCCTCTCTACCAAGGGACTCATGTCACACACACCAGTGTGAAAAAGTGAGAGAGAGACACACACACACACACAGAGACAGAGACAGAGAGCGAGAGAGAGGGAGAGCTGGTGTCTAATGTATTTCACTGACTCACTAGTTTGTACTTTGTGTGTGAGTGTGTACACTGAAGTGTGTTTTTTCTGAGTGTTCTACTGTACTGCCCTATTAAGGTAAAGGTGTAGCTGTTACTGGGCATTCTATAAACCTAAACCAGTCTGTGTGGGGTTCTGGAATCCTGACAACAACTCTAAATGTCAAATAGCAGGTTTTGAGATCCCAGGCCACCACACAGGCAAGGTTATACAGGTTTCAAGGGTTTTTAATTTACAATAATCTCGGGTTCACACCACTCACACATGCAATCACACTAACCATACATACATTCAGTCCCAGAGATAGTCCATGCTGCTGGAGGGTTGTTACGATGGCTGCTGACAACACCCGTCAGTTGCTAATCTGTCTTTGGTACATTTCTTAGTTTGTTCCTTCGTTGGTAGTTTTTCCTCATTGTCCTTTGTCATTAATCGCTGCGGCAGCTAGCCCATGGTCGGGTCCAGTGCAGGCAACAGAGGGGGGGTAACATGCGTGGGCATGGAGCCATTCTGAGCAGACGTATTTGACCACACTCACACATATATGGTCCTCCTCGTGTTGCAAGGTTATCGGCGGCGGGGTGTATTGTGGTCCCAGCGATGGTAGCGGCAGTGGCGACAGCAGTTCGACATGGTCCTCCTCCAGCACAGCAGCAAAAGACGTGAACTGAAAGCTCTATTTTAAGGAGCTCAAGTAGCTCGTTTGTCAATGAGACCTAGGTGTGGCAGACCTGGGCCAATTCTTCTCTCCAAGGAGACCTGCCAAGGGGGAGGAGTCTACAACAAATCAATGAAGAAAATCATGACATTAATCTGTTTATCCTCTTGTCCTTCAGAGAAGGAGGTGACAGAACATTTTATTGTGTTGTTTGATGCAAGAAACCACTTTACAAAATACAATGTATTATTATTCCCATACCATTTATACAGAGAATCAGACAAATTATGGTACCCTCTGCCAATTGGCTACTTAGCTTATTCAAGCCTGTCTCAAAATACAACACTGCTCCTTTAAAAGATAAAAAAATATCTTTGCCTGACTTGCTTTTCAGAGATGCCTAGAAATGTACACATTTTGTGCTCTTTTAGGAAGCAATCACTCCCACATTGCTGACTAGAAATTAGCTATAACTGGGCTAATAACTCACTAACTAGCAAAGAATATGAACAAATGTACACATGTGGCTACATGCAGCTCTCGCTTTAATCTCAAAACAAGTCTATAATAATCATTACCGCTCATGCTGTAAAACCGTCCAGTTCAAAGTGAATAGCACAAATCCATATATGGCAATGGTCTGTTTGCATATAGGCCTACAGCAGCTCTGATTGGTTATGGTGCACCGGTCTGTGTAGATTATGGGCCTGAGTCGTGCCTATCAATGCAATAGAATCCTACTCCGACGCGTTGCTGACAACAACATCTCTTACATAGTTCGCTTTGCATACTAAGTCATAGTTTGTTTTGTTTCGGTATGTTGCATTGAAAGTGGCTAATGCTAATATTGTGTTGATTCAATCACAACCCGCCCCCCCGAGCCCTACTGGCTCAGACCGGGTGTGAATGGGCCCAAATATAGATCAGGCACCTGGGTGAACAGCACGGGGTCCTGGCCGTGTGGCCTGCAGTGGAGGCTTTATTGACAGGTACTGTGCCGGCCTGCCAATATCCCAGCATCACCCAGGGACCTAGTGGCTGTCATTTAACCACATAGTTTTTGTATATTTGGTGTGTGTATATGTGTCTTTGTGTGTGTGTGTGTGTGTGTGTGTGTGTGACAGAGAGTGAATTTGTCCTCTCCCACTCACTTCCATTATACACTTCCTGCCCTCCCTTTCTTCTTCACTCCTTCTCTCCTTGTCTCCCTTCCCCTCTGTGCTGGTAGAGTGAATTGTCTAATTGTTAGGAAACCTCTCATGTCGTTCACACACACACACATACTGTATCAGTGTGTGTGTGAGAGAGAGAAAGATAATCAGAGAGAGAGAGAGAGAGATAGAGAGAGAGAGAGGCTCTGTTCACAAACACAAACAGACCCTACAGAGCCCCAGGACAGCAACACAATTAGACCCAACCAAATCATGAGAAAACAAAAAGATTATTACTTGACACATTGGAAAGAATTAACAAAAAAACAGAGCAAACTAGAATGCTATTTGGCCCTAAACAGAGAGTGCACAGTGGCAGAATACCTGACCACTGTGACTGACCCAAACTTAAGGAAAGCTTTGACTATGTACAGACTCAGTGAGCATAGCCTTGCTATTGAGAAATGGGCAGACCTTGCCGTAGGTAGACCTGGATCTCAAGAGAAGACAGGCTATCTGCACACTGCCCACAAAATGAGGTGGAAACTGAGCTGCACTTCCTAATCTCCTGCCAAATGTATGACAATATTAGAGACACATATTTCCCTCAGATTACACAGACCCACATATAATTTGAAAACAAACTCCCATATCTATTGGGTGAAATACCACAGTGTGCCATCACAACAGCAAGACGTGACCTGTGTGACCTGTTGCCACAAGAAAAGGGCAATATTTGAAATGTCTTTATTATTTTGGAACTTTTGTGAGTGTAATGTTTACTGTTAGTTTTTTTGCTGTTTATCTCACTTTTGTTTATTATCTATTTGACTTGCTTTGGAAATGCAAACATATGTTTCCCAGGCCAATAATGCCCTTTGAATTGAAATTGAGAAAGAAAGAGAGAAAGATAGTTCCCTGAAGTGTGTGAGTGGAGTGTTCGCTGGTGTCTAATGGATTTCACTGGTTCACTATAGTGTGTACTGTACACTGGAGTGTTCGTTGTGACTATTCTACTGTAGTGTATTGCCCTATTACTGTAAAGGTTTGCAGTTACTGTCTAGCGGTTTCAACTAAATATTTGACGTGTGTTACCAGGAATGTGAGGCAGAGTGACACATGTGAGATTCAGTTAGTGTCAGTTGTGGGTCCACAGGACAGGAAGGTATTTTGTTTTTCCTTTCTGTCCCTCAATATGTTTGTGGAAGCACAAGGATTCTATTCCAGAGGCTTCCTTCTGTCAAGATATGAATAATTATAGGGATCAGTGCTGTTTTACATCCTGAGACCACAGTGTGTGTGTATGTTTATGTGTGCATCAGTGTGTGCTATAGTTTGCGTGCATGTGTGTATGCATGTGTGTGAGTGTGTGCATGTGTGCGTGTTTGTGTGTCAGGAGGTCTCATCAATCAGATTCCTGTAAAAGTCCAAGATAAATGCCAGGCATTATGGAGCTGTGTGTGTGTCATGACCCAACACATTGGCATACATTAACGTTCTCTCCCTCTGTGTGTCTGGGAAATAAGAATTGTCATCTCTAAGTGTGGGGTAAATAAGAGCTGTCGGTGTGTCTAAACAAACAATATCATCTCTGTTTACAGCCAGACACCAACAGTGGCAGGCATCACAGGTTCACTGGGTTGCTGTGTGAAAGAACAGATAACACATCTACAGAGAGAAAGAGAGAAAGAGAGAGAGAGATAGAGGGGAGGGGAGTGGCCACAAACTGGGAAAGATACAGATACAAGGAGAGAGAGGAAAACGCAGAAAGACAGCGATAGAAAGAGAGTGAGACAGACAGAAATACAGTGATAAAAAGAGTTGTTGATGAATGTAAAAGTCCAATTATATGGAATTTGAGTTTGACATCGGAAGACTAAAGAAAGAGAACAGCATAGAGTACAGAAAGGAGAGCAGAGTAATGACGTGATGGCCAGAGAATATAGGGTGCTGATGGACTGTTTAGTGAGCAGAAAAGGACAGAATGTGCAGCGTGTCAGAGGGAAGAGTGGAAGAGGGAAGAGACAAGGAGGAGGAGGGAGGGGGAGGAAAGCTAGGGGGAGGAGCTGGAAAAAGTGGAAGGCAGGGAGGAGGAAAGGGAGAAAGAAGAAGAAGATGAGTTGGAGGAAGTGAGGAGGGGAAGAAAAGGAGTATGGAGGAGAGGAGATAGGGGAGATGAGTAGGAGTCTTCTCCTTTCAGTTTTTTTTATTTTATTTATTTAACCTTTATTTAACCAGGTAGGCAAATTGAGAACACGTTCTCATTTACAATTGCGACCTGGCCAAGATAAAGCAAAGCAGTTCGACACATACAACAACACATAGTTACACATGGAGTAAAACAAACATATAGTCAATAATACAGTGAAAAAAAAATAAGTCTATATACAATGTGAGCAAGTGAGGTGAGATAAGGGAGGTGAAGGCAAACAAATATATGTATAAATAAATAAAATAAATAAATAAAAATATAAAAGGCCATGGAGGTGAACTGAACACAACACAGCAAGTAAAATAAAACTAAAAAAAAACCCTGGAATGGTTGGTTTGCAGCGGAAGAAAGTGCAAAGTAGAGACAGAAAATAATGGGGTGCAAAGGAGCAAAATAAATTAATAAAATAAATACAGTAGGTAAAGAGGTAGTTGTTTGGGCTAAATTGTAGATGGGTTATGTACAGGTGCAGTAATCTATGAGCTGCTCTGACAGCTGGTGCTTAAAGCTAGTGAGGGAGATAGGTGTTTCCAATTTCAGAGATTTTTGTAGTTCGTTCCAGTCATTGGCAGCAGAGAACTGGAAGGAGAGGCGTCCAAAGGAAGAATTGGTTTTGGGGGTGACTAGAGAGATATACCTGCTGGAGCGCGTGCTACAGATAGGTGCTGCTATGGTGACCAGCGAGCAGAGATAAGGGGGGACTTTACCTAGCAGGGTCTTGTAGATGACCTGGAACCAGTGGGTTTGGCGACGAGTATGAAGCGAGGGCCAGCCAACGAGAGTGTACAGGTCGCAGTGGTGGGTAGTATATGGGGCTTTGGTGACAAAACGGATGGCACTGTGATAGACTGCATCCAATTTATTGAGTAGGGTTTTGGAGGCTATTTTGTAAATGACATCACCGAAGTCGAGGATTGGTAGGATGGTCAGTTTTACAAGGGTATGTTTGGCAGCATGAGTAAAGGATGCTTTGTTGCGGAATAGGAAGCCAATTCTAGATTTGACTTTGGATTGGAGATGTTTGATGTGAGTCTGGAAGGAGAGTTTACAGTCTAACCAGACACCTAGGTATTTGTAGTTGTCCACATATTCTAAGTCAGAACCGTCCAAAGTAGTGATGTTGGACAGGCGGGCAGGGGCAGGCAGCGATCGGTTGAAGAGCATGCATTTGGTTTTACTTGTATTTAAGAGCAGTTGGAGGCCACGGAAGGAGAGTTGTATGGCATTGAAGCTCGCCTGGAGAGTTGTTAACACAGTGTCAAAAGAAGGGCCAGAAGTATACAGAATAGTGTCGTCTGCGTAGAGGTGGATCAGAGAATCACCAGCAGCAAGAGCGACATCATTGATGTATACAGAGAAGAGAGTCGGTCCAAGAATTGAACCCTGTGGCACCCCCATAGAGACTGCCAGAGGCCCGGACAACAGACCCTCCGATTTGACACACTGAACTCGATCAGAGAAGTAGTTGGTGAACCAGGCGAGGCAATCATTAGAGAAACCAAGGCTGTCGAGTCTGCCAATGAGGATGTGGTGATTGACAGAGTCAAAAGCCTTGGCCAGGTCAATGAATACGGCTGCACAGTATTGTTTCCTATCGATGGCGGTTACGATGTCGTTTATGACCTTGAGCGTGGCTGAGGTGCACCCATGACCAGCTCTGAAACCAGATTGCATAGCGGAGAAGGTGTGGTGGGATTCGAAATGGTCGGTAATCTGTTTGTTGACTTGGCTTTCGAAGACCTTAGAAAGGCAGGGTAGGATAGATATAGGTCTGTAGCAGTTAGGGTCAAGGGTGTCCCCCCCTTTGAAGAGGGGGATAACCGCAGCTGCTTTCCAATCTTTGGGGATCTCGGACGACACGAAAGAGAGGTTGAAGAGGCTAGTAATAGGGGTGGCAACAATTTCAGCAGATAGTTTTAGAAAGAAAGGGTCCAGATTATCTAGCCCGGCTGATTTGTAAGGGTCCAGATTTTGCAGCTCATTTAGGACATCAGCTGACTGTATTTGGGAGAAAGAGAAATGGGGGAAGCTTGGGCGAGTAGCAGAGGGGAGGGCAGTGCTGTTGTCCGGGGTAGGGGCAGCCAGATGGAAAGCATGGCCAGCCGTGGAAAAATGCTTATTGAAATTCTCAATTATAGTGGATTTGTCGGTGGTGACAGTGTTTCCTATCTTCAGAGCGGTTGGAAGCTGGGAGGAGGTGTTCTTATTCTCCATGGACTTTACGGTGTCCCAGAACTTTTTTGAATTTGTGTTGCAGGAAGCAAATTTCTGCTTGAAAAAGCTAGCCTTGGCTGTTCTAACTGCCTGTGTATATTGGTTTCTGGCTTCCCTGAAAAGTTGCATATCACGGGGGCTGTTCGATGCTAATGCAGAACGCCATAGGATGTTTTTCTGTTGGTTAAGGGCAGTCAGGTCAGGAGAGAACCAAGGGCTATATCTGTTCCTGGTTCTAAATTTCTTGAATGGGGCATGCTTATTCAAGATGGTGAGGAAGGCATTTTTAAAAAATGACCAGGCATCCTCTACTGACGGGATGAGATCGATATCCTTCCAGGATACCCCGGCCAGGTCGATTAGAAAGGCCTGCTCGCTGAAGTGTTTCAGGGAGCGTTTGACAGTGATGAGTGGAGGTCGTTTGACCGCTGACCCATTACGGATACAGGCAATGAGGCAGTGATCGCTGAGATCTTGGTTGAAAACAGCAGAGGTGTATTTGGAGGGCAAGTTTGTTAGGATGATATCTATGAGGGTACCCGAGTTTACGGAATTGGGGTGGTACCTGGTAGGTTCATTGATAATTTGTGTGAGATTGAGGGCATCAAGCTTAGATTGTAGGGTGGCTGGGGTTTTGAGCATGTTCAAATTTAGGTCGCCTAGCAGCACGAACTCTGAAGATAGATGGGGGGCAATCAGTTCACATATAGTGTCCAGAGCACAGCTGGGGGCAGAGGGTGGTCTATAGCAGGCGGCAACGGTGAGAGACTTGTTTTTAGAGAGGTGGATTTTTAAAAGTAGAAGTTCAAATTGTTTGGGAACAGACCTGGATAGTAAGACAGAACTCTGCAGGCAGTCTTTGCAGTAGATTGCAACACCGCCCCCTTTGGCCGTTCTATCTTGTCTGAAAATCTTGTAATTGGGGATGAAAATATCTGAGTTTTTGGTGGTCTTTCTAAGCCAGGATTCAGACACGGCTAAAACATCCGGGTTGGCAGAGTGTGCTAAAGCAGTGAACAAAACAAACTTAGGGAGGAGGCTTCTAATGTTAACATGCATGAAGCCAAGGCTATTACGGTTACAGAAGTCATCAAAAGAGAGCGCCTGGGGAATAGGAGTGGAGCCAGGTACTGCAGGGCCTGGATTCACCTCTACATCACCAGAGGAACAGAGGAGGAGTAGGATAAGGGTACGGCTAAAAGCTATGAGAATTGGTCGCCTAGAGCTACTGGAGCAGAGAGTAAGAGGAGGTTTCTGGGGGCGATAAAATAGTTTAAAGGAATAATGTACAGACAAAGGTATGGTAGGATGTGAATACAGTGGAGGTAGACCTAGGTATTGAGTGATGATGAGAGAGATATTGTCTCTAGAAACATCATTGAAACCAGGTGATGTCATCGCATATGTGGGTGGTGGAACTGAGAGGTTGGATATGGTATAGTGAACAGGGCTAGAATCTCTACAGTGAAATAAGCCAATAAACATTAACCAGAACAGCAATGGACAAGGCATATTTACATTAAGGAGAGGCATGCTTAATCGGGTGATCAATAAGGGTCCAGTGAGTAGAGGTTGGTTGGGGTCGTGGCGATCCAGACAGCTGGCCGGGTATGTGGCTCTCGGTAGCAGCATGGGATGGAGGTCTGTTTGTAGATACCTTGTGCGTTTCCGTCGGTAAGTTAGTGGGGTTCCGTGTAGTGGGGTTCCGTGTGGAAGAGGGGATCAATCCAAATTGGCAGAATAGATATAGTGACCCAAGGAGAAAAAAAATAAATAAAAAATAAAAATAAAAATAAATAATAGTTGTCCGGTATGCTTATTCAGGTAGCAGCCGATAAGACAGCTAACGATTAGCGGGCCTCAGGTGAGCGTTCAGGTAACGTCGGGACGGAGGTGCCAGTTGGATAAATCCCTCGGGCAGATAACGTCGGCAGTCAGACGTGAA